>NC_136485.1:30155496-30240496 GCF_053919585.1 Euprymna scolopes | reverse complement strand
TATTATACACAAATATACAATGTATTTCTATTTATCTGTGTTCTATTTGTTGACACATACACTCAAATGAATTGGGTGGTATAATACTAATACAATAACGTCTCTATTTACAAGCGTATACATTTCTAAATATACGTGTATCTACTGCCTGTCTCGCTCCCTTTATTTTCTGATGAGGTGGTCTCCTTGAATTAGGATTCCACTGAAACATGTATGCACATATGTAACCAATATATGTTTGTATAATAAACAGACTATATACCAGCTCTGTCCTCTGACAAACAGGTTTCATTGGATTTACTTCTATGAAACCAACCTATATAACCATTATACAGATATAATATATATATATATATATATATATTATCTTTATATATTATCTTTATATTTTATTTTATAAAGCTGTATATTACGTTCTAGTTAGTGAATTTGGAAAATAAAAGATTTCGGCTTCCGTTCGGAAGTTACAATGTATGTTGCTTTATGTTAGGCGTATAAATATCGAGGTGCTTTTCGTTTTAATAACTGTACGTGGGTTTGTTCGTATGTGTTTAAATCTCTATATTATGTCCGACACATTTGCAACCGTGTGTTCGTAGCCTATTGGGAAATATGTCCACTTGATCACACGTAGCTAAGATGGTGTCATTGTTGCTATGTAATTGATTTCTGTGGAGAATTAGTGTTTCTAGCGTATCAAAGCCATAAATGTTAATTTAATTATAATTAACAATTATATCGAATCGATCTTTTTTTTTCTTTTTCTGGTTACATGATAAATGCCTGCATTATTTTTAATTGGCTATATTTGTGAGTCGATGCGCTTACATGTCAATGCGTTCTATTGTCAATGATCTTTATTTCTAATCTTTATACAGCTTATACGATTAGCAGAACCTTTTTTTGCAGAAAATACAATCTAACTTGGTAATCATATAAGTATAAATTTGTGAAAAGAAGTAGAGGGATTGTTATTATTCCCATTTTAAAAGGAAAAAAAAACGAAATCTAGACAATAATCAAAATGTCTTTAACACCCACACTTGCGTTGGGTAAAGCTGGTGCAACAACGTTTTCTTCTGAAAATATGAATACAAAAATATACCAAAATTTTATTTACACATTTTCAACGGTGTTTCTTTTTCATAATTTGCATAACCACCCCCCCGCCACTATTATTGTTGACCAGTTTTATGTACAGTGTATATTGAATTCATAAAAACATATCTAATTGTGTAATTCTTATTGTTTAATAAACCCAATCAAATAATAACCGATTCGCCGACAATATTTTTCAATTTGGGTAGATGGTGTGTTTAACGCCGATAAAATAATCCCAATGTCTACCCTTTCCTTAAATCCCTCCCTCTAACTTGATGACTTTTCCAAAAGATTTACTAAATCTTGTTTACTAGTTGGTTTATTTTACCATTGAAAAATAAATTTGTCAACTTGAATAAAACAAGATTACACCAAAATCCTTTTGATAAGCGTAGTAAAATATGTCGATATTTTCCTCCATTTCATTTTCTTTATTCAAACACAATAATATTGTTAATTTGCCTTTTACCCTTCGCAAATCCCAATTGGTTGCTCGTATAAAGAAAATATTCCCATCTTCTGTTATTATTGTTAATACTTTTTAAAGATTTGCTTCGGATTTACATTATTGTATGACATTATGTAATAAACAAAAATATGCCAATTTCATTCATTTGTTTTATTGTTTTTATTTATTAACTTTTAATTCCTTGGAAAAATTAGAATGGTCCGAACCCGTTCAAACCAATTGCACGCTACGTCACAGCTAAGTAGGAATTTCATCCATGCAGCAGTTAAAACTTCTGATTTTTATCTCCTTGTTAACTTCTATTCAATCTGAGTAGGAAAAAGAAATTTCATGAACGAAGTTTGTTTCCAAGAACTTTTCCTTTGTCGAACACATTACCGTTGGACTGATTTCCTGCTAATTACAATTTAACCGTGTGCAAGTACAATGTCAATAAATACTTATTGAGCTGTCATCTTAAATAATCAAAGTGTGTTTATTCTATCAAGCATTTTAAATCCTCCAGCCTTCCTAAATGGTCACTCATCTGGTTCTGGCCAGGCTCATCGATGCTTAACTTTTGTCAGTGTGAGTGTGCCGTATATACATATATAATAAGCACGATAAAAACAATGGTCGATTGGCGAACGATATGAACGTATGTATTTAATTTTGAGAAAGTGATGTATGATTATGATTCAGCTTTGGAAAAACTTGAAAGTCTACATCAGATTATAAAGACATTTTGAACAGTTACAATAGAATAACGCAAACAAAACTTCTAATTTCCTACAATAATTTTCAGTGGATGTAATGTTGAGTCCTTTCTCAGAATTACACTTAATGAAAATAAATATAGAAAGAGATTTATAATATACGTATTCGTCACAAAACGAAGATGTCATATTAAAGATATCACCTAAATCGATAAAGTTTGTTTTGTTTTGTTTTTTTTAATTAAGAAAATCAAATTTTATGAGTGAGCGAGGAAGAAGACTGAGGCGGCCATATTGTTTTAGATTTTCACCACAACAGTTCAATTCGCCAAGAGATTTTTTTTTATATACCCATCCTAATCAGCTTCCCTGAAGTTAAATGTTTTCTTACGGAAGGGATGATCAATTGAAAACTTAACTGAAGATTAATCCCAACGTCAGCAACAGCATTATTAAAATAATATACATATATATATATATATATATATATATATATATATATATATATATATATATGTATATATATAATAAATATATACATATACATATATGTGTGTGTCTATATATATACATGTATGTGTGTCTATATATATATACATATATATATACATATACATATATGTGTGTGTCTATATCTATCTATCTATATATATATACATGTATGTGTGTCTCTCTCTATATATATATACATATATATATATACATATACATATATGTGTGTGTCTATATCTATCTATCTATATATATATACATGTATGTGTGCCTATATATATATATATACATATGCATATATATGTGTGTGTCTATATATATATATAAATATATATATATGCATATATATATGCATATATATATATATATATATATATATATATATATATATATATATATATATATATATAAAGAGACAGAGAACGAGAAAGATAGAGGGGATATTTACTCGTTTTAGAAAAATATTCCTTTTGTTTGTCACAAGCTTGCATACAATTGATTCAGTTCCAAATAAATAGTCATTCATCAAATTATAATTATAAGCTCGGAGAATAAACAATATTTCAAAAGTTTCAGAACCAACAAATACAATCTTTCCAGTAAATACAGCAGGTATTCCTTTTTTACCCGCTATGGTTATTAGAAAGTTTCTGTCCGCTGGCTGTGAAACTCTCGAAATATTGTTTTTTTTCTACACGATGACAAAGCCCAAGTTGTACGAATTATAATTTGATGAACGCTTATATTCTTATATGCACAAACCGGGGGCTGAAACAATTGTACGCAAAGTTGTGAAAAAACAAAACACTATCGGAAAATATTATTGTAGTTACTATTGCACCGGTGAGCTAAATGAGAACTATGTTATGTCTTTGTATGTAATCGCTTCACCAAGTAATTTAATTACATATACACATATGAGCTACATATTCGCACACACATTTATACACACGCATATATATATATGTGTGTGTGTGTGTGTGTGTGTGTGTGTGTGTGTGTGTGTGTGTGTGTGTGTGTGTGTGTGTGTTGATATTTTGTTGTTGAATATTATCAATGATTAATATTAGGTATTAGCGTCTCCTACTACGGGGATGAAGGTATTAGTTTTCCCTAAGAATGATCGTCCATATTATTTGGATATAAATAAGTATATTTATTTTTATTTTAATCTACATTTCATCAACGTAGTAAAATAAAAATAAATATTATATATATATATATATATATATATATATATATATATATATATATATATATATATATATATACTGGAAATTTCTGAAAGAAATACAAAAGTTAGCTTGGAAAATACCTGTTATGAATGCACATTGTTATCAGGATTCAGAGAACAAAAAAGAAGAAACGAGGTCAGGTGTACGCAGGTCATCATCTTATAGTATTGTTACATTTTATATTGTATAAACAGATATAACAACAAAAAAACAGATAGCATATATACCTTTCGGTCACGCTCTTGTGAAATGGTTGTGTCACAAAACATAATGTATTAATTGAATTTCTGATAAAACATAATAAAGATGTTTTCAACAAAATAAATATGAGAAAGATATGTGTGTTTGTACAATTACCAACTATTATACTCTTAACGGATTGATCCCTAGGCAAAGTATATATAAAAGGAAGGAACCGTTAACCATCATATTCGTTATTGCCTAACAAGATTCATCAAGTAGAATGATTTTAAAAAAAACAGGCTGGCTTTAGACGAATAATTATCTTATTACACTATTAATCAAAAGCTACTTCTTGGCCTTCGGGACAAGATCAAAGTGTAGCATCTATTCCGACAGATGCTGCAAGCAAATACTAGCTATGACTAGCAAAGACCATATGTGGGGGTAACCCCACATATCTGAACTTGGTCGAGGTAGGGATAACCCTACGACCACAGTTACTATCCAGCTCCCATTTCCCACCTCTCCGGAGCTGGATCCCCCTTTCCCTCCCCCCTCCCTCTCTCTCCACATTAAAAAACGGCCTTGTGCCTAATTTGCTCAGTGGGGAAGCAAATAAATAAAAAGATCAAAGTGTAGTATCTGTTCTTCAGATGCTGCACTTCCATTTCTTGTTCTCTTTTGGTGGAGGAGAAATCCTTCACGACTGAGACAATTTTTTATTTTTGTACCTTTTTTCCACCTTAAAAAACGACCCTGGTGTCTAACTCTGTCCCGTGGGGAGGCATAGTAAATAGGTACACTATTAATCAAAATTGGTTTCTCTGAATGATAGCGTGTACCAAGATCTGCTCTACCGTGCCACGAATCCATAGCGCAATTATAATCGGAAAATCGATATGTTAAATCTATTCAATAAGGATACTAGTCATTAATCGTTCTAATATGCTGATTTCAAAAACATATCTCAAGTATATTTATTAATCTTTCATTCCCTCTGCCTATTCTACAAGTACCTTAACGGTGTTTGCTCTGACGAACTGCAAGCACTTGTACCCCCTCGACGTAAATACTCCCAACAAACCCGACAAGCAGCTAAATCCCACCCTTTCACAGTAGAGATCCCTAGATGTAAAAGAGCCTTGTACTCCAGTAGTTTCTTCCCCAGAACCGCTAGACTTTGGAATTCCATTCCGGGTCCCTGATTCCCCAAATGTACTGACATGCAGAAGTTCAAGTGTAACGTGAACCGACATCATGCTGCTCAACTCCCTGCATAGTATCACTGTAGCTTATCTCCCTGATAGTAGCCCCTACATCAAAGTGGCAACGTGCCTTGTTTGGAGTGGAAATGTAATACATTTTTTTTTTAATAAAGAATTCCCTTCTATTGACGAACCATCATTTCGCATATACTCAACAGCGTTCATACGTTTTGTTCCGTAATAAACTTAAATTTGACAGCACTTGAGCTAATTGGACCTAATATGAATGAAAGTATTTAAATTACAAACTCATTTATTTAAGGTGACATGTGTCGAATACTTTCCCCTTTTATTTTGTGAGCAGCGCTTAATGAGAAGCATTTTAATTATTATAATTCGAAGAAAACTAATCATAGAAGTTTGCTTCATAACGTATTAAGTTCGTTAATTGTTTACATCAGTTAGTTGTGAATGGTTATGTAGCTGTTAATTAATAGACCAGTTTGTAATTAGAGATATTTGTTGATTACTTTTTTATTAAGGCGCCTCTATTTATGGATAAGTTCTCTGGGTTAAAACTTGCAGGTGACACTAACTCCTCTTTACTTAAGTTCATCTGAAATATCGTATATTGTCAAAGGACTTTAAAAGACACTGCAGTAGGCGTACCATATATATAAAGATACATCTGAGTAGGAAGTTATCAGTACGGTTTTTATGCAAATATAACATAGGCACGCCAGCGTTTTAGGGTATCGAAAGCGTGACGTCATGGATTCAAATTAATATATAAAGATTAAGATCGAAAATAAGAGACGAGTAAAAAGATAAAAATGAAAAGACGCGTGGTTATTGGCAAGGTAAGTTCGGCGAGCGAGTCTTCTATCTCCTACTAACACTTTCGAGGATCGAACTTTGTGAGAAGGGTTGTCAAATCGGAGATATTTGCGATATAAGTTAGTTTGGTGCCGTCTATTCAAGGTCAGCTGGTATATGGTCCCGTGTAATAACAGTCGGCTGACGTGGTGGTCATAAAAATAGAAAAAAATTGTGTTAAATACTTTCGACACATAGCGTGGTTTACGAAGAACATAAACATTTTTCTTGCGTTTGAAAATGTTAATTCGGAAGTTCTTGTCCATCTCTATATATAACGTTTGGGTCCACATTTTACAAAGTAATTACAACGCTGCACACAAAACAGTTGAATGTAAATATGTTAATACGGTTATGGAAACAGAAAACAACGGTGATATCTTAAATAAGAGAAGTCATTACGATGAAAAATCATCCGATGTCTAGTGACTAAGAAAGAAGTTATGCTAACTAGTTTGGTCAAATATATCAGAATAAAAGTTTTAGCTAAAAGATAGGCAGTGCGAAAATCTATTAAACAAACAGAAAAGATATATATTAATGAAATGACTGATATAATAGGTAAGAAATATACAAAGATGCTGGATGAAAATGAGAAAATAATGCATAAGAAAAACACACACACGATCAAAATATAGTAATAAATATGTCTTGGTATACGATTAACAGGAAAACATATATATTATGAAGACTTTCGGGATGAGTAAAAACAATTAGTAAAAGAAAAATTAAGTTTAGGGGAATTAGCAACATCAATGTTTACTCAACGAATCAGATTTTGCATATTTTGTTTGTGTTTTTTTAACATTCGAAACGAACTTAAATCTTCGACAATCAGGCTGAAATATTTCGGATTTTATTCAGTGTAATTTTAGAACAACTTAGTTAGTAAACTAAGTTTTTTAGTACTTTTAACCTCTTAAAACGTTTTTTTTAATATTAAGAACAATATGTTGGTATTGTTTGATTAAAAATATTTTTTTAATTCTGACGATGAAAAAAGGTAAAGTATAAAGTCGAATGAACTATATACTAAGATATTGTATCTGGATGTATTTATTCCAATGTTGTTGTTTTTTTGTTGTTGTTGAACTCGATTTTTTCTCATTAGCTCGTCGAAGATTTTAATAAATTCTTGTAAAGAATTAGCATTTGAAATGTATGTAAAAACGCAACTAACACGTATATACCAGCAGTAGCAGAATTTAAACGTGTGCAAATGACCAAGATTTGGTGCAAACGTAAGAAAAGGAGAAAAAGGACGAAAAATCCAAGAGGACAAAACACGCATCGACCCAGAGGGATAAAAAGCACGTGTCGACACGGTAGAGTTTTTTTAACAAAGTGGCAGACGACAGAAACGACTTTTTATAAGATGCAAGACTCATTTATCCTCCGAACTTTTTACAAGATTTTCAGACGATCGTATACGGTTGCACAAGTGGCAGACATAAGTGGTTATAGCTGCAGATTATAAAATTATAAATCGATCCAGTGTTGAAATGTCGGAATGCGACCATATGCTCACTGTCTTGGGAAATACGTGTCAGGTGGCTTGGTGTATAAACGACGTGTTACAAATGCTTTATCAACATTCATACACAGCGTTGGACACAGAGTTAAAATGTTGTATATATGTGGATGCCTACTAGTGTTACCTTGGAATGAATTGATCCATACACAATAAATACTAGAAGGTAAAGCCGTAAGGCAGGGCTCGATATCCATTGGACCAACCAAGGTTCTTCTTCGGCTGGACGAACAACCCTCACTTTTGTATGTTCCTCTCAATACATTTTTCAACGACATTCCAAATAAAACTTATTCAACGAGGCACAGCGAAGGGGGATCTTGAATGGTGTGGAGTGTTTCTGTTTTAATGAACCTTTGTGGAGTGTTTTCTGTTTCAATGAAACCTAATACCTAACGTACACACGAAACATAATACACAAAATTCAAAACAGTCTTTTATTTCAAATATACTATGATATTAAACTCTAGTGATATGCTCCTAGTTCTCTGAGTAATGCATTAACATTTCCCTTTCTTTAACCCCATTTGGTTTATAAAATAAACAAACATTTATTTGTTTAGAATTAATATTTCCACGGAATATGTCATCATCAGAATATTTTTCGTGCCATAAATAGACGAATTTAGTAATAGGGAATCCGTGTGTTTTTCTTCAACTGTGATATTTTCTAATATCCGGAAGATTACGGTTAGGGAACTTGGCATGAAATTAAGTCTTACGTGGTGTAAGCGTTATTTAAATTTTTTAATGAAATATGTATGATCTACTATATAAAAACAACTAAGTACAAGGAAACCTTCTATTCTAATCAGATCGCTTGCCTTTGGAATTCAACCCCACCCCACTCCGACTTTTTTATGCTTCGATTGTACAAGCATTAATTACCGTAGTCCCTTACATCTTATAGGCAATATGATTTGTTTGTGATGAACAATAGCTTGGAGGATTTCTTTTATGATTCCTTTAGTAAGAAAGTTCATTCTTATGTAAAAGGAATCACAAGATTTATAATTACAACTCTCTTGAATGCATTACTTTCCTTTTTTACCGCTGTAATTTCTGTCATTGGTGATTAATTCAACATGGCACTTTTTTAAAGCAACATCGTTTGATTTCCGATCGAAACCATTCACTCTTTAATTTAACATTGCATTTTTTGCTCTATCGGAGTTATACTTTAAATTAAAGAACACTGATACATGACGTAATTCAATAGAAAAAGAATTCAAAATGAGGCTCTCAATCTTTTCACTTCTCTCGTTTTAGCAACAAATTTTCATTTTTCATTTTAGCAATAAAATAAAACAATAAAAAATCTTATTAAACCAATCGAGCAATAAATGATTCCTTGCGATGGACTTTTAAAAATAATTAACCTATTTATAAACGTTTTTATTAAAGATGAATCGATTTTTGTTATTTTTAATGAGAAATTAACGCTACAACTCAAATCAGTGTTTCTCTAATGCATCCATCTTGAAATCACAGGCGGTTAGAGAAGAGAATAAGAGAATGCGACGAGGTAATCAAACTCTATTTAAAAATGTTATACTAACGAGCTGATGAAAGAATCAGAATATTACGATAGGATGTTACAAATTTCATTTTTTAAATGTTTTTCATTTTCAATTTTAATGTTGTAAATTCCAATAAAATGTGTAAAATGAAACTTTATTTTAAAAAGTAAAATTTTTAAGTTGATATTTCATACTAATGTACATTTTCTGTTTCACATATCGATCAGAAACCGGCATGGTATATGCAAAAGCAATATTGAGATTGCAAGAGCTTTTAATTAGCGATATTTTAGAGACGTTCGAATGTAAGATTTATCAACGTCAGAATACTGCAAACCTCGGTATCCTATTCTCCATTTTAAATTAGTCTCAGAGAGAAAGCAATCAGTATTATTTACCCTAGTTCGGTTACTGTTATTTATATATGAGTGTCTATTAATTTTATTCACGCCAGTATATATATATATATATATATATATATATATATATATGTATTCTAAATATGATAATCATAACCCAGCATTCAAATTATGACTTTACTTTTGAAGTATTTCTCACGCAGAAAGTTGTCAAGATGCGTAAAAAGTAGTGGTCGGTAAGTGAGAGGTCTGGAGACTATACAGAGTTTCGTAGTTCAATTCTTTAGAATTCTGCAGGATCGGTTTAACAACATGCGCTTTAGAATTGTCGTGGAAGAAAATTGAACATTTTCTGTTGACTAATGCTGTGTGTTGTTGTTGTTGTTGTTGTTGTTGTTGTTGTTGTTGTTGTTGAAGTTTCTGGTGTATTTGGTCCATTTGTTGACAGTACTTCTCCGCCGGAATAGTTTTGCCTGCATTCAAAAACTCTAATAATGAGATCGATCGCAGAAAATATAACAGTCAGCGTGACCTTTTTTGATACAACTCATGCGTCGGGATGTGCCGTGAAGAACCAACTTTTCATCGCAAGTCACAACCCGGTCGAGAAACGGGCGTTTTTGTTGCGTAAAAGGTGAGAGGACACTTCATAACGGCGTTTCTTTTGGTTGTCATACAATTCGTGAGAACCCCATTCATCAAGTTGCTTTTTGTCTTTCCAATCTCTCTCAAGAGTTGAAAATAGTCATATTCGTATTCGTATTCGTTATATCTAATTCAAAAGCAAGTTCTCCGACAGTTTTCCTTTGATTCGCTTCGAGTAAGGCTGTGAACTGATTGTTGTCAACATCCTATAGGCGACTATTACTCTCATCGCCTTCAAAACTCTCGTCGCCTCCACGATTTTCTGAAAGCAACATTGTGCTGTGCGTTTAGTCGTGGTTCCTGGGCCAAACGCCTCCTTGATATCTCGAGCTGTTTCAGCTGATTGTCGGTTTAGCTTGAATTGCAAATTGTATTCAACGTTCTGAAGTGTAGACATAATTGTTTTAAAACGATTGTAGTTTAAAAGACTAAATAGAGCTAAAATGCTCTAAAATGTGACATATAGAGTAAAGGTATTATATAGAGAACTTATTTGAAATCAAAACAAATATTTCGCAAAAACTTTCTTTTCGGCCTCATATTTAAAGATAAACGATGTCTATGTTCGATGCGATTAAAACTAATTAATATGTAATCAGGGGAGGCATATTTTTCTATGACAGAGAATCATATGCTACACTTTTCTTTGAAGAAAAGATACCTGGGAGAGTTCTATAATATATCCTTAATGTTCATCCAAAGCCGCTTTAACTATGAATTCTGGTAGGCTGTTCCACGAGCAGACGACGTAGACGAAAATGATGTTGGACTTCTATTTAGACCAGAGCGATTATGGTATATCTTTTGTATGTGTCCAGAGAGACTGTAGCCTGGCACTTTGGTAAAAAATAAACTCATGGAAGATAAACTTACATTTCTATTGATGTACGCCAGAATCACGTCTGCTCGCATCTTTTGTTGCTAAAATGAGAACAGATTTATTCCTTAGAGCCGCTCTTTGAAGTTAAGTGTAAAGAATTCATCATTCTCATGGTTGTCAACTATTAGCCACAAATGAAAGATATATGGTTGAATATAAAGATGTGTACTTGAATGACATATTCAAGAATAGACCGTATGAGACCATATATGAGGGACGGAAATTTATAACGTTGAGTTGCAAAAATATCGTTTTTTTTTTTTTGATTATTTAGGCGACTGTTCTCATCTGCAGTGTTAATCTTCATAAAATTTTAGTTAGGAAAATCTCTGACCGCGCAAATAATATGGATTAATTTTAAATAAAGACTTCTATGAAAGTCTGGATTTTTTTTCTTGGGAGACCAACACGGACAATTATCCTAATATTGAAGTTATAATTTTTATGTTTTAAAATAAATCATTTTGGTCACCATTTGTTAGTCACAAATAATAGGAATATGAGAAATAAGCAATAACTTAGCTACAAAGAGAAAAGAACCAGGAACTACGCACGCATTGATTGACTTTGAGGACAAAACAGACTAAAAGGACGCAACACATATTACGATATTGGAGAAAACAAAAGTAAAAGAAAACAATACAACATAGACATAAATTCATTTTTGTGTCTCAGCCATTCGCTCTCCACCTCCGAACAAAACATTATGAGAGTTCTAAGAAAAAAAGAGATTGGAGGGATTCGAAAGAGAACAGATGGAGAAAAAAGAAAAAGATGTATAAAACCAACAAATATAACAGACTCTTATATGAGGATTGCGTACAGTAACAGTACGATATAAGAAGACAGAAAAAGAGTTCTGTTTTTTTCTTTATAATTATGTAATGTGTACGAATGAGTTTGCTTTCATATCTAATATATTTTGATATGTTGGAAGAGTATATGGGGGTGCATAATGAATGTTTGAGAACAGCGTATAAGAACTCCGTAGGATAAATGATTCCAATTCTCACTTATCTAATAAAATTCATAACTCATGACGTCATTGCACGACCGAGCACGTGTATATGAGACCCATGGCATGAATCCTTCTCTAACCTAATTTTACGTAACTCACTTTACAATAACATTTTCCATTCTCTTTGTTTCATAAAGGAATTTAACCTATTTGCTAATTCTGTAACCCAAATTTCTATTATGTTTTCTTTCTAAGAATGTAAATAGTTTCCATCCAAATTGTATTATTAAATATTTTAACAGAATCAACAATTTAACTGGACATTCCATTTATAACATTCTGTGTTTATTTTAACTTATGATTGGAATTCTCAATTCCAAGTATAGCTTCGCAAGTTCGAATCCTTTACTATCCTATTTCATCTTTACATTTAACTGATTCCCTATTTTTATACTTACATGAAAAGGGGACAGCCCATATCATGTAACAGCGTTATAACATTCTAAGTTTGCATTATTATATGGTTAATCCTCGGGCGTATGCACATCACTCCGGAAATGTTTCATAGTAAACATGATGTGAAATTCTCCATTAAAATTACATGGTAGGCCAAAATACATAAGGAGAATTGACTTACACCGCAGATAAATTCTATATAAGGTCAGCGCGGAATCTCGATGAAAATAAGAATGGCTAGCTCTATTTGGTTCCTGGAATTGTAAGAGTGAATCTTGACTTAACGGATGGGACCGAAAAATCTTAGATTTGTTTTTCAGACATGGGAAGAAGGAGTGTGAGATTACAGGTGTCCAGTAGAGATTTGAGTGCAGTTCACATAATATAGGTCTCAAGGTGTATAGTGGAATCGTCTGATAGTAGGATTCTATTTGACAAAGTAAAATCGGAATGTGCCAGACTCAAAGCAATACGAGATTCCGCAGATGTATCATCAAATGATATCAAAGTAATGAAGAACGATTAGATTTTAACGCAGATCGTTTTGGAAGCTGGAATAAAGCAATTACTTGAATAAAAAGACTTTGATAATGACAAAAATGAGAACGCGGTCAGTGATAATCTCTAGCTTGTCTATTTATCATTCTATCTGTCTGTGTATCCATATATCTATCCACCCACCTATCTTTAATTAACTCTCCTTTAAAGTTAAATGAAAATCGTACTTAAACTCAATAATCATATTTCCCTCAACAAACCTCCGTTTCGAATCTCTATTTTATTTTAATTCTTCTTCTAGGAATTTATTTGAAGAAGATAATCTAGCATGAGTATGAGATAACAAGCAAAAGCGTGACGATAAACAAAAAAAAAAAGAATGGAGAACTGCGCATCATATATACTCATCAAATACAAAACGAAAAAAAAGTACGAAACAATATATTTCGATATCCGAGAACAAAACAGAAAAATGCAAGAAATGCACAAAGGATCATTTGAATTGTAATGATACATTGTATGAGATAAAACACAATGCATTTACTGAAATATAGTTTAATTAATAAGACTGTAATTACACTCCTTCTTGCATAATCAATGTTTAATAAATACTTGGTTCTCTTAATTGAATATTTGATAAAATAAGAAAGAGAAATAAAAATGAATAATGTACAAAAGGATATTCAATTTCAGCACAAATCGAACCTTCCTTTTAATATATACACGTGCACAGACACAAGTATATATATATATATATGTGTGTGCATATGTGTGAGTGTGTGTGTGTGTGAATGTATATATATGTGTATATATATATAAAAAGAAAATATATATATATATATATAATTGAAAACAGATGAATAAAGTGCCTATCGTATGACTAGATCGATGAAACTTGGGTACAACTAACAAACGCGGCAATATAATGACTTTAAATAGAATAATTTATATATGTGTGTGTGTGTGAGTATGTCTGTGTGTGCGTGTCCGCGTGCGTCTCGTTGTGTATATATATTTTTTCACCACCGATGAAGACTGAAGGATCGGTCGAGAATAATGTACCTGTAAAAAAAGTTTTTTAATTTTTTTTCATAATGGTATTTTGTATTCCTGCACGTCACACGAAAACAAATAAAGAAAAGTTATAAGCTTTTATATTTTTCGTATTCATTTTTATACATTTCCATTCATATATATATATATATATATATATATATATATATATATGGGGGGGGGGTATGTGTGCGTGCGGATGTGTGTGTTTGTGTGTGTGTGCGCGTGTGCGCACGCGCGTGTGTGTGTAAGTGTGAAAGGGAAAGAAAGAGAGAGAGAGAGGGTGAGAGAGCAAGCGTCTTTTGGTTTTAATCTTTTATATCATAAACCGCATTTGTGTCCACAGTATGTTATTAATAATTAATGCTTTACGTTCCACCAAATATCAATTCTGGATAGGCATTGATTCTACATTCGCATTGTACTTTACTGCTCTTCTTGTTTAGAAACTACTTGTTGTACACGTCATAACCATCCCTTCTCTATAAAATTTATTTTATTATTTTTTTATTATTTTGTCGCCTCGCTGTCTGCACATTCCTATTATAAGTGTTGTGTATACTCGACCACACAAAGTATTCACAAGGACTGAATGTAATGCTTACAAAATAATGTATGTAATTTGTCTATGATTGAACGTATCGGATTCAAACCAAAATTAATATAGTAGAGATGCAAGGTAACCGAATATTAATATGTGCAACAACAAATGAGGTTTCCATACGCTGAATCATTAATAAGCACGCTCTGTGTACATTGAATCTGTTGTATATCACGTTTACGCTTACTTGATATATATTCGAAAGGGTTTCTATCAGCATTTTGTTTCATTTCCCATTTTTTATCAGTGATCTAGACTCCAAAGCTGTAACTATTTGTGTAGGTTGTTTTTCCTCTTCTCACGCAACAGCCGACACTATTTGTTTCTTCTTCTCACGTAACACCGACACTACTTGTCTCAACGCTTTAAAATAACCTAACATTTCCGTATTAAGGTAGGTAGAAGTGTAACTAAGTGTGCCTTTGATAACATGTATTTGTTATATATGTTTTTAACTACATTTGTTGTTTATGTTTTAATTATATACGCGACGAACGAGTGTCTTATTTTAGATTGCCAAAACCATGTATTTGCTCTCAAAGATCAAACCTAGGGATTTCTGTGTTCTTTTAGAGTCCTCTTGATGAAATATCGTCCTAAATTTAATGTAAGTAGGAAATCTTGGGTTATTTCTCGTTAGGAACGATGTATGTAAGGACATAGTGATGTTGAAATTGAAAACAAATTTGTAAAAGTACTAAAATTTGAGCTTGAGAAGCACGAATAGTATGGATCGAAGATCATTTGTAAACTTTTCAAATCCTGTAGTCAGATCCTGAGTCCAAAGACATCAATCATAACCAGTCGCAGTTAGGGTTTTATCAAATATAATGTTAAGATCCTTTTGTTTATAGAGTGCTTTAGTATCCGACGTTGGACACTAAACGTGATCTTTGTAATATGTCCCACGTTGTGTTAGTTTGATCTGGGTCACAAGTCACTTGGGATATAACGCCACAATGTTTGTTTGACCGGGCAATTTTTGTTATTAGTTGTTTGTGTTGCCATAAATGATCAATTCTTCTTGTTACGCTGTGCAGTGCGTCTATAGTATAAAAGAACGTTCCTTGATGTAGTCGGTGTTGAATCACAGTTGTAAATAAGATTACTGTAAGATATTGTCGACGATATTTCAATAGTAAGACCGAGAAAAAATAATAAACTATAACAAGAAAAGAAACAGAAAAACGACGGGCCCTTTTTGTTTGTATCATTAATATATATATTGTAAACAATTGTAAACGAATTAAACACATCTGCACAAAAGTTTTGTTCAAGAAAAATAATGATGAAACATAATTTAAGTAAACAAGGTAAAGATGTGCACGTGTCCTTTTTCTGCACTTAGTAACCGAGCTTCGATTAGCAGTAATTATTAGTAATGTAAGAGAGAAGGGAAGAAATTCCTTTACCCACCATCTCCATCTCTATCTTTCTCACGCATTACTTATTAACGAAATTTTCGTAGTTTTTCACAGTATAATTTCTTTTCCTTCTTTTCAGGGAAGCCAGAAACAGGTTTTTTCTGTCAATCAATCAATCTTTCTGTTTTAAATGGTTTTATACTCAGAGTTGTAATATGTTTAAAGTTAAGGGTTTAAATCAGAGTGCGGGTAATAACTAATATTTAATGTAAATACAACGAACGGACAAAAAATGTGGTGTCGATCAGTTATACTTTCTTTTGCTTCTTTAAAACAGTCAAAGATATGGTTTCATCTCGACTCGTTCTGCTTCTACCGAGAGCCGTCTGCTCTGCTCTCTGCCATTGTACATCACTGGACTGGAACCGCATTGGGACTCAGTTCAAACTCTCTAGAATTGCCTGGAATTTAATTGAAACGTTAAAAACGTGCGTGCAACTCTTTTTATATGGAGAGATTAGATGGGTCAGTAAGATTCATCCCCTCCCGATAACGAATCAGAGTTTACCACGCGCCTCTCCACTGGAAAGTGATTGATCAAATACTAATTCCACGCTTCTCGCATTAAAATTAGGCTTAAGCTATTTTGGCTCGCATGACCTGTCGATACTTCAGCGTCAGCAGAGATCATTCTTTAATTGAGCCGTAATTGGCATGTTAGCTCAGGCGAACTGAAAATGTGTTAAAAAAAATCCCCCAAATCATCAGTTCTAATCAAAACAATAATTATTATTTACGTTTAATTAATTCGCCACTATATCTCTCAACAATATACGAAAACTGATATGTACTAGTGGAGTAATAGTTAACTCTTCTGTGGGGTTAACATCATCAGTATTAGCAGTATAATTAGTTTAATATTCTCAATTAAATACAATACATTATTAGTAGGGTACTAGAAGGACGCGTTAACCGGCGTTGCCCGGTGACAACATCCCCTCCGAGTAAGAAATTAAAGTATCGCTCTTGTTGTTTTTGTTGTTGTTGCTGTTGTTGTTGTAGCCCAACCACCAACTTCCTCGTGATAAAAACGGATTTCAGAATGGACACCCCCTCCCTATGTTAAGAACGGCTTTTGCAATAGAGACCCCATTTTTGAGTGGAGGTGTGGTTGTCAAAAAAATTGCCAGAACTGTAAATTTGATAATCGGTGTCAGGATTCCCACACGTAAATACTACGAACGAACAACAAAAATTGGTGGTTGCAATATCGGTCAGCCCGTGCGTACTAATCTGGCGGGATAGACTTGGGGTTCAGGGTATGATGTTTATGCTTGCAAGACTGGATTTTAAGTGGCAAAATACTCTCGAATCCTCTATCACTTAAAACGAACTAAATAGTTGTAGTCACATGTAAGGTGCCATGTAAATATGAAAACAATATTGAAAAAAGAAATGTTTTCAGAATGATTTTTTTTTTAAATAATAAACAATTATTATCTATTTTAAACAAGATATACAGATGTTTATATATTATAAACAATATAAATTGAAGGTTTTTAATTTTAAACAATGTAAACCTTTTATAAATTTAATTTTAGACAATAGAAACAGAAATTTTAGTTTTTTTTCAAAAGAAATGTTGTTCGCAGCAAGCATTTTATAATTTAAAACAACGTAAACATTTTTAAATTTTAACTTCAGACAACAGAAACAGGAATTTTGTTTATTTTTAAAAATAAATATTTTACACCGCAAGGTTATTTACGTTTAAATTTATTTTCAAGTATTTAAAGTAGACACAAGTATTTTTTCCGTATATAACATAAAAACAAAGTACCATTGTATTTTGTTTTGTGACACGTTTTCGTTGAAAACTACAAAGAAAACATTAAATATTAGTTATTACCCGTGCGAGCCCTCAGTTAAAAAAATAACCACCCCCTATAAAAAATGTAAATAACATCGAAAACACTTTCGAGCGCAACAAAATACTACCCGCAGTACCGAGGCTTTAACGTGTTATGCTAAGAGGAAAAGAAGGCAACAAATAAGTATGACGTTACCAGCCATTCGCTATAACGCCTTTAAAACGTATCGGTAGGCGTGAATGAATTTGCTACCCACAAAAAATAAGTACAAAGTGTAGCACTCCTGATGGCGGCGCTCCTCTCTCTCTCTCTCTCTATCTATCTATCTCTTCCTCTCTCTCTATTTCTCTCTCTTTTTCTTCATATATATATGTGTGTGTGTGTGTGTGTCTGTGTGTGTGTGTACATATATCCGCGTATTTTTGCTTCCATAGACTTTTGCTCGCTGTTCTGTAAAATCTCCAAGTTCGTGATAATGTTACATGTAAAGAGACAAACCCCAGTAATTAAATAGATGTGTGAACATGATATTTGGAAATGGTCACCGAGTCAGAAACGTTAAAAAAGAAAATATTTTGAAATCATAGGAATGTAAAACGATTGCCATTGTTCTCGGAAATAACTACATATTATTCACGTCAGATATGACCAATGCAGTTTAGAAATAATGATGAAATCAATGGGTTATAAATGAAACAATTCATTTAGGTATTTCTTTGTTTTACATGTGCGTGTTCGGACATTACATAGGTGAAATCCACGTGAATGAATTTCACGTGTCGACGCACGCCTCTAACGTCATAAACAGGGGGAATTTCTCAATATATTGAGATGGGCTACAGTCAGTTAGGGAATGAGAGTCGGGCAGAGTCGACGAGGATCGAGTCGAGTTAGCTTAATCCCTCTTGCAGCGAAGAGGAGAAGATACAACAATGTAATCCTAAGAGCGTGAATTCATAATTCATCAATCAACATTACATGAAAAGCGACAGATTTCAGTAATTACAAAGTAAACTAGATAAGTTTCTAAAGGATATTTGTAAAAGTTTAGAATGAAAACCAGTAAGAAAACTTAAAAAAAAGATTACTTATTGAAATGCCAGGAATGTAGACCGATTGTTATTGTTCTTGGAAATAAGTAAATATTATTTATGTCAGAGTTAGATATGAACAATGATGTTTAGAAATAATGAGGAAATAAATAGGTTATAAATGAAACAGTTCATTTATGAATTTCTCTGTTTGCCAAAAGTTTGTTTAGACATACATAGGTGAAATCCACGTGAGTGAATCACATCGTGGGGCACGCTTTGACGTCACAAAGAAGGGGGATTCCAATATATTGAGATGGGTTCGCGTCAGTTACAGAGACAGAGAATAGAGCCAGAGAGCGAGAAAGTCAGAGAAAAGACTCAGAGAAAGTCGAGTCTGTCACACTAGGAGATGACGCCTTCTTTGAGGCGAGAGTGGGGGAAAATTGGACAATGTAATCGAAAAGGCTTAAATCCTTGAGCATCATCATCATCATCATCATCATCAGCTGTTAGAATACAAGGATCATCATTTATATTTGTAAACTGTTTGTCTTTGTGTCTTCATTCCAACAAAGAAAGGGAAATGTGTGTTTGTCTAACATCGTGTAAACGAACCTTGCGTAACACCATTCAAGTCTTAACTGTCTGTATCCTCCATTATAAGTAATGACTCTCCTCCTTTTCTGATGTAACAGAAACTGTATTCAACACACTTCTTACATTCCTATGTCTACTGTTTATAATAATATGATCTAAATAGAACCGTTAGTGTCACCGCCGTTTACGCCGTTATGAAAACAACGTCGTCATCACTGCGTAACAGTGTCACAAAATTGTCTCATCCTCCTATATATAGGTCCCCGTTATACTGTATTATATACGGTTCTCAAAATGAATCGGCTGCGCAATACTAACATGCTTGTTTGTTATGCAGAAAAAACCGTGTACTAAACATAAACGAATTGTTATATTTAGGAAATAAAGTAAAACACAATCGGTTTATTTTAGGTTAAAATGATAGCGGTCATGTTTGTTAATGTTCACCGTTTTCATTTATTTAAGAATATGTGTATTGCCGAATCAGCAAGCGTTTAACTAACAGCCAATGAGAATATCCGGAAATGATTGAGGGAAAAATTATTTTTGTAACTGGAAACGGGAAGGTAATGGTTTGTGCATGTGTTTATGAGTCGGTTATGAGGGTAGACAAGGCGTTATATGTATAATGTGTATATTAGTTACCGGTGTTGACTGGTGACGGTATGAGGACTTTAAAGTTAGAGGAAAAAGTATTAACTACTTTCTGTAAATATGTTGGCGATAATGATAGTGGTTCTCCTATGATGTAATGTACGATTTTATTATAACGAATAAATGTGTATAAAACGGCGTTATAAAGTTGTATAATATGGGGGATAATAGTTTAGTTATAATAAATTCGCATGGGGCATCTGTTATTGCAAACCTACCGTAATTTGGTCTAGAAGATATTTCTGCAATCAGAATATTATATATGGAGATTTACTCTACGCACTTGAGCTCACTATGAATCTCACTATGCTTGCCACGTTAGTAAGATATATATATCCGAAATGGTTATCTTGGGACTTCCAGTGACCTCCAGCGCACTGCCCAAGAAGTCACGATAAATCTTACTTGTAGTGTACAATAATGAGGCTTGTTAGCGCCTATTATCGGAGAGTTATTCATCGAGGTATTTACCTATATGAGACAGAGGGAAAGTAATTTTCTTTTTAATTGAACTGGATATTAAGATTTATTTTATTTTCTACTGTTGACCTCTATTTTTATCAAATGAAGGGAAGACATTGGAATTCTAGACGATGAACAGCAAATTGAATACCCATAAAACTGAACCATAAAACATTGTCCTCTTTTATTTTATTACATTGTTATTCCTTTATAAGAACATACAATGTCCTTTTCTCTTTGTTTTTGTTCGTTTTTTGTTTGCTTGTTTATGTTACTTTTTTTGTATCAGGTAGTTGTATTGCGGGGAATGAATTTTGGAAAATGAGATGAGAAAAATGTTAGATAATTCAACATGAATTGGGAAAAGAAAACAATCAGAATGATTCGTCCTGATTATTGAACTTCTTATCAATTATCAAAACGGTTAGAGCAAATTGATAAAACAGAGCGAATAGAATTGTGGCCAAAACTTAAGCAAGCTATCATCTTCGAATTCGCTGCCGTTAAAATAAACATCAACAATAAAGCAGATTTATATTTTTAGAAATCAAAGATTTATAATTTTCTGAGTACAGTAAAAAATATAACTAGGTGAAATGAACGACACTCAAGAATACGGTTTAAGGTGTGTAACATGGTTACGGAAACAGATAATGATCAGTAGTGGTGGAATTTGGGTAGAAATTTATTATTTAAGAGGAAGGCTCCTCAAGAACTTGCTTACATTACATCTGAACGATGATGATGTTATAGTTTTCTGGAGAGCATCTCAGCAGTGCAGAGTTCCACTAGTGCGCAGTTAAAGAAAAAAGGTCCGTTCATGTAATCTGCGTTTAAATTTAGGGACAGATAAAGAGTGGGGAAATTGTCGACAATGGGTGTAGCTAGACGAGTAGTTTTGTGAAAGTTTATCACGGAGGATCATAGCTTAAAACGCAACCTTGCACTTTCCATGAAAATAACGACAGAACAGAGGTAGATTCCCATGAGAAAGAGGTTGTACTAAGGAAGAAATGGAAATTACCTTCTATGTTTTAAAGTTGTTTTGAACCCTGACAGTGCACAATGCAGGAAAAGGTGCTACTCCTCTCCAAACGTGGCAATAATCCCCTAACATTCTTTCAGGCATCACATGCAAAGAGCAATAAGGTATCTCAAATGGTTTTGTAGGACTACATTAAAACATGTGTATATTGTATTAGTTAATGATTTAATATGTCCTAGCGGGGCCCACGGGTATTGCTCGGTTGTAACGTGTACTTAAATATGATATTTTAATTTATGCAGAATCGTATTTATTATTATAGAGCCAATTCTCTATTGATTATTATATTGTACCGAACATATTGTCGTGGCTTCCCATCGATGCCCGGTCGCAAATTATGCTTAAATGTGATACTAGTGATTTTATATGTAATATTATTTATTATTACACTGTCACCCTACACTCCTTACAGGAATGAAATATGTGCCTCCATTAGAGACGGCTTTCCATGTAGTAGGGATATCTCCAGAGAACATGATAAATTGATCTATATATGCTTTCGAGTAGTACTTGTTCACACCACAGCTTTAAGTCCAATATAAACAAATTCTGGTAGAGCCGTGTCTTTAAGTAATCAAAATCTACCCAACTTACACCATTAAAGATTACTACACTACCGCTTTACATCCATTAACCCTTGTCCTCGAGTGGTCTTTGAACCTTGACCAGTGGTGACTCTCTTGTTAAAAATCATTCTCTATCGAATGTATTATTGTACTCAATATATAGTACTAATTTCAAAAAATAAGAAAATTGTAACTTTGGTGTCATCAGCTCGAATCGAAACCAAAACCTATAGTGCTCCAACCTTAGTTGTTACCGTTTAGGTTATCGTCAGAAATAGTTCAAATGAACTGAATTAACGTAGATATGTATCATTGCACATGCGTACAAATAACCCGTTTAGTAGATTTAAGCTTGCCAAGTTCCAATTTTTATAAATTCTGACCCATTAGCAGCTGTTCTCACTAAGTAAAACCCCAGAAAACTATGGTCCACAAAAAACTGCAATCATTTAACCCTCCTCACCATGTGTCTCAGAGGAGATGCGCTTTGAAAATATTTGGAAAGAGAGAGACATAGTGAGTTTTATTAATTAAAATAAGTATCAGAAATTGGTGATATGTTATTTGAAAGTAAAAAAGACATTTTCCATACCCTCCTTTTTAGCAATCAAACAGAGGACGAGGGGCGACACAGCAGCAAACAACATGGGTTAATATATATGCGCTGATTTTTTTGTTTTCTGTTTTTTTTCCAAGCATAAATCTACGGTTATACGTGCCGATGCCAACATATTCGGTGTGGGGTCCATGATGTATAAAAACCGTTCTTTACATTGGGGTGTTGGGGATTTCTATTCCGAACGCCATTCATAAGATAGAGATTTTGATAGTGTCTATTCAGAAAGCTGTTCTTAACATGAGGAGTTGGGGATGGCTATTGTAAGCACCATTCTTAACATGCCAATATCCAAAGAAGTAAAGTGAAAAAAGTCATAATTGTTTTGTTTTACACGTTCAAAAAGACGACATAAAACTGGAATTTAATTTAATACTATTAGTGGAAGAGTTGAAAAAAGAAGTAGGCTTAACCAAAATACGGAAACAGCTAGAACTACTACCATTGATTTCGATCAATCTAAACAGTTCATATACAGTGAGAATCCTTAACTTCTAAAATTCCGTTTTACTTTCCATTATTATTTGAATGATCATGTTTAAGTGTATTGTACGACCGGACCAGCTAGTCTATTATATAAGTTAATTTAAACGATCAAGTGATAGTTGGTAGTATTTTGTAGTAGATTTTTACTATTATTGGTAAATAAAGATGAATAAAATAGCCAGGGATGACCATTAAATGCACACGCACCTATTCTTGTGGGTCCTCTTTATACATCTTAGGATCATAATTATTATATACTCCATTAGTTACATGATAAAGGGCTGACCCCTTCTCATGAAAGTAAAAAAATAGAGAATTAGTAAAATGTAAATATGAAATCAGATAGTCAAGGTTTCGAACTTGCGAAGCGAGATTTGGAATTGAAAATTCCAATCATAAGTTAAAATAAATACAGAATGTTATTGAAATAAGGAATTGCAATTGTTTAGCTTACATATCTGCATATGGAAAATGAATGTAATAATGAAATTTATTTCTGTTAAGGAATGTAATCGTCAATTGAAATTGTAAACATATTTTGTAAAAATGTTATTTGGAAAATAGGTGACTGAACTCGGGATCATGTCAAGTTTGGCAACGTGACGCATGTCATCCAACATGCTTTATGAGCACATGTTTAATCATGCGATGACGTGACGAGTTCTAAGTTAGTTAGGGAGAGTGAGATCAGTCAGATCAGAGGAGCAGAGAGGTTCAGACCGATTCCCTGTTAGAATCAAGACACCCTCCAGAAGTGAGAGGCTTTTAGAAATAACCATGTAAAGAAACTTTGAATTCCTCACGCGAAATCATGGACCGGTCATGAAATAAAGGACGTCATCATAATTCTTCTTGTCCTATTAATATTTCGTAATATTACTTGCTATCTACTGCATCAGGCGCGCACCTGTTTTTAGTTTGCATGCTGAAGTTTTGTTTATATATATATATATATAAATATATATATAGATATAGATATAGATATATATGTTATGTTCGATTTTGTCATCACGTATTTTCTCAGGTTGGTTAGTTGGTTTGTTGTTTTTATGGCATCTCACCCTTTTTCAGGTTATTTAATGCCGAATCCAGTAATTTTTTAACATTTTAATTGAATTTTTTTTCCAAGTCGGTTTCTATTTAATCCATAGTTGGACCCTAACAGATACTATCATTCCGGGTCAGAGTGGACCTGGGACCAATGGAAATTACAGGGTGGCTCCACACTCTCCAAAGCCCGAAAGCTGGGCCTTACCATTGGATGTAATTTAAGATCATATCCCGGACCGCCCATTTCCTTAAGTCAAATCCGTAGATTTCTTAATCAATTACCTGTCTGTAATACTTTCGTTGACAAAGAAAACGCAGCATTTCTTCTCTTTTGTACTAATATCATGGACGAGATTGCAATCGGTTTTCACAGTTCTATACTATTGGGGAATAAAACTCAGGAAACGAAAGTGACAACTTTTAGCGACCAAATGGAATTCAATTAGAAAGTGTCGGAAGTCTACGTCTATGACGCAGAAATATTGGAATCGTAAAATAGCAAAAACAATCAAAGTATGTCCCTACCTAATTTAAGAACGTATATTACTCCTTGCAGGCGATAGAGAAGTAATTGGATTAGTCTAGAAAAACAGCCGCAACAAAAGTCGGACTATTTAATTATTGTCCTGTAATGTCGAAAACTGCTAGACACCATCCGAGAAGAACATATTTTCAGGAGTTTTTAATACTAAACCTCGTAAGCATTTAATCTAAAAAATTAATCGTATTATACGGATTATTCGGACGTGTTATCATCATGGATATTATTCTCCCAACGGTCCAAGCGATATAACCTCCGATCTTCTTCAGATACGTCCTATTAAATTTTCATCCTGAAAAGTTTAATCTATTTCGGTCAATCATAGAAGTCTTAAGAAACTAGTCATTATATATTTTAGTATCGCCCATACTGATTATTTCATCCTACATTGCCAGGAAACTACAAATTAGAACTTGTTTATTACTTAGTGGATATATCTATTCAGCCGCAACGCAACGGATGTAAGTGCTAACTAATAATCTTTTCTAAGTGACAGTTTGCTTGAAATTAAAGATTAAATATTCAGTATGGATGATAGTACGAATACAATTACGAAATACGATTTCTACCTGGTCATGCCTTACGCAACGAGAGCAAGTTATCTTGTGGATTAAATAAATAGTCCCGTTCGAAATCCCATTCAGATTCTATAGTCAAATAGGAATCACTAGAAAAAGGTCGGAAGTTTTATCGGCTGAAACGTTGTAAGGAGTGAATCCTTTACAGGAAGAGGAATCCTAGCAATGTAAATCATCAATCCACAAATAATTCGCAAATTATTACCTATTATTATGAAGAATAATGAAAGTATTTTCATTATGACAGTTTGTCCTGTGAGGATATTTCCAATAAACAATTAAATAGTATAGTTGCACAAAGCAAAATGGCGAAATAATATGAGAGGTGAAGATAATTTCCAAAAAAGAGCGAAGAGGCCGTTCTAAATGTTTTGCATTCATGACTATTTTATCCCCGTCCGGGGTTAAGCACACGTAGAGACAACGTGCACAATTGTCAAAGATTTTGACACACCACTGTTTTGGATCTTTCATGATGTTGTCTGTGATGTCTGTTTCTAGTTTAATAATATTTTGCGGATTGTTTTCAAAGACAGCATCTTTAGGAGACATATTACCTATAAAAATCTGGATCGTTACAGATGGGTGAGTGCGAATTATATTCAAAGTGTTCCACTAGATCATTTAATCACGATCAATCAAAGACTATGAGGCGTTACTAAATGTAAATCAATTGGAAATAAAAATGGAAACGGCAAGAACCCTATGCGGATTTAACTGATTTCCTCCAAAGGAGGAAATTCCCCGGTAGAGGATACGCATGGGACCGCTTATGAATTTCATATGAATAAATTAAATTCATAAGCGGGCGCATGTATATCCCCGTTAGGGAACATGACAACGTTAAGTTTTGCAACTCCTGCAGGGAGGTGTTGACGTCCTCCTACATACAGCGCCGCCTTAAATTGACAATTCGTATATTGATTGAAGTGTATTTGTATCAAATATGGTTGAAATGCTGAAAGGTTTATGAATTTTGTTCGCAATTGCATGCGTGGCAGTCTGCAAGATTCAGGCTCTAAACTATGTAGATTAAGTATGTTCGATACAGTTTTATATTATTCATCTCCATTGCGGGATAACAGATCAGCTGTTACGATTCTTTTATCATTTTCCACATATTTTTTACAATTGCCAAGTTTATAATGGTATTCTAGTTCATCAGGGGCCGAATCGCTTTTGACACGGCAGTACATCCCTTCCTGTAACAAGCTTGCAATGACCCACAATTTGTGCGCAGTCATTTGCTGAAGTTTATAGAATGGACATAGTCCCTGTCCAATTTAAAAATAAAATCATTTTTTTATTATACTTTATTAATGAGTTGTGTTACATAAGGTACATTTAAATTCCGTTGTTTTGTTTTCATATAACCAGACCGCCCGGCGTTCCCCGGTCTTGAAATCTGCTTAAATATGACATGTTAATTCATGTAGATTTCGTATTTATTATTATATTATATCGAACCCAATAGAGAGTGTTTGTCACCGAAGGTACATTTAACACAATTGAGTTATTATTCTGTTGTTTTTTTTTTTTGTCGGTTTTTTTTTCATATATAGACAACAGTTTTCTGTATACTCAATAATTGATTTAATCATTGACCGTTTTTAGTAATCATAAATCGGCAAAAGTGTTTCTAAAAATGAAAAAAGAGGTGCCAATAACCATGTATACAACAAATTACTTTTAATTACGCCATGATGTCCTAAAAATGAGTAATTCATACATCCGCTCTCATACACTTTTCTTGTAAAGGCATCCCTGAAGCATCCTAAACCCCTTTTCGAAATATGCTGTACATCTTTGAAAAGAGATTATATAATAGATTACCTTCCTTTAGTTTTTCGTATTATTAGATTATTTTCCCTTTTATTATGTTAAAATATAAATGGCCCTGTCTTTTAAATAATCCCTTTTAATTAGGGAAAACAATTCTTTTGATCAGACATGGGGTATTAAATTTTGACACAATAAATGGAGCCCTTTACAGAAACAGATAAGTTGGTATTTTTTATTACACTGTGAATGCACTTCGTTTGCAAGACATGTATCTACAATTATGTAAATGCAAATTTGTCTCTGTGTGTGAGTTCGTTCCTTATAGACTCCGAAACTGTTGAAAAAATTTTCTTTAAAATTTACAGAACTCTAGTGCATAAGTCTGGGAGTGATCTTAGCAAAGTTTTTTTCTTAGAATACTCCGGATAATTACCGATAATCGATAAACGAAAGCGTTATTTTAATTTATCTATCATCGGTAAAGCCAGTTTTTCCATGTCGCCACTTAACAGCAATTATAGAAGAACAGGCCGTGAAAAATTCTACTGTGGGTAAGTCGATAGTGTGTTTTCTTTTTTTTTATTTTGCATGACGTTGTCTGTAGGTTCAAAATTCACGCGTAAATTTCTTCTTTTTTTTTTTTTCATTAACTGCAAAGATTTTTATAAAACTTGAAGATTTACGTGTTTTTTTGTTTTGTTTTTTTTTGTTTTTGTTTTGTTTTTTGATTTTTGATTTTTGCATGACGTGGTCTTAGCCTCAAATCCCGTACATAAATTTCTTAATGATTTTTTCGTAAACTTGAAAGAAGTTTATTTATGAAATTGGAAATTTACGTGTTTTTTTTTTTTTTGGTTTGTTTTTTTTGGGGGGGGGGTGCATGATGTGGTCTGTAGGCCGTACCCCCGCACATAACTTTCTTAATGATTTTTTTCGTAAACTGGAAAGAAGTTTATTTATGAAATTGGAAAATGTACGTGTTTTTTTTTTGTTTTGTTTTGTTTTTTGTTTTGTTTTTTTGCATGACGTGGTCTGTAGGCCCAAAACCCGTAAATAAATTTCTTTATGATTTTTTTTCGTAAAGTGGAAAGAAGTTTATTTATGAAATTGGAAAATTTATGTGTGTTTGTATATTTTTTAAATGTCTATTATTTTTACAATATAAACCTGGAATATTACAGTACTTTAATTAAACTTTATAATTGATTATATTCACAACAAAATCGTAAACTAAGCAAGGATAATATCTTCGTTAAAAAAATACATGTGAATTTCACTCAAGTCACTTAAAATAATAAAACTTCAAATAAAACTTTTTTTTTAACTAAGTTTGCTTTAAACTAAGTGTTTGGTATAACATGATTATTTTCTTTAATCAAAACTACACAGACGGTATTACATTTATCATTAGTTCTCTACTATTAATAGATAATTAATAAATTCATCATAAGTATTAAAACACAAATGTAAAATTTCCTGTTTAGAGCAATAATTAAAAACACAAAATAAATTTCCGTTTCTTCATAAACAAAATCACGCATAACTCTTTTTATTTCCATATTATAAACAAATTACAGGTTGAAGCTGATAGTTAAAAAGCTGCGTTCAGACAGTGTCCCCATATGGTTTACCACGTGATTACTGTTCATCTTGGACCTTATTTACATGATTAAACCCTTTATGGGAACATAATTATCTGATCGTTACTAGTTCAACATTTAACAATAAGAATTTAACTCGTCTCTGCCACTAAGATATCATTCCTATGACAGTTGATCAGTCAAAAAGGTTAACCGCCTGAAACTTGCTTAGTTTTCATCCTGTTTATGTTATAAAATTCTCTATGAACGTTATTAATTAATAATCACTAATTAGTGTACTTATTTATATTTAACGCTTTTTACACACGGCAGGTTGAGCTAATAGTATAAATAATTAAAATTAACGAAATAGCTATTTTAATAGAGTGTCGTTTTCTGAACACTTGTTTAACACAGCCAGATAATATTTAGTAGTTCATACATTGTTTATTTCGTACCAGTCAAATTATTTAATCAATATATCTCACACGAAGGGCGTGCAATAAATAATGCCCATGACCCACTTTCCATAGCAGTAGAGCAACGAAACACAGTTATTAATTCGTCTTTCTCTACATAGGAACAACCAAGGGTTATGCATTTCCTCCCATCGTTTGATGCAGCTCTGGAGACCGTTTTTGTAGAAACCCCCAGGTTGGCCCGCTAACCACGACATGACTTCAGAAATCAAGGCTGCATCATCTGAGAAACGCTTACCTTTCAAAAACAACTTTATGGTTGGGAAGAGGTGAAAGTCAAAGGGTGCAAGGGCAGGAGAGTAGGCAGGATGGGGAAGGGATTTCATGACCACACGCCCGTGCTTCTGATCTGCCGACATGCGAGTTGTGGACCGGAGCGTTGTCCTGCAGGAGGAGGGTACCTTTGCTGATCTTGCCCTGCCTCTTGATTTTGATAGCTTCCCTTAATTTCCTCAAAAGTGAAGCATAATAGGCTCCTGAAATTTTGGTACCTTTTGCCAGGAAATCTGTCATCACTACTCCGTCCTGACCCCAGAAGACTGTGAGCATGACCCTGCCAGCGGAGGGCTGCACCCTTGCCTTCTTTGGAGGTGGTGCTTTCACTGCATTGACTGGGCTTTGGTCTCTGGATCATAGTGATGGACCCAGGGTTTATCCTGTGTAATCAGTCTTTTGAAAAACTTTGACACATCTTCTTGGCATATCTCCAAATTCATCCTCGAGCACTCGACGGGTTCTCGCTTCTGGAATGGGGTGAGCAACCTGAGAATCCATCTGGCAGACACCTTATGCATGTGCAAATGGTCATGAATGATAGTTTCCCCAGACCTTGTACTAATCGTGACATTTTGGGCTATTTGGCGAATAGTAATGCGCTGATCTTCCAAAATGGCAGCCTAAACTTGACGGACAGATGCCTCATTATGGCAGAAGGGTGGCGACCAGGTCTGGGAGCTGTTTCCACAGACTTTCGGTCATGTTTGAATTCACGATGCCAGTGTTTTACAAGGTAATATGATGGGGCATTATCACCATAAGTTTCTTCTATTTCATCAAAAGTCTCCTGTGGTGTGCGTCCTTTCAAATACAAAAACCGGATCATTGCTCGACATTCAAGAGGTTCCATTTCACACCTGACTCAGTTAAAATACTTGTAAAACAGAAACCACAATTAGTTCAGAGCTGTAATTTGCCACATTACCCGTAGAGATATAAATCATTGCAAATTTCAGCTAGATCAGAAACTGGAAGTTGGTCCGGGGCATAACTTATTGCACTCCCCTCGTATATTCTTAGAATATTTAGTGATTTTCTTTTATCTGAACACATTCTAAGCACCCCTAATTTTGTAGTACTTCGTGTCTTGATAAGAGGTTTATGCAGTTTCTTTGAAACATTGTTTGTATCTGTATATAAAAGAAATGTAGATTTATAGAAGGAAGAACAATGTAGGGATTTAACTAACGCAAATAGAAGCCACTTAAGACGAAATAGTGGAACAAACAAGTTATGCAGTTTAACCTTTATTAATTAAATACATGTATTTATATATGTACGATTATACATATATGTATATAATATTTTATAAGCAGAATGGTCTTACATGCGTTATATAGTCAAGCGGCATATTTGTGTTGCAATATTCCGAGAAGTACTTCTCTTCGTCAGGAGTGTGTTTGACTTTGAAACGTGCATGATGGGTTTATTGTAAGCTGATTGAATTCTGCAGAGACTGGAAGTTAAGTTCCTTATTTTAGATTGCAAACATATACTGATTTTGCATTTCAATTTATACTCTTTTCCTGCGCATTTGATAAATACAGATTATAAATGATTGATAGAATTTAGGTCTGTTTTCTTTTTATTATTATCTACAACGCTTTACATTCCGCCATAAACAAGAAGCAGCATATTTCTTCATTTAGATTCTCAAATGTAAACCTGTTTTACCAGCGAGAAATGATCGTGGATGCGAAAGTGATGTTGATCAACATGATCAAAGAATTTCCAATGATCAAAATCGATTGGCGCTTTCCCTTTGATTCTGACCTTCCTCATTTCTCCTACCGTCAATCGATTATTTGCAAGGAAAACACGTCCAAGATTTTGATTAGGCTGCAAACGAACGTAAACAAGTGATGTTTGTTACTTGTTTGTTTATAAATACACTATTTTCAGTGCAATCTGCTAAGGAAATTCAATACAAACACCATATTGGATTTAACTGTAAAAGTGGACTTCGTGACAGATGTTACCTTACTATGCATGTTTAGCTACTGGTTATCCAGAACAGTGATTGTCAAAATAATGACCAGGCATGGTTATTTTTAACGTTAATATTTTACTCTAGAACTACGAAATTTCATTTAAGATAAAAGCTGACGTTTCTAATTTGTACACTTCGCGTGCTAGAATACACATTCTGAAAATATAATTATCATCATGTAATTTTTCAATTATTAAGGCACCAGTCGAACATAAGGCATAATAAGATATATAGCTTGGTATTCTCATCAGGAAGATTATTATTAGAGTATTGAAATTGATAAATCATATGAAAACAATGTATACCTTTAAAGACGGTTAATGATATATACGTGTTAGCATTAGAATTAAAGAGAGCCATGATGTAACCCACAGAGAAGCAAAACCTTACAAATGGCAAGTTCCTGGAAATATATTGTGATGATGAATATTTCATTTGATGAAAGGCAAATGTAGTAAAGGGGGGGGAGTTATTTTCAGTTGTGATGTAACGATGGTCCTTTAAATACCTTAACAAGGAAGAACAAAGAGTTAATACTCAGTCGAGTCCCATGGAAATAGGAATAAGGTAGAAAAGGATAATCAACGTGGTCTCTAACTAAAGTTTCTGTGGAAAATAGATTGAACTTTTATTACTAGATTAAATAGTTGGTTTTTAACTCAGTTGTGACAGAAAATATTTCTGCGGACGGGACTACAGGACGAATCATAGATGCTTTATCATAAAACGTATTTGACTCATATTTAGATATAGGATTGTAGCAGTAATCCTGTTATTTCTGGTGCGAAGGAATGATTCAAACGGTTTAGCATACTTAGCAATAGATTCAATATAAATCTTTTATTTTCAGTCTGGACTTAAATTCAGCTCTACTATCTATCGGAAACCCATCCATTTCATAATCGTATCGCATGAATCCGAAGAGTCTATTGTTGTCATAGGTTTTGCCGATATTTTTATAGAAAGGTATAGGACACTTAAGGCGGGGCCTTGTACATGGTTGGCATAATCTTAAATCAAAGTATTTTTATGGTATGAACTGGATTTAAACTTTTAGCAGCAAAATCATTACTCTATGTCGTTTAATACTTGCTCACCGTCACGTTTCATCAGTTTCAAGTAAAAGACAATGAAGAGCTAAGCATGTGTAGTAAAATGGACTAGGCTTCATTTAAGATGTTTAAGGTCATGTTCATATGATGCAAACATTTCGAATCATAAAGAAAATATTACATAAAAATTAAATAATTTACATTCAAAAAAGGAAAAGCATTGCAAATGAATATTAATTTAATACTTGGATAAATATTTATCTTTATAAAGTGCAGCATTTTACGTGTTCGAAAGAACCTTAACACTAACCTAAACGAAGTGAGCGCTGATCAAAGAATATATATATATATATATATATATATATATATATATATATATATGCGTGTGTTTGTGTGCGTTTGAATCATGAAAATTTAAAAATTGCTAATTTTGCATTCAAATAGACATTTTAATAGCACACTACCTTTAAGATAGGTCACGAGGGCAATAGTGTTATAAATACTTCATAAGTAACAAAGACATTTTTGTACTGATTTGAAAAAGGAGTTTCAGCTTTATTAACTATACGTGCGTACAATAATTTAAACCTACTACTGATATTTTAATACATATTAGTGTTCTGTATATATGTTTGTTATTATTCGTATAAGAGTAGGAGCACCCATCAGCGCAAAATGTGCGTAAAAAATAACAAGGATTAGATTAACTTATAGTTAGCCGCTCTTACTTCCTGTGGGTATAAAAGAATAATTATTATTTACTTATATATATATATATATTATATAATCTATAATATATATATATATATATATATATATATATAAGTAAATAATAATTTATAAGCCGAAATTTTGAAACTTTAAATGTATAAATATCTGTTTATTTAAAAAAAATACAAATTCGCAGGTGATCGTTCTTTCTAACCTCACATTTTAAATTCGATTGTTCCCGTGCTTCTTAAAAGTGGACTAATACGTATACTACACATTCGCGCACGAATAGCCCCCACCACTGAACTTACAATACACGACCACTCTGCTAAACGACATCATAGCACGTAAGAAAAGAAAAAAAATATATTGTATTGTTTTTTAATCCTGATGAAGGCTTTTTATAAGCCGAAAAATTGAAACATTAAATAAATAAATATCTGTTTATTTTAAAAAATACAAATTCGCATGTGATCGTTCTTTCTAAGCCCACATTGTAAATTTAAATATATATATATATATCACATGCAGCCATTTAGTCTTTTGCAGACTCATCAGTGTGACTTGTTACAGAGTGTGCCTCAACTCTGATATCCGAAACCTCGACATTCCAACGTGTTACATTTTGAGTTAACAAAACTACTGCTGTTAATGAAAGAAGTATTCGTCGCGTAAAAATTATTTTTCATTCGTTTACACTTTGATGATATTGATAACTTGATAGATTAAATTGCCGTAATCAAATCATCTATAATCGAAGCAGCGCTCAGTCTAAACGTGTTGCACTGGCTTCTTCTGATGTTGGAAGTTTCGTCGGAATTTACAAGCAGTGTCCCGTCACTTGCTAATCACCGTCAGGGAAGATGACGACGTTAGGTTTTTGTAGTTCTTGTAGGGACGAGTCAAAATCCAACGCATGGTATTCCCAAATACACTGACCAAACTCAAAATTGTTTCTCTTCATTGATCTAATGAGAATTAATATATCAATGTTATATATCATATACCACCAAAAGTAGATCGTGTTTGCTGCTAGCAGGAAGAACACGGGATTGAATGAAGATCAACAAATGTTTCATCCTCCCATATTTATTGTCATCGAAATCGTTGAAATCGCTCATTTTCAATCAAATCGATTAATTGTCTGCTCTAATTGGGGAGATACTGCAGTAAACCGGATGAAGGCTTCACATATCTCCCCCCAGTGACGTACTTTACAATACATTGTAGTCTATAGTGCACTGTAGAAAAATTTTATTAAATTATTTTTTATATATTGGCTTGAATTAAAGTTTACATTTCAAAAGTCAATTATCATGGTTAAATTGTGCTCTAAACAGAAACATCTATTTCAAACGTGCCTCTGTCATATCAAAGAACCTTCTATTGATATTATAGGCCGGGACTTTCGGTTTATGTGGCAATAAAACTTCCTAAATGTACTTGTGAAGTTAGGCTTTATAAGGTGTTAACTGAAGTCAAAACAGCATTTTTTTTCTTAGATTATCTATACTTATCGAGGGCATTGCGATACAAACCCTGTCTAAAAACACTGCCAGGCACATGAAGTATATTTTTGTGAATTTGTTTTTTTTTAATGGGCCTATTTGTTTAGGAGTCCATAGAGACCGAATACACACACACACGGATAAAGTTCCTTTTATGTAATAGTAGATAGATATATAGATATCAAAACCCTATATTATTAAATAAAATCGCTCGACAATAACAAAGTAATTGGCCCAGTCTGCGAAAAGGTTACGCATCGTTTTAACGTACCTCCTTAGTTATCTTCCTTTATAAGAAATCGTAATCAATGAAGTCAACGAAAATATTATTTCTTAAGAAACAAGTTTTTGTACTTATTTCTAGCATTGTCCAATTTTCTTCTGTGACCATGTGTGAGATGATTGCTCCATAAATTGCACGTAATTATTTGGACTCTAGTTAGATTTGACCACCGGCATGTTAACTGGCGCCGCTCAATCAATGAAATTACCACTTTATTGAAAACCCTACCCTTGAGGCACCGAAGTTCCTGACTTAATGCCAATTTATAACGTCACGTTGCCTCGAGCAACGTATTTTTGATCAGTTTTCACGTGGTCTGCATACTAACAGAAATTTTACAACTTTTATTTCGACTCGGTGTTATTTTTTCATCTTCTTAAATATTTTCAGAATATTTCACGTCGTCAGTGGCTTCGGGATTTTACTGAAGCTAAACGTAAAATAAGTCTCAACTTGGTATTTTGAATTTTTTTTATCACAGAAAAGTTATGGGCGAAAGTATTTCGGGTTTTTGTTTTTTTCCTCGGGGGGTATTGATCTAAATACCTCCCCAAGGTAGCGTTGGAATCTTCCAACAGTATAAAAGTTGCCGCAAACTGTCAACGCTAACGTTATAAGATTGTCAATTAAAAACGCTTATAAGAAATGCTTAACACAAGTACAATTATATAACAGAACTAAGGGTGAACCTGTAAATTCACCCTTGTCTTGTTCGTCCGTTCGTCTGTCCACACTTTTCTCAATAAATACGCTTTGAAATTTTTGAAAATTTGTACAAACATTAAGCATGATATCAGTAAACAAGTATCAGAACGGATTGTTGTAGAAGGGAATTGTTTTTATTTCTATTGACTAATGCTGAATGTTGTTGTTAAAATTTCTGATGCAATCCATCTATTTGTTGACAATACTTTTCCGCCGTAATGGTTTCGCCTGAATTTAAAAAAAAACAGTTAACATAATCTTCTTTTGGCGCAATTTTGACCTCGGGAAGTCCCGTGGAGTTTCGTCAGCATTTAATCACCGAGCTGAGCGTCCCCGGCTTTCGTAAAAAACCCACTTTTGATCCCAAGTCAAACCCCGGTCATGAGTGCACCGTGAACTAGGCATAATAAAATGATAAAGTTTAGCATTTGCCCCCACCCCCATCCACCCACCATTTAGTCTCAAAAGTCCCCCGGGGACGTCAAATCCTGATGAAAATGAACAAACGACGCAGTTTTATACCTTCACATACGTAAATTGAGTTCTGCACCATTCCAAAAAAGAAATAACTAATTCCATCATTTGCCCCCACCTCCATTTACATATAAATATATCAGTTAAAATTTTTAATAATCAATCAATTTTGTTTTTTTACACAGTGATCACCACTTATCAAGGCCCGGAAGCCACTCAGGGATAAGGGTTATTGCAAGTACATTACGTTAGTGAGGAGATTTGCTGAAATGTTTACTTAAGGGGGCGGTTCATTAGGAATTTGTTAACATTGAACTTGAAGACATCCAAGTTGTAGTCCGGAGGGAAGCAGGCAGACGGAACAGAGTTCCACAGGCGTGCAGATCTAAGAAAGAAGCTTTGTTCATGGAATCTGCGTTTTGATTTAGGCACAGATATAGAGTGGGGGAAATTTGTCACAGTGGATTCAGCTAGACGGGTGTTTTTCGTGAAAGATTGGCGAGGGGGGGCCAGAGATTGGAGTTCAGACGAGCATCTGCCATGGAAATAACGATAAAACAAGGACAGGCTCGCAACGTCTCTTCTGTGGGAGAGAGGTTGCAGGGTAGAGAAAAGGGCATCCCCCACTAAGCCACGAAGTCTATTTTGTACTCTCTCAAGGCAGGATAGGCTGTTTTTAGCAGCTCCTGCCCAGATATGGCAACAGTATTCCATCCTTGAACGTACTTGGCTTTTATATAGATAGAGAATTGCATCCGTAGTGAGATATCTTCTGGAGCGGTAGAAGGATCCCACCATCTTTTCAGCGACCTTGGCAACAGACTTGATGTACGTGTTCCATTTCAGATCAGGAGTAAAGGTCAAACCCAGAAGCTTGTCAAAACACGGGGCCTCACCCAGACGAGAGCCATCAATCACAATTGATGCCAGATGGGGATCAGAGCGTTGATGATGTAAGGATAGCAGTTTGGTTTTGGATGCATTAAAGGTAACCAGCCACCTCTTCCCCCACTGAACCACGCGCTCGAGATCAGAGGAGAGAGAATCAGAGAGAACTTTGTCATTTACAGCCTTTGATGTGTTGCCGTAGATGGTCGTGTCATCAGCATAGATGTCAACGAATGATTTAAGTATGTGTTTAGGGAGGTCATTGATGTAGATCAGGAAGAGAGTTCGGCCCAGGATTGACCCCTGAGGGACGCCAGCATTTATATTGCAGGCCTCCGATTTTTGTCCATCTACCACTACTCTTATGAGCCTATCGGAGAGAAATGATTTAATGATTGAGAAAACATTTTCAGTTATACCGTAGCTGGAAATCTTGTGAAGTAGACCCTTATGCCATACCTTGTCGAAGGCCTTTGATATGTCGAGAGCAATTGCCCTAGAAAGGAAGCCTTTGTCAAGAGATTCACTAATCCTGTGGGATATAACCGTCAGCACATCTGCGGCAGATCTTGCAGAGCGGAAACCATATTGTGTGTCACTAAGAAGGTTATTCCTGCTGAGGTGGTTGACTATTTCTCTTTTTAATATGGATTCCAGCAACTTACTCATAACACACAGGAGACTTATTCGTCTGTATTGAGAGGGAGATGACTTATCACCTGAATTCTTAAATACAGGGCAAACTGATGAGGTCTTCCAGGGAGTCGGAAAGCACTTCTCCTTAAGGCAGCGCTTAAATAGTTTCGTAAGTATGGGAGAAAGTTCAGGTTGAAGCTTTTTTAACACTATAATTGGGATGCCATCAGGGCCAGTTGCTTTACTGGAATCTAGGTTCTTTATTAGCTTGGCGACCTCATGCACGGATATTTGTATGTTACCTAGCTTGTTCTGTGTTATAGGATGAAATATGGGGAGTTGATGGCCTTCGTCGCATAGGGTAGAATTAGCTGCAAAGTTCTTTGCAAATAGTTTGGCCTTGTCTGACGGTGACGAGATGACCTCTGGTCCATTGATAATGGTTGGGATAGAACGCACACTTCTGTTCAGGATCCTATTTGTTATTTGCCAAAACTGGTGGGATCCAAGCCGCTGATCAGCTACCTTGGATTTAACAGACTGGGCATATAGCTCTCTTGCATTTTTTATTACTCTTTTACAGTGGTTGCTGGCAGACCTAAAAGCAGCTTTAGTCTCAGTGCATCTATTACGTTGGTAGCTATGGAAAAAGTGATTTCTGTGCGCGATAGCAGCAGCACATTCTGGGGAGAACCATGGCTGGCTGTTAGGTTTTTGTTGGAATTTTTTAGATGGTATGAATTGGTCTATGCCTGCAATTAACCATTCGGTCAGATCTGATACTATAGAGGACACATCCTTTTTAAACATGGAGTGCAGAGGTAAATACAATATGAATGTACGGAAGCTATCCCAGTCGGCCATAGAGTATCGGTATACAGTACGGTGGAGGGGTACGTCTGGGGGTTTCTTACATTTCGTTTTTATCTTAACTGATACGACGGAGTGGTCGGAGGATCCTAGAGGAGAATGAACGGAATATGAACATAGCTCAGGGGAAGTTGAGAGAAAAAGGTCTAAGAGGCTTGCATATTGACCGGGTGTATCGGGCACACGGGTGGGTTCGCGAACAATCTGAGTGAGATCATAAGCAATGGCAAAATCATGACAAAACCTCCCCTCATCGTCTGTCTTATTTGAATGGGTCAGCCATTCCACGTTATGGACGTTGAAGTCACCACATATGTGGATGTTAGCCGAGGGATGTGAAGACAGTATGTGGTCTATTTTCTCAGATATGCTCTTAAAGATAGTAACTCCGCTGTTGTGGGGCCTATAGAGGGCAAATATAAATGCAGTGGTGTTAGCAAGTGCAACCCTGAAGCACATATAGGGTAAATTAGGATCTTCTCTAGAGATATCCCTGCCACACGGGAAGCCATCCTAAATGTAGGCACATATTCCATGCCCATGGAGATCTTGGGGGTCAGATTTAGCTGTTAAATTAGAGTATCCGTTAATTATGAACTCATCTAGGGAAGTGGTCGGCCCTATTCCAGTTTCACTTAGAAAGAATATGTCCGGTTTCGTCTCCTGTAATTGGGTTTCAACCTCTGGAAGGTTGGAACGTAGACCCCTGATGTTGGAGAAGGAGACCTGGTAGTAGGGGTCTACGTTGGAAGATGGGGTTCTAGGTTTAATCGAGTTTTTATTCTGGAGATATTTCATGTTGAGGTTTGGGGATTTGTGGAATAGGTCGGCATACTTGGTTAGAGTAGTACAGAGAGGGAAAGTAAGAGAGAAAAAGACAGGAAATTTATTTTTTGTAGCACACGAAAAGGTAAAGCCGTAACAATTACCCACTAGTATGGCATCGAGAGGCCCCACCAGAGAATACTGCATGGTCCAGATCCACTCACCAAATGGCAATACAGCAGTCCCAGTACTTTGCGCCTGCTGATAGGACAGCCTCCTTAGTGGTTAATCCAAGGTTCGGGTCCCTGACTATCAGGCGGATAACGTCAGCCCAGACAAACGTTTACCTCCAGCACCCTTACTAGTGACATGGCCACAAGGACAGATAGAGACAGAAAAGTTTCCGACATCTCAGACTACTGGTCACCAAGTACTACCGACCTTTAAGCAGCTTTTTCTTCACCCTTTGTCAGAAAAATCATCCATTGAATGAGGACTGGATGACAAAATAGGAGAAGCGAGAGTTACTGGAGCTGCCGATAACACATCCACTGTATTATCTACTCTCCATTAAAAAAAGGGGGGGGAATGGGGACAAGTGACTTACTTAATATCTAAGTAGTAAGTCCGGTGCTAAGTTAAAAATTTAGGACACTTTTGATGATAATCTCCCCTCCCCTATAAATAGATGTAAGTTTGTCGTTATCTATCGAGTTTAAATTATTAGAGTTTCATCTTATAATTAATTAAAATCCAATAATTAACTATTATCAGTTTGTAAAGTCGGTTTAATATTAATTTACATTCGAGTTTAGATAATTATTCAAGGTTTTACTTTAGGTGGTTCGTTTACATGAGTAACTGTTTCTTTGCACTGTATTATATTTCGAATGTACTAGAACATAAGGCTAACTATATTAGATGGTTTGATTTGTCAGCAAGAAGGCATTTACAATATATGCAAGCTTGCAGTAAAAGTATATGTTAGGTATACTACTTAAATAAAGTCCTAACATTACCTATTCTATTAGAATAATTCCCGGCATTTTTTCTTTTATCGTTAGTTGCCGGCATTTTGTTTGTTTTTATTGTTTAGCTTTGTAGAATTAGGGGGGCGGATAATACAGGAGAATACAAACAAAATACATAAATAAAACACGAAAAAACACGTTTATAAACAAGGTAACAGAAAGAAACATTTAGGATTAGTTTTAAAACAAAATAAGATAATGAAAAAAAAAATAAGATAAAAAAATACTTAACGTTGTTGCGCTAGATATTCCGTTCTCCGTCTGTCAACTCGTAGCTGGCATGTCTTTCTAGAGTGTAAGAAGATTTCTACTTCCGGATAAATTGGTCGAGTGCCTATCTATTTATAGTATAAAAGTCGTTACGGTCGGATGTGTGAAAATATTTAATTTACATTTTTTTTTTTTTTTTTAAGTTCTACCTTTTTTTTTTTATAAAGTCCTAACATTACCTATTCTATTAGAATAATTCCCGGCATTTTTTCTTTTATCGTTAGTTGCCGGCATTTTGTTTGTTTTTATTGTTTAGCTTTGTAGAATGAGGGGGGCGGATAATACAGGAGAATACAAACAAAATACATAAATAAAACACGAAAAAATTGCTTCCCGGTTTCGGATTTATAAAGTATCTTTGCAAATAAGAGTATAGTAGAATAAGATAAACTTAATGAATAAACATATTAATTAAGTGTAATAAGGGATTAAAACAGGGTATTAAATTCATTAGCGGTCAATAAACAATAAAAACGAGTATCATTTTTTTTATTATAGTAGTATGTGTATTTATTAAATGAGTTCAGTACGGGAATAACGTAGCCGATGGAAAAACTTAAAGTCGTGTCTAAGGCCGAACTCTAAGTAAAGTATGGTCAAATGTACAGAAGAAGTTATTTACACAAGTGAAACGTTCGAGATGGATAGTCTTATGAGTAAAGGAACCAATGAAATTGTTTTAGGAGTGAGGTAAGTAAGCCTTGGCCGGGCAAAGCCCAATAACCTTTCCAATTTCCATTGTTTAGTTTTTTAAAGTAGAGTTCATTTCACATTTAACAAGTTCACAGAGAAAACTGACATTTTTTGGCCGCCCGAGAAAATTGCTTTACTTCGTTGGAGAAGTAAACATTACTAGTTCTGCCCATCAAAACAAGTTAATGAGCCGAAACTGGAACTTAAACATTTCCAGAAACTTAGAGATATTAACAAAAAATCTCTTTTCTCAATTATTTTCTTGCATTTTACTCTGTGCGTCATATACTCTATTTTATCTCGCATTTTGCGAAACTTTTCAAATATCAACTTGACTAATTTCCGAAGAAGTATTTTAATATATACGAAATGTTTATAATATCATGACAGAATTTGAATTTAAATGTATTAGTTCTGTCACAAAATGTGTTATTCGTCTCTTTGTTTAACTTAGTTTTTTTTTAAATATTTGAGCTGTAAAATCGATTCCAACATTCTGATATTTCGCAATAGCGATCTGACATTTGTACGTCTTTTTTGTTACTTGGGAGTGACTACTTATCAAAGCCTGAATGGCACTTGAGGATACAGAGTAATGAATGTAAGAGTGTAGTGTAGTAATCCGTAATGGTGTAATTTGGTAGAATGGAGTAAAATTCGTCTTATTTATATGGTAGAAATCAAGTACACCAATTCGTTAGATTTCATAATTGCGTATGTAGTTTTATATTCTATAAATGTTTGTTCGAGTGGGAGGCATAAATATTTACGATAAATAAAATCGTGACTATAGATGACAGCGTACTATATCTATTTTTGTTGAATCAAGGAAGCTGTGTTAATGACGTACTAAATAGACGAGATCGCGGAAAATGACTTGATTATCGCAATCGACCTGAGAATGTAATCTTTGTGTCTCTAAATTACAAGTCTTACAATTAGCAAAGATTTTCGCCGGCAGCTTTATTGATTTTTTTCTAATTGCTTTTGTATCGGAAATTTGTCGTTGCAAATTGAAATCATTTGTTAATTTGCTGATCCAGATTCAGTATTTCGCTGTTAATAATCAACGTCCTCTTTATGTACGTAATGTGAAAAGAGGGCGACTTATGTTGGTGAAAAGTTGGCGAATCGTTAGTGCAATGGACACTGTCCTTTTGTAGTAAATAAAACAAAATAAGCATAGTTATTATACAGGATGGAACGATAAAGTTGTTTCCAGAAAGAAAATAACACTACATGTTTATTTTAAAACTTTTTATTGAAAAAAAATCAATTCAGGTATTTTGATTATGTAATAGAGTTGACATCCATTCTTCTTCACATCTAGGTACACTTTTGTGTTGAGTTTCAAGCTGACTTCAAAGATGTGAGATGGCATGATGTGGCTCTCTCTCTCTCTTTCTCTCTTTCTCCTTCTCTCTCTCTCTCTCTCTCTCTCTCTCTCTCTCTCTCTCTCTTGAAACACACCAAAGATCATAACTGTGGACGGAAACTTTGTTTTCATCCCACTGGGCACGTCCCAGTTATTTGTGTCAATTTTCGGATGCATTTAGAGGGTGTTGGCAACAGTCCTATTGTCATAACTTTGATCGGTAGAGAGTATGAGTTGTACAGCGGCACATCTCCGATCTGGCTCGTTGAACATGATGTTACTTTAAGACATGATAGAAGGCTCCTATTTCTGTAAAATTTTGTACAAAACTAGCCAATTAGTAGATGGTATGTAACCAAAAAAGAAAACCGGTTTTCGTCAAACGGAAATAGAAAGATGTCGTCTTTTCTGTAGTGACAATTTTGTTGTTCCACCCTGTATGCATTTTTTGACTAACTCTCACGGGATATCAAGCCAGACTTACAGAAAACTGCTACATACATGATTGTCTTTAAAAATATTATAATGTACATACATATTTTATTGTCATTGGAAAATAAAATAAACATCAATGTCAAATACTGAGTATCCATGTATCAGTGCGTGGTGTGTGTATGTGTGTTGGTGTGTTCACGTGCGGGGTTTCACCAACAATAACCATATGAACATGGGTTATTTCTTTAAAACGGGATGCTAATATCAGTCCACGCATATATAATTAAAAGAACAACATTTCAACTGTAAACATTCAAGATACATATTTTTTAAACAACAATAAAAAGGCACACTTTTTTTACAATTTCAAATGTACCATTATTTTGAATTCATCATTTGGCTCCCTGGACATAAATAAATCGATTCAATCACCACGAAAACAACTCTGTTACCTAGATCCAAAACTTCTGCGATATGATCGGTCGTTTACCATAACAATTGCATCTTTCTTCATGTTTGAAATTGAGCCGAATGTTACATGTGAATTTTTGATCCGTCAAATGTTTATCTATTTGTTTTTAAAATTGCCTTTCAAATATTTCATTTCTCGGCGTTGCTCGAGGCGATACAAGAACTTTGAAGTAAGAAAAAGTGCAAATAAATATTTTTTTTCTGAAAATATCAATGTAAGCATGATTATCTAGTGCATCATTGTATGTGAGTCACGGAAAACAGTGACTATGAATAAAACATGTGGATCACATGTGGGAAAACAGTGACTATGAATAAAACATGTGAGTCACATGTGGTAAAACAGTGACTATGAATAAAACATGTGGATCACATGTGGGAAAACAATGATTATGAATAAAACATGTGAGTCACATGTGGAAAAACAATGAATCTGAATAAAACATGTGAGTCAGATGTGGGAAAACAATGAGTATGAATAAAACATGTGAGTCAGATGTGGGAAAACAATGAGTATGAATAAAACATGTGAGTCACATGTGGAAAAACAATGAATCTGAATAAAACATGTGAGTCACATGTGGGAAAGCAATGACTATGAATAAAACATGTGAGCCACATGTGAGAAAAAATAACTATGAATAGAACGCTGAAAAAATAAAGAAAGAAGTGTAGTATATTAAAAACCTGACTACGAAGGAAATGACTGGTTCTAAGGTAATTTTTTTTTTTAAATGAATGAAAATAACTTATCATCGGAATTGTTGTACCATAACACCTCCAATTTCTGAATTTCTGTCATAAAGAGATGTATGTATTTTCGAAAAGCATCTACTCTTACCAGTGAAAATTATTTTGTAGTTTAGTTGTCCGAAAAGAATTCATATTTGCTGCTAGGTTTTGTGAGAGAATGTATTTATAAGCAACGTTTATATTTCATCCCGAAAGTATAAAGTGCAGACTATTTTTATAGTATTATTGAAAAAGTTAAGTTTTTACGGTATATTTTTTATATTATACAGTTAGATTGTATGATGAGTGTACGAAATAGTGGGAAAGATACCCCATCGCTATGTTGAGAATAGTTTGCAAAATAATAACGTTAGTATTTCAGTGGAGTTCCGTACATGTATATGTACAATGTTATCTTAAAGGTAACGTCCTTTACGTAAATATCAAATGTTATATTAAGAAATATATTCAATAATCGTAAAAAAAACAAATAAAATTAAAACTTTTGAAACCCATGGCAAGGAAATAAATGCCTGGAAAAAGTTTCTAAAGACGTTTAATTTTTATAGGTATGGATCCACGACGTTTCAACAGAAAAACAACCACCCAACCCCAAGCCTTACACCTTCCGTCATTTTCAGAGAAATATACGACTGGATGATTGAATTGTAGAAATTATCTCCAGCAATTCGTGAAAATTAAATCAAACTTTTTTGTTGTTCTTTTTCTTTTTGCTAGTGTGTAGTATGTTCATTAATAACCATTTTGTGTCAAATGTGAATGGGAGACAGTGTCAGTATTCAAAGAGTTTAATTGACTTCTAAAAACTTCTGCTTGAATAAACAGTCTTTAAAGTTCGACAGAATCTTATTTAATCTGATAATAATATTTTTTTTAATTAATTATTTCAATTAATACATCGACAGTGTAATTAATCAGTTAATTTAATTGACATTTCAACATTTAAATTGTACTTTTAGTTATACTTAAAACTAAAGAATATACCGAGATATTGATTAGAATCGCCGACAAATCAAAAACAGGAAATAAGAAATAAACGTACAAAAAATAAATTAATTAAATAAGCAAAATTACGAACCAAGTTACACTCATTTGTTCGACTTCTGCGACTAAAATATCCATAACCTCGATATAAAAGGAAAAATAAATGTAAATTGTGTTTTTCTGACCTTCAGCACTTTTTTAATCTTCGGCTCAATTTTCGTTTTCAATATTACTCGCTATTTGTTGAATAAGTATGGCCTTAGTAGCATAAAATAAATACATTTATTGTAGTAAATCACCATCGTAATATTTTAATAAAGAAAATTAGCTAAAACTTGCGGAGAATGTTCTGTTTTACGGCTGTTTTTAAAACATAGAAAAGAAATTTAAATTCCGTTGCTTTTTAATCTTTTATTTTTAAATTGCTCATGCAGCCCAAAAAATCGAAATTAATTGATAAAATAATAAAAAAATTAAGTTTAAAAAATGGATAGCACAACCATCGATATGTGCAAAATTTGCAAATATAAGAATTTTTATACAATACTAATATTTTGCGAACAAGAAGATGTAAGTAGGGAATTTCTCATTGAACACGAACTATTGTCGAAAACAGCTATATGTCCGAAGTGTCAAATTCCCAAAGCCGTTCTTAACATGGGGAAGTTGAGGGTTTTTATTCCTTGTAAGCATACCCAAAACCTTTAAACGTCTATATTTCCAATGTGAACGGCGAGTTAGGCTTATGTAACAGAATACAATAAAGGTATACCAAATTGACATTTTTCGTTCAAAAATTAAATTGTTTCGTTTTTCTGGATAAAATCTTATTTTTATACGAAAAATCTTTCGTTATATATATATATATATATATATATATATATATATATATATATATATATATATATATATATATATATATAAAGTTATGAAAGAATGTTATTCTTTCGATTACTTTTGATTGGGCCAAGGGGGGCGCAATTTTAAAATAGAGCGTTCTCTGCAAGTTTTACCGAAATGTATTTGTATGAATTCCAGAAAACAAATATTTATCTTTCCAGGAAAAAATTAACTACAATGTTTTTGCATAGAACATTCATCACATAACTTCGGGTGTTATCAATCATCGTGATAACAGTTACCGATCTAAATGTGATAGTACACGCCGTAGTCCTGTTTAGAAAACCATTTGCAAGAGAGGGCGGTTTCTACCGGAATATAAATAGGAAGTAAAAGTGAATGGTAATAATCGTAAAACATCCAAGGATGTAGTCAGCTAATGTGAGCATGTTGAATGTGTACGTGGCCAGCGTGTATATAATGCTATTAAGTTATTTTCTAGACGGTAAAATTGCGCCGATTTCATTATGTATAGAGGTATATAATATGAATCAACTTACTAGTCTTTTCGAACATCAAATCCCCGGCGTTAGTTAATCTTTTATTAACCTTAAATATGATCATTATATAATGAAAGAACAATCGACATGAACCTCATTTAATTCGTAGGGAATAATTACTTTTTATTCCTATCAGATTTTAACTGCATAAGGGTAAATTACCATTTAATACAGAAATGTTCTTGATACAATTTGATAACATCCATGATGTAATAATTGAGATATGAAAATATGTGTAATGAAATTTATATCCTACAATACTCTTTCATGACCAAAGTAATCACTATTTTGTTGATAAAGGGCTGCTTGGCTTTTCCCGCTTAGAAAAATACGCTTAAATATAATATTTTAATTCATGCATATTTTATATTTATTCTTATAGATCAAATTCTCGATCGATTGTCATTTAGTACCCAATGTATATAGCAATGATTTTAAAAGAAAGAGAAATGACGTTGGTACCATCAGCTGAAATCCAAATCAAAACCTTCAGCACTCCAGTAGTCGTTATTTCGCGCTTCAGTGTTTATCATTACCGTATGAGCTATCGCGATATAGAATAAATATGCCAAAAATTAAACAAGTTCAAGCTAAAAATAGCTATGTACGCATGCTCAAATGTAAGTTAATTTACTTCTGCCAAGATCAACTTCTTTTTCATGTTTGATAGGTACATGGATAGATCAGTGTATTTTAATTATTTTATTCTTTGGGTTATACGTATATATAGACGCTAACATGGCATCTTTCTGTAAATTAAAGCATGTTGAGTTTGATTAAATCTTAGATGATTGCTCATTTGGAAATACCTAGTATTTTACGTAAACTCCGATACTGGGTAACTTGTATGTCAAAAGCTGGCCACAAAAATGCAGTTACAACGACCATAACGGATATTTCTAAACAATGTTGTTGATCTAAATAAAACGTATCTTGACCGATGAAGCCAGTGTTTAAATTTAAACTTAAAATTCCAGCAAATGTGTATTCACAACATACATTCGAATACAATATGAGTTGTGAACACTAGCCAAGACATTAGAATGTAACATTAATGCTATTCAAAGAAAGCTACTGAGAAGAGTCATCTAATTCAGCTGATGAAGAACCATTTCGAACAAAGACCTGTACATTCGAACCGAAGAGAAATAATAGTGTATTATTATATTAAATAGAGACTGTCATGGTTTACTCGTTTAATAAGACTGCTATATGAAACACATGCAGATCAAGCACTTCAGTCATTCGTAAAACCTAACAAGAGACTCTCAGCATGACGAAAAAGTTGCATTGCCTTATTAAATCACTATGAAACTTCCACTTTGAAAATGACATGATCAATATCAGCATCCTTGAAGTTAGATCTCCCTGCAGACATGCGATCCGTTAAGTAAATTAAGAATAAGTGGTAATGATTTGCTATGTGCAATCATGCATGGCCTTCTCCCGCGATAGGTTGAGAAACCAGCAAACAAATTTTAAGTGCCGCGAATCGAAACAAAACATTCAGATCTATCCAGAATCAACTTCAAAGCAAACAACAGCCTTACGGGTTCCATCATCGGTCAATGAAGACGCCTGTGCTGGCTACACTTACCAAGTCAGCTTTGACTGTCTCATACCATGTTCTTATTTTCCTTTACCTTATCTTTGGTCATTTTATTATGAGTTCGGCACTATTAATTTGTGAATCAGACCGGTTGGAGTATGACGAAGAGCGTGGCGATACAATCAGATTCTCCTTATTAGAAATATCTCCACAAATCTGGTGATCGTCATCTCAATCGGATCATTCTCGAGATGTGATCAGCTATCATAGGAATGGATCTACAACTTACACTAAGTGATGGTTAACTATAAAACCTGAAATTGTGTTATTATGATCAGACATTTTTCTTTAGAATTAAATAACAGAACAAGGGCTGATATATTGCAAAACATTCATTAATAAACTGATAACCTTGTTGAAAATGAGTTAAATCATTGTTAGTATGGAATTTCTTGAAATATGTAAACACAAATAATCAAATATAAAAATCCACCTCTGGTTATGAAAAAAGCAAAATTTTCCTACAAATATGTGATAACAAACAATCAAATACGAAAATGCAGGTTTGGTTATAAAAAAAAGCAAAATTTTGAATAAGAAACGCTAATTATAACGACTAACTTGTAAGCAAGTCGTTAGGTTTTAATTGCATACTGAACTCGGGGCGAACATCTCCACGCAGGCGGTGTTGCTTGACGCAGTTGAACACTAAATGTACAGGTTGGGTTACAATCCAATCATTTAAATAAATCAACGTTGTTTTGATTCGCAAAAAGATACTAGTTTGCCCTGCGGGGAAGTAACCATATGTCGAATTAAGTCGGCCATTGTATTCTTCGCGTGGGAAGAGCAATGGACACTAATTGTATTGAATTCGGAAGTTGATGAAGCGAACGTAAAACGGGAGTGCCTCTCTTTCGGAATGTCGATAAAAAATATTGAAACAGTAATACAACTGTTCTTCATCCTTTAAAACTTCTAATACTATATAATTATTAAGTTAACAAATGTTCAAAACAAAATTAAACAACCTATTACTAATATCTCATTAATTTAGAATGTTGGCTCCAATTCCAAATTTATTATTTTTATGGTTAACTTCCTGTTCATGTTTGCATTAATACTAATCATCATTAATCTATATCAACCCTTGATTGTGCATAAAACGGATACCATAATACTTTGTTTCCGTACTGTATCCAAACGAAGGTTCATACAAAATTTCAGCAAAACCGGCTGAGTAGTTTTCAAAAATAAATCTTAAAATATGTTGTTTGTTAAAAAGGATTAAATAAAAACGGAAATGGAAGCGTTTATCGTTCCACCCTGTATTTCAGTATTCAATTCGATATAACGATGATATCTTTATTATGAATTATTATTAGAGCACGAAGAGTACTGTGGGAATGCTTTGTACGAAGTGGAAGTACCAAATCTGGTGGATATATCCGAAAAGTGAGGGATGAATCGAAATCGAGAGGAGGAGGAGCTAGAGTGTCGCGAATTTGGTATCCCAGTTAAAACAAATTAAAAATAACTTACTTTCAGTGATTGCAAGAGAAGAGATTGAATGGATGGTTAGGAATGAAATGAATAACGAAAGTAAAATTGATGAAACTAGCTCTGATGAAAGAACTGAGAGAGTGGAAGTGCAGAAGGGAAATGTAAGTGATGATGGGAGGCGGACAACTGAGGAGGTATGGAATCCTATGGTTAAGGGAAGTGATGAGAAGGAGTTTGAAGGATCTAAGGCAGATGAGATCATTGACTCTGAGACAATGGAACCAGTGAAAGAGGCAGATGTATGAGGAAGTGGTGATGAAGTTCGAACTTTGACTTCTGTAGAAAAAGAAGTACTTCAGAAGTTAAGAGGTTCTTCTTAGAGACGATATCATAGAGATTCCAAGTATGAAGAGTAGTGATACGCGGAAGGTGAAAAGCGAGGGGAAAATAGTTCAAGGAGTAATTCACAACATCATAAGAAAGAACACATCGATTACAGAACTTAACAGGCTTCTGTATGCAGCGTCATACGTTATTGCGAATCTCTTGGTTTAATACAGAAGAAAAAGAGAGAAATGAAGGATAGATGGCCACACTGGCAGAGACGGCTTGAAGAAAGTATTAAACGGTAGCGGAAAGACATTGATAGAATCGAAGAAATAAGAAAAGGAGTTAAACTACGACAGAAAGCCAAGGACGAGCTTGAAAGGAGGTATAGATTGCTGGGAAAAGGAACGATGAACGTTCTAACAATGTTGAAAGAGAAGGTCCACACTATGGTATGAAAATTCGGAACTTTGTTGGAAAAAGAGTTGCATTTCGGCAGAACAACCTTTTCCGGAGCAAGGAGTCTCAACTGTATAAAGAATTAAATGGTAGTAAATAGGCGGGAAATAACAACAGTCCAAATGCAAAAGATGTCAGGAAGTTCTGGAGTGAGACTTGGTCTATCGAAGAGCGATATAATAAGAAGGCTAGCTGGTTGGGAGAGGTCAGAGAAAGGCTGTCAGAAATGCAGCAGATGAAGAACGTTGAGGTAACCATCGATGACGTTAAAGCTGGCATACGAAGGATGACAAACTGGAAGGCACCTGGTCCAGATGAATTGATGGGCTTCCGCTTTAAACAGTTTCCATGCCTTTATCCACCTATAGCTGCTGCCCTGAAAAGGGTTGTAGAGTCAGGAGATGTCCCTGATTGGCTTTTGAAAGGAAGAACAACACTGATTAGGAAAGATCCTGCAAAAGAAATAATAATTATAGACCAATTACATATCTGCTATTGATGTAGAAACTGTTGACTAGAATATTTGCGGAGAAAATTTATGAACATCTTGAGAGAAATGGTGTTTTTCCTGACGAACAAAAGGGGTGGCGGAAAGGCTCGAGAGGTACCAAAGAACAACTACTAATTGATAAAGCATTAATGCAGGATGCGAAGAAGAAGAAGAAGAAGAAGAAGAAGAAGAAGAAGAAGAGGAATCTGAGCGTAGCATGGATCGATTACAGAAAAGCTTATGACATGGTTTCTCATTCATGGAAACGTGAAACACTATTGATGATGAAGGTTGCTGAGAATGTGGTAGAGCTTTTGGAGACAAGTATGGCTCAATGAAAAACGGGGCTGACAGTAAACAGAAAGGAAGTGGGACAGGTGTGCATTAAACGTGGAATATTCCAAGGAGATTCGTTATCGTCACTTTGTTTTGTAATGATAATGATGTCAATGAGCATCCTCTCGAAGAAAGAAAAACTTGGATATAACTTTGGATCTGGTGACAGACGCCTCAATTATTTACTGTTTATGGATGATTTAAAAATATTCGGAAGAAATGAAACGGAGACATGGTAGAACTTGTGGGGGGCATAATCAGAAGATTTTGGGATAGAGTTTGGGATTAGTAAATATGCGGTGCTGGGTATGAAAAGAGGAGTAAAGGTTCATACGAGTGGAATAGTGCTGCCAAATGGAGAAATCGTGAAAGAAATAGAAGATACAGGATATAAGTATTTGGGAGTGTTGGAGGGTGTAGGCATCATGAAAAGAGAAATGAGGGAGGAAATCAAGAAGGAGTATCTTAGAAGCATGAAACTAATTGTAAAGTCGAAACTGTAGGAAGAAAACCTAACGAAAGCTGTGAATGCATGGACAGTCAATATTTTGAGATACAGTGCGGGAATTTTAGAATGGTCTGACAATGATTTTCATGCCATGTATATAAAAACAAGAAAAGTTTTAGCAATGTTTGGTATATTTCACATTCGAAGTAGCGTAGAAAAGCTGTGTCAAAAGATGGTGGGAGAGGAATGAAAAGTGTAAAAGATTGTGTTAAAACCGAGGAGATTTCGTTGAAGGAGCATGTGGTTAGAAGTGAGTAGTGGATTTTTAAGGCTGTGCCAATGAAGTGGAGGTATGTGAAAGAAAGGCTGATTATGTGGAACGTATTGATAGAAAAAGGGCAGAGGAACTAGCTAGGAAGAAAATGCATGGAAGATTCTTCCAGGATATAGCAGAAGTGATTGATGAAAGATCATGGCAATGGCTTAGAGCTGGTTATCTGGCTAAGAGTGCTGAAGCTTTTGTTTGTGCATCACAAGAGCAGGCATTAGGAACACGATTGTTCAAAAAGTGTTTCTAGGAGAGGATGTTGCTGCTGAATGCCGGATCTGTGGTAAGACTGCAGAGTCAGTTGCGCACCTTGCATCAGGGTGTAGTGGACTGGCCCAGAGAGAGAGAGTACCGCAAAAGACACAATCGCATGGGACTCCGGATATATTGGGAGGTGTGTAAGAGGGTTAGGGGGAAGTGTACTGGAAATTGGTTTGAGTAAGTGCCTGATAAAGAGAGAACAAGTGAGGATGGCAAGGTTGAGGTGTGGTGGGACAAAAGTGTCATTATGAATAAGCAATTGGAACATAATTGTCCGGATTTGGTCGTCATTGACAAGGTCTCAAAAAACTGGCAGATTATAGACTTTAAAGTACCCTGAGACAGGGATGTGAGAGAGAAGAAGAATAAGAAGTGGAGCAATTATGCTCGATTGGCCTTGGAGATAAGGCGTATGCACGGGGTTAAAACACAAATAATCCCAGTCATAGTTGGTACACTAGGAGTAGTATCAAGTCGTCTGGAAGGATAATTGAAAAAACTGCAATCCTCGATGTTTTAGGCGGCCTTCAGACCTCTGCAATTATGGGTACCACCAACATCCTTAGGAAAACCCTTGATCTTTGAAGCTCCTGGTTTGAAGCCGGGATTTAGGGAAATCCTCTGGAAATGAATCCCATTCCTTTCCAGAGAGACGTTGATAAACGAAATCAGAATTATTATTATTATTATTATTACTATTATTATTATTATTATTATTATTATTATTATTATTATTATTATTATTATTATTATTATCGTAAAGTTCACAGTGTTATGCCGTTTTCCACCGTTTTTTTTTTCTTTCACTCAAGAGTCGATTTTTACACCGAAGATAATGAGCATAGTCAAAGAGTCAATTAGATGAAATCACGTGACTTCTGGAGAACAGTGATGTTGAACTTGAATCTCAAGAAGCCTACAGTTTCTCAAAACTATTCAGAATTGAGCCAAACGCACCGATATTGATTAGTACAATGAAAGTTTTCTTATTCCACAATCTCCAGCCTCAGTTTCTAATGATTCCGTAATTTCTAATTCGTCTTACTTGCTAGGAAGTGGCACTAAACCCTTTGACGTTCAGTTTGTATCGTCAATCCAGTTATTTTTCTCTCCGTGAAACATATAAGGAGAACGAGGAGAAAAGAAAATAATAATAATAATACTAATAATAATAATAATAATAATAATAATAGATGTTATTATTATTATCATTATTATTATTATTATTATTATTATTATTATTATTGAGATATTGTGTATGCATGTAAACAAAACTTCGTTATTACCTATTTTTCTCGACATTTTTATTTTCACTTTGTTTAAACCGAGCATAATCATTCATTGTTGTCTTAAAATAACGATAACTCCAACGATAATGATAAACATGCAAACTTCCAGTCCGACCATATAAATAGATTGTTTAGATATCAACGCTTTTATAATATATTTTCGCGAATACTTCAAATAAATAAGATCCTATCCTTATGTTATCAACGTAATTATTCAGTTTATAACATTGCACGCAAAATTTTCCGATTCTCAATAATTACCAGTAATCGTTATCGACAGAAATGTCGGTTGGTGTTGTTGACATAGTGTAAGTAGATGTTCAATGGATAGTGACGTGTTTGAGAAATGGTGACAGTAGTATTAACTGCCATTGTGTTTTAACAATTTATCTTTCACTGCTAGTGATTATAGCAGCAACCAGCTTCAAATTTTCTGTAGTAGTTGCAATGAACTATAAGAAAACGGCAACAATATTCTTTCTTAATAACTATAGGATTTTTAATGTTTTATTAATTACGGGACTGTAAAGTCACTTTTTTTCAAGGTGACCGAATTCTATTAGCTCGCTGATCAAATATAAAGTTTTGAACAGTTTATCCGCTACCTATAACAATCAATGACACAATTATTTTAATTCTTGGTATTTCTAATGGAATTGTCCGATATTATTCTAATTCTAATTGTATTCAGAATAGTATTGTTTTAAACATGTTTTTTGCACACATTGTCGTTGTTGCTTAATAATTGAAGTTTTATTTTTTACTTAGATAAATAATTGTAAATATTGTATTGTACCTGCTACTTAAACTGCTCTACATCTACTAATCCAAAATATATCATTCGTTCTCTCAGCGTAGCTATATCATGTGTCTCTTGTTCTGCACACATATCTATATTGTCAAGATCTGATGTCTTCAGATCTAAGCCTGTCTTTCAGTCTCACGTTATATATTCAACGTATCATTCTCATTGCTTTCTCAATGCAATGCATGTCTTCAACCGCCACTATCAAGGCTTAATTATATAGCTCATTACAAGTATACGTATATGTATTCGTGATAGGTTCTTTACTTAGTTGACGGTTGTAACAACAGAAGTTCCCCGATCTTAACCTACGCCAAATGTTTGTCATCATTTTAGCACCTTCTCTTACCTGTGTTCTCCAATGGCTTCACAAATAGTAAAAAAAAAAACTTCAAACAACTGCAAGACTGTCTTAGTTCTGAGTATCTTTTCTTAAGTTTCCATTAATTGAGAATAATTTTTTTATATTATCATTAAAGTTTTCATAATATTGAACGATAAAAGACGCGTTTTCATGTAAGCCATATACTGTACTAGATAATTTTAAATATCGAATTCTTTATATCATATATGTGCAAGAAGCTTAATGAAATGCTACTTTAGAAAATACTTATTAATACGTTTATCGCTGAGTAATTAGTGTTAAGATATAAGTGTGGAAAATATTTCAGAAATTTCATTAATTTTTGTTTCTTTCGAAGAAATTCGACCTGAATTAAAAATATATCACTTATTGTAATCGAGAACAGAGTGAAGTGGAAATAAATAACTCAGTCGTCGTTCTTTTGGGGTTTTATTGCTTTTATTTTTTACATAGGGATCACCACTTATCAAGGCCAAGACGCCACTCGAGGATAAGGGTTAAAACAATCAAATAAAAATAAAGATTAAAAACTGAAATGAATATAATATTAGCACTTGCATCTATCAGAGTATGAGAAACCCCTGTCCGCATTGCACTCACAAAGACGACGCAGGAAACAGCTACGCTCTGTTCGATTGCGTAAGTTGTCAGGTGAAACGAGGAAGTTTCTTTTTTAGAAGTCAGATGGTTCCGCAAGCTTCCGGTAACTAAAACTTAAATTCTGACAATCGCGCCTCCATTCAATTAATGGATTCCGTTATGTAACTCTTTCAGCATCTTGGTGCTGGCAAGAAACGTGTTGGTTATTAAGAGAATAGCTTAAGGGTATGATCACTTATGGACTATAATCTGTAACTGTTTCCATTCATTGTCGATACTTACACGTTTATTTAGGGACCAATGATTAGATCTAAACTTATAGCTTGAGGGAAAGGATATTTAATAATAGAAAGTGTGATTACAAGTTAGTATGAACTCGTCAAGAAATATGAATAAAAATAATGGCCTTTGTGTTTACTTATAGACCAGCGATCTCGTGAGGTAATGAGACTCCGGGACATCTAGTATGCATGTGCAAAGGAGACCGTTTCAATAAAAAGTATGTTGATCAGAGAAGGGCATTCCTTATGGCAATAGTAAGCTTTTTTAAGTTATGTATTGGATTTTGAAACTGAAAAATAGTGAAGGAGAAGAATACTTAATATAAATTGTTGGGAGACTACAGAGTATTTTACAATAAGCTATTTCGGCGAACGGAGAAAATAGGCAAACGAGTACGGTTAAGCAGTGAAATCCGGAGTCCGTTTACTTGAGAGGGCAATGTGGTCGTGTGGCTTTGTAAGCTAAAGATAGTTGCATGTTGCAAAAGATAGAAGGCGTAGCAACATTGAAGCTAATGTATTTGGAAAGGAATGGGCTGACGGTCTACTTAAAATGGATGTATATGCAGCAGAAAGAAGACGTTTAGCAAGATTGGCTAGATATACTGAACGCAGCCTTAATGAGACCGTTAAGCTGGTTATCGCTTTCCTGGTTGCATTTCTGTGGAACTACAACGTCTGACTGGGATTGAATTCATGGAGGTAGAGAATGTTTTGAGGCATGCCAGAATACTGGCAAAATATACCGGTGAACTGGGGGCAGTTCCACCCTCTCTGGTTTACAATCCCGACATAGAGGGGCAAGCGTTAAGAAGATAAAGTCGTAAATTCACCGGTAAATGCTTCGGATGTCAGTATTCCCACTTGATGGGAGGCTGTAGAGAGCTGCGACCAAGTATTATCTGTTTTCGGTGTGTCCAGGCTGGGCGCATTATCAAGGATTGCCCTTCACTTCCGGGAAACGAGTAAAAGTGGGTTATTGCGCCAGTAATCACCTTTTTTTATATTTGAAAAGGCGTGTGAGAGTTAATTGCCACAGAGAGTGGTCACTATTAACAGGGAGAGAGCTATAGCGCTTGTTGATATCTGTTGTACATCTACGCTTGTCACTACAAGTCTCGCCGCCTATTGGAATGAAGCCAGCAATATTAAAGCAGTGGGTGGCAGAGAGATAGAGTGTTGTCGAGAGGCCGATACCGGGATCCTGGCGAGGAATATGCTGTTGCGGCTCAGAGTGGGTGTGCTAAACAAGCTTATTGCTAAAATCGACGTGATACTGGGCCTAGATGTAATAGACCGATTGGGAGGAACTCAATTGTTAATTTTCAGGTGAATTTTAGACATCAGTGTGCACCGAGACTAATAAGATATGCAACCAGTAGCAATACTACCCAAAAGAAATCTAGACCATGTTAAATTATGGATGAAGATGTTTTAGCTTATTTCGATAGTGACAAGTAGACAGTGAAGTTACGAGGGACCGCAGAACCGCCTGTATTGATAAAGTAGGTTAATTGCTACAAAAGCACACTAAAACACGAGATATGGTCCCAGTTTGAGAAGTAAGTAAAGCGGTGGATCGAAGAAAAATCTTAATAACATGGTCAGGGAATGTTGAGGAAATTTGGCCATGGTTCAAATTACCAATCAGAAAGTCAGGCCAGTGCTGGCTTTCTAGGAATTGAACAAGTATGCGGCTTTCCACGCCAAATCTTAAACTGATGTATGTGAAGAAGTTATGAGGGAGTGGACGAATATGGAACGAGCAACTAAAATCCTGGACCTAATGTCTGCCTACATTCAAATTCATATGGAGGAAAAAATCTGGTTGTATGAAATGGTCGATTATAAAAGTCAGATTTATTGTTTGACCAGATTAGGATTGGGACTGAATTCTGTACCCAAAATTATGACGGCAGTTTTTAAGATCGTGTTTACCAAGGATGATGCGGTTAAGAGAGCCACTGACGGCGGAAAGGGTGCGAGATCATATAAAAACGTACGTACAAAACCGGCTGAGTTGTTGGAAACCGGATTGGCTTTGGGGTTGATATTGCAGTGGAATAAGGCAGGAATGTTTATATTTGAACGAGGAAACTAGATTCCCGAAGCCGGGGATTAACTAACCAAGAGAGAATTTTTATCGGTCTGCGGCAAGTTGGTTAGCCATTACCCTGTAATCGGATGGATGCGAACTGAATGCAGTTTGATTCAAAGGGAAAAAATGAAGGAGTGTTATGAAGCGAAGCTAGCAGCCTGGCATTAGGGGTATTGTTAGAAATATGAGGCGTAAGTGCCGAAGATGATAGCATCCATAGCAATGTTGCAGAGGCCGTTGCTATGAGGAAGGGTTCTTAGCTAGCTTTAAAACCGTGGCTACAAGTCGTGGATATTAGAACAGACTCTGTAAACGTAGTGTCATAGATTAAAATGGAGGTTTCTGAAGATAAACAAATCAATACAATATAAGCAGCGAGGATACTTATCAAGCGTTGACTTGGAGCACTTCGAGACTTTATTAAAAAATTCAGTCTAAAGGTAACTGTCGCCTTGGTCCCATCACAAAAAAATAAAGCGGACTGGTTAAATAGAGTGGAGAAAGATTGCCTATGTGAAAGGAAAGATATGGCCTTGGTGTGCTGTGCAGTAGCGCAGCGAAATTACCTACATAAGATGCATCACTTCGGAAAGGAACGAACTCAATATCTGCACATCTAAGGAATCTGCACATCACGATGGAAGATATTTGGGAAGTGGTGGAATAATATAGCGATTGACTCTGCGCCGGCTGAACACGAAAAAGTGGAATCGCATGTCGCAAAAAATTGGTGGCGATTGGGCATTGATATCACACATTATCAACTCGAAATGTATTTGTATTATGATTGAATATGGGCCTGGAGGGGATCATTATAGCAAAAAATCAAAACGGAAATGGCTGAAGAGGTGTTGAGAGTTGTTGAGGAAATGTTTTTGTAAAGGGAGCTAGTAGAAGTTTTGGTGGATAATGGTATGTCCTTTCGCTCGGATGTTTTTAGATGTGCAAAGTGTAAGCTTAAGCAATATTTTACAGCTGCCCGAATGATAATGGAATTATAAAGAAGCACTATCGCACTATATAAGAGATGCATGCAGAAGCCAAATTTCGTCCCAAGACGCTGTATTTTGGTTATAATATGGCACTGAAGACTGGCCAAGATAAGTCGTCAGTGCTGCATCGATCTATGTTCACATATGAATTGCGACATTCACTGGCCGTCATAGAGAGAGTAGAAATCAGGTTCAGTGAAGAGGTTCGGGTGAAGCCCCCCACTTCACGTTGTACAACCCGATGAGGAAGAGGTACTATACTTGAAGTGCTCTCCAAGAACAAAGTGGCGGTTGAAGAAATGTCACGTCGTATCTTAGACATATCTAGAGTTCCAAGCAAAGAGGACATTAATGAAGTTCCGCAATAAGTACGCATAGCAGACGAAGACGTCTGACATAGATAGTGGACTATATTGACCTTAAAGATCAAGGGGAAGTGTGATTAAAAATTAATACAATTACGATTTTTTGTACAGCATGCAGGATTCGCGTCAAGCAAAAAAGAATAAATACAAAAAATGCCTGTTGGTCGGAGAAGTGCATTCCTTTTGGCAGAAGTGAATTTTTTCAGATGTGTATTGAATTTTGAGACCAAGAATTGTGAGGAACGAGGAGCATACTTAATATAAAGGGTAGGAAATTGCAAAACATTTTACAGCAGAAAGCTTTGTAATTGTGGAACGTAAAGAGTGTGAATCTTACCTATAAATCTATCTGAAGTTTATTTATTCTGTTTTATACAGCACTCCGACCTCGTCATTGATTTTCATGGCTAGATCAAAATATAATTTGTTATTTCTTAAAATTATATTTTTGAAAAATAGTTAGATAAGAATTTTCGAAAGAACCAACAGTCTTTCTAAAAATTCTTCAAACTAAAAATGTTTATAGTTGTTGGTTATAGAAGAGAGTAAGTATAAACAAAATAGGTAAACAATAGTTTATAAATGTTGATCCCTGACAGCTGACGAGTTAAGGTATGCGTGTTCTTTGGCAGATGACGTCACAGTCAGGCAATCGAGATTTTGAATCAGTCTAAGTTTTGGAGCAGAAACGGAGGGGTCCGAGGACAAGCCGACCCGACAAAAAAGCCTCACCTTAGAACTATGGAGCCAACAGTAAGAGGGATGTAATCAAAGAGCGTGCGGTTTTCCAAGCCAAGTATGGGTCGACCCCCCCCACTGTATGATGAATGTGTTAAATGAAGGTATTGTGTTTTTTTTTTAAACAGACTCTATCAGACATTGGCGTATATATATATATATATATATATATATATATATATATATATATATATATATATATATATATATATATACTAGCTGTACCCTGCCAGGCGTTGCTGTGGCTTAATTTCGTAATGGAAAATTCTAATAAAAAGAGAAAATGCATGTTTCTTATATTCTTAGTACAGCAATCCACTCCAAAAAGTAAAAAAAAAAAGGCGAACATGAAAAAAAAATATTGTACTCTTGCAGAATTGGATCCGGATCCTCGGGAGTTATCATCAATCATAGCTTGGGCTCGACCAATATCCAGTGGATTAAGCCGAAAGTTGCTAAACCATTCAAACGCTAAATAGTTTTCTTTTTTATTGTATTCAAAAATGTGAGTTTTTAATTAATATTTGGGTGAGGGGGGGTTACTATACACAGATTAAAAAAAGTTGTTCAAAAACGAATAAATGAAAGCAAAGGTAAGGTAAATTACGTTTCTATCTAACTGGATAATTTTTTAGTGTTTTTATTTAATGTAAAATTTTTAATCGGCTCAAAAACGCAGTGTTTATCTATGTATTTAAAAAAGACGAATGGTCGCGGACTCTGTTGAATACGTTAAGTTTGGGAAAATCAGTTAAAAACTATACAAAACAATGTCAGACACCTACTGATTATATGTTATTGTGACATAGGCTGACATATTCGGTGGGTTTCTGATAGTATTTTGTTTAGTTTTTTAGTTTTAAATCATTTTCTCAAACTTAACATCATCAACAGTGTCCATCACCGTTTGTATTTTTCAAATTTCCAAGTTTAATTAAAATTTTATGTTTTTTTTATTCAATTGTAAGGTTAAAGTACAGAATAGATACAAAACACCCTCCCCTCCCCATGTTAAGAATGGCTTTTTAAATAATTACGTTATTATGTCAGCACTGATCACTCTCTACATGAGTACCTAATATTTTTTCAGCCATTCTTACCATAGAGAGGGGATGGTGTTTTGTAACTATTCTGTGCTTTTTTAACTAACAATTTATTATTAAAAAAAAGATATTGTGAAATTATAAAAAAATAAAAAGATATTGTGAAAGTTGAATTTAACTTAAAAATAAACAAAAAAACAATTTGAACGGCGCGTTCAACATAGTAGCCGGACCTTATTTGGCAATAAGGTCACGTGAGTCGATTAATGGGTGCTAATGCACTTACTGATCCGCGCTATTTTTTTAAATCGTATTTCCAAGCTTAATTAAAGGTTTATGTTTTTGGGGGTATTTTTTTAGATTAGGTCCACCTCCACAACTTTCTTTTAAATGACGACTTTTAAAGGTTTCCGACTATGCTGAATACAGAAATCGCATTAAAATTTTGTCAGAAATAAGTGGTTATCGAGATATAGATAGTTGTTTTATGCATTGTATTATTTGGCGGCCATCTTTGTTACGCGCGTAGATTTGTTTATGACGCGCGCAAGCGTGTAAAAATGACGGCTGCCAGAGATTACAATGCATTATACAAATTTTTAATATCTCGATAACTACTTATTTCTGCAAAATTTCAATGCGATTTACGTATTCAGCATAGTCGAAAACCTACAAAAGTCGTCATTTAAAAGAAAATTGTGGAGGTGGACCTAATCTAAAAATTTACCGGTTTTTTTTTTCATTTAATTGTAAGGTTAAAGTACAGAATAGGTACAAAACACCCCCTTCTTCCAATGTTAAGAATGGCTATTTAAATAATAACGTTATTATTTCAGCACGGATCAATACGTGCACGAGTACTCAATTTCTTTAATAAAGAAAAAGCATTCATATTTTCTTATGTAAAAACAACTTCTGTAAAAAAAAGGAAAAACGTGTACTTTCAATTTTTGTTAAAGGTTTTCTTGAAAAAAAAATAAGGTAAAAAAAGCAAAGAACAAAGCATTAATCGGTATTCATGCAGAGAGTGATCCGTGCTGAAATAATGACGTTATTATTTAAAAAGCCATTCTTAACATGGCGAGGGGGTTTGTACCTATTCTGACCTTACAATTGAATAAAAAACATATCATAAAACTTTAGTTAAACGTGGAAATGCGATTTAAAAAATAGACAGATCACTCTCTGCATTAGCACCGAAAGTACAGAATAGTTAGAAAACATCCTCCCTCCCCATGTTAAGAATGGCTTTCTAAATAATGTTAATGATTCAGTACTGTTCCTTGTCTGCTTAAGTTTAACTTTTGTTTATTAAAGTGTTAGGTGAAAGTCCAGAATAGTTACAAAACACCCCTATCCCCATGTATAGAATGGTTTTCTAAATAATAACGTCATTATTTCAGCGGGGTAGCTTCTCTGCATAAGTACCATGTTTTGTTTTTAAATTGTTAGGTGAAAGGACAGAATAGTTATAAAATACCATCCCCATGTTAAGAATGTCTTTCTAAATAACATTATTTCAGAACGGCATTTTCTATGCATACATACTATCTATTTTTGTTTATTAAATTGTTAGGTGAAAGTATAGAATAGATGCAAAACTCCCTCCCCATGTTAAGAATAGCATTCTAAATAACGGTATTATTTCAGCACGGTACCTTCTCTGCATAAGTACTATCTTTTATTGGTTATCCTGACGCTGTGCACTTCTTTATTTACATTGGAAGTGACGTCACACAAATCTTATAATACGGATGGCTACAATTGTAAAAATAATTTGTTTTATTTTTCTTTAATTTTGAGCTCCTTTTTTTTCTCCCGTTTGTTTTTGTTTTCTACAATTAATAAACCAGTTTACAAGTAAAAAATAATTTGTTTTAGCGAATTTAATTTTTTTTCTCTGACATTTGTTATATTGGTATTTGAGCGGAGAATCTAACATTTCTTTTCATTTTGAGAATTTGTTTTGGTTTTTAATTATTAACACAGCGGAGAATTTAACTCCCCCCCATTTCTTATTTTGAGCGGAGAATTTATTTTATTTTCATTTTGAGCTCTTTTCCGATCCGACGTTACCTTTTATAGGTACTCGTGGCCACAAAGTGGGAGATCATTTTACGTTAAATTATTATAGAAAAGTGATCACCCACTTTTTAAAACCAGCATTTCTTCATATCTTGGAAACTACTCGTTTACCGTAATTTTAAACGTTATTTTCGTTTTCAGCGACCCCGAAAACCTTTAAGAGTGGTAATTTTAAAGGACTTTTAGAGGGTGGAATAATTCTTCGTATTTACCTTTTTTTTAATTGAATTGTTAGGTGAAAGTACAGAATAGTTACAATACACCCTCCCTTCCCCATGTTAAATAATAGGTTTCTAAATAATAGCGTTAAAAAATAGCTCGGGTCGTAAAGTGCAGGAGTACCTGTAAAAGGTAACGTCGGATCGGAAAAAGAGCTCAAAATGAAAATAAAATAAATTCTCCGCTCAAAATAAGAAATGAGGGGGGGGAGTTAAATTCTCCGCTGTGTTAGTAATTAAAAACTAAAAGAAATTCTCAAAATGAAAAGAAATGTTAGATTCTCGGCTCAAATACCAATATAACAAATGGGAGAGAAAAATAAAACAAATTATTTTTACAATTGTAGCCATCCGTATTATAAGATTTGTGTGACGTCACTTCCAATGTAAATAAAGAAGTGCACAGCGTCAGGATAACCCTTTTGTTTATTAAATTGTTAGGTGAAAATATAAAATAATTACAGAACACTCTCCCTTTCCCATGTTAAGAATGGCTTTCTTAATAGCGTTATTTCAGCATGGTACTTTCTCTGCATAAGTACCATATTTTGTTTATTAAATTGTTAGGTGAAAGTATAGAATAGTAACAAAATGTTCTCCCCATGTTAAGAATGGCTTTCTAAATAACGTTATTATTCTATTATTATATCATTATGGTAATTTCTCTGCATAAGTACCATGTTTTGTTTATTAAATTGTTAAGTGAAAGTACAGTACTCATGCAGAGAGTGATCCGTGTTAAAATAATAACGTTATTATTTAAAAAGCCATTCTTAACATGGGGAGGGGAGGGTGTTTTGTACCTAATCTGTATTTTAACCTTACAATTGAATAAAAAACATAATAAAACTTTAATTAAACCTGGAAATACGATTTAAAAAATAGCGATGACCACTCTTTGCATTAGCACTACCAACCAATCTTATATCGAAAAACAAACAAAAAGAAAACTAAAAAAGCAAGCGACAATTTTTTTTGTCTTATATGATAAAGAAAAAATCTTTAAATTAAAAAATTTGGAAGATAAACAAATGAATTATGTTTTATTTTGTTTTTTGTTTTTTTACTTATCGAGTAAACAGAAAATGAAATTTACTTCCTCTCGTCAATTCGTGGCTGTGAAATGAATCGAACTGGAAGTTCAGTTTTATCAACAAAACAGTTTCGCACTAACGGTTACGAAAATATATTTATTTTATTTAATATTTTAATAATTCGCGAGGAAAATTTATTTTGATAACATAAAAACATCCCTCGACTCTAAAGATGGGTTGTCTGAAAAGTTCAAATAAATTGGTAACGTAGAAATATGGTTTTATTCACTTGTAACGAACCAAATTTACATATATATATATATATATATATATATATATATATATATATATATATATATATATATATATATATACACGGCCTATATTCTGTTTAGACAACAAATAATTTTATACCAGATGAACATATTACCAAACGTCACATATTTATATATACCGAGCTCACTCTGTCCGATGCAGCATACATATTAAGTTTGATTACGAACATTATACACTTTTGACAATATAACATACGATTAATTTGATACTGTGAGTAAAGACTAACAATGCACCACAAGTATGGCCCATAATATAACGACTCAATGTGGCTACAAGTTATTATTGTAAAATTAATCAGCTGATAAGTAATACATTAATATGATTGGCTTAAGCCAATAATTTTAGAGAGAAAAGAAAATAGGTTATAAAATAAAGCTTTTGTGTCTTCCATATGTGGGAAGTTGGGTCTTTGTTTTTAAAATGCGGGGATACATGAACTGAAATGGAAACGAGGTAAGGCTACAAGATAAAAGCATTGATCATATCTTTATGATAATTATAGTAGAAGAAACCACTGGTAAGCACGAGTATTACCGACTTCATTACGGGATCAACTACGCTTATACGGCCTATTTACGTGTAACAGCATATTGTCTGTATATATATATATATATATATATATATATATATATATATATATATATATATATATATAACGTCGTTTATGAAAGAACGTTTAAATGTCATAAGGTTAGCTCGGCAAATGTGTTTTGTTTGAACGAAGACTAATTAAAAATAGGATTTAGCATTTCTCCTTTATCTCGTTTAATAGATCAAATGATAAAAAGGAGTTGTGTTGCCCAATCAAATGGATTATTTTAGAATATGATGCAGGAAATTAGCATATTTGTCAGGGGAGAATCTATTTTAGGAAACAAAAAGGTAACCTATCATTATTTTGATATCTTCTCCTAAATACTATATTGTATATTTTTTATAAATTACCGATTAATCCACGCTACAGTAAACTTTATCGTTATATTAACACGAATAGATGATGAAGTTATGACTCACTATATCTGATGTTTTCCTGTTGGTCTATTAGATTACTTTTGGTCTGTAGGGTTATTTCTGGAAGAGTAATAAACTGCAGCGAATGCATACATATAACTCAGATTTGCTGAGTATTCGTTTTGTTTATCGACATATGAACAACAAAATACGCCTTACAAAAAGAATGAACTTTGTGTATTTGCATGTATGGGCTATTTTTTGTATCATCTTATAAACAAAAATTAAATGGCGGTTGCATCTGTCAATACAAATCTTAATGTAAGCTATACTGTTTATCTGTCTAGTACTAACTATATATATAACTATATATTTTATTTGGTCAATATGATAAATAGGGTATTAAACCAACAATTTTACCTGAGTATTTGCGTTCTTTTTTAGTGTTCGAGTCTTTTCCAAAAGCACAACATTACGTTGTCAACTTTATTATTACTCTGTCTGTATTTAGTATGAATATAATCCATTTTTTCATCACGATGAAATCTGATGTTCGACATCATCTGCAAGTTATAAGTTCACATAATAAAGATATGAAACTTTCGCCGACAACGCCATATTATTCTCTAAGGCAACGTCGAATTTGTCCAAAGAATTTTGCATCCGCTCTACGTCGTGGAAGCATATATTAAGTGGAATAGTTGAAAGCACGCAAGAGAATGAATATTCTGCCCACAGTATTTTGTAAGTTTATTCATTCCTGGACAGATGACATAGAAATTAAATATATTTATGCAGAAATATGGAGAGAGAGAGATAGAGAGAGAGAAAGAGAGAGTTGTTCAGGAAGATCTTGTGAAAACCACAATCGTATTATAGAGAAATAAAGTAATGTGGCTTCCTTAAGAACTTGATATCTCTAATGTATCTACTCTCTCTCTCTCTCTCTCTCTCTCTCTCTCTCTCTGCGTGTGTTTTTGTATAGACTATTCTGTTTATGCCCCGTGCAGAATAAGCTTCCAATTAACTAATCTATTGGCGTAACGTCGTTACTTCTCACATTACCGTTTTTGTTACGTTTGTAACTAATCACCATTTATCAGTTGTCCTATTTTATATCTTATGCCTCCTGTTAAATATTTTTACTTACACTATACACATGTAAGCTGTTGATATATATATATATATATATATATATATATATATACATTTATATACATATATATATATATATGTATATATATTAATTTATATTTTACTATATTAATATATCTATGTATTTTAGTAGAGATTTTTATGCATCTATGTAACGGAAATTAATAGTAATATTATTATATTATATTAATATTATGTGCGTGTGTGTGTAACTCGTACACGCAGATAATATGTGTATAGTTTTAAATGTCCTAACAAGCAATCTCTTACCAAATCTTATGCATGACTTGGGGACAAAGATTAATGAGGTGTACGTAAGAAAGCATCATTAGTGGTTGAAACTGGGGAGAACCTGATTATAAATCATCACGGCTCTACAAGAATTTACTATAAGATTTGAAAATTACCATGTTGTAGTCCGTTGGGAAGTAGCCTGCTAGTAAAATGTTACACTGGTAATTTTGAATAGAAAATTTGTTCATGAAAGTTCCGTTTAGATTTAGGTGCTCAAAGTAAGAAACGCAAATGATTTGCAGTAGTTGTCGAAGGCTTTTTTTATGAATGTTTTACAAGAAGGGAAATCATTGATGGCAGCTACAATCAAAACAAATGAAGGAGTAAAGAGGAAATAATAAGCTCTCTTATGTTTGAGAGAGACGCTAGGGAAGACGACATCTCCCATTAGATCACCAAGTCGCCTTCGCACTAGTAAGCTGAAACTCACCAGATGTGGCAACTCGATCTTAGGACAAATATTTCTCTAGAGTATAGCATCAGGACCGAGATACATTCATGCGCGGTAGAATTATCAACCCATTATTTCAACTATCTTTGCAACGGTTTTGATTGAAGTAGTTTAAGCAGGATGGTTTTTCAGAGTAAGGGCAATTTATTTCAATTGAAGCAAAGTCAGATTCCGAGCATTGGTGATGAAAAAAGAGAAGCTTTCTTTGTCTATAAAGCTTCTAAGAAAGTACATATGTGTATGTTTTTATCATACAACATGTGAAAGCATGTGCAATACCCTTCTCTCATCAGCTGTCAACCAGAGTGATAACACAGTTTCGGTGGCCCAAGACAGGACTGCCACTTCTGGTGCCACCAGCAGCTATAAGAACTTAGCTGCCGAGCAGGGTATTGATGAAAAAACAACAACAACAAAGAAACTTAGTCAACTAGAAAAAAAAGAGAAAAAATATAGCAAAAAATACCGTCTTTTCATGAAGTCTTTGAGGTGTCGGTTAAGTCCTACTGAATGTATCCTATCAGAGCCCTTCGAATTAGCGACCGTTACAAATGACGCGTTTGGAATGGTGGTAAAAAAAGGAAAAAAGAAAGAAAAAACTAATATTGAACGTGCGAGAATACACGCGAAAAAAATAAAAAAATTAAGAGTTCTTTCCCTTGAATCAGATATTTTGAGATCTCAGTTATCTCCCTTGTAGTTTGATAATTTAATTGACGCAGCGTCTTTTTTTTTAAATAAAACAAAACCGCCGTTAGCTAAGTGCATTTTATTCTTTGAAAAATATATCAGATCATGTGACTGCTAGTCTGTTGAAATAGACTCCTTTTGATTTTATGAAAAAAAAATTAAATGCAAAAATATAAATAAAATGAATTTTTTACGAAAACTTTTAAATTAATAAATAAATACATAAATAAGAAAATAAAACCAATACTATAAAAAAATACATAAATGCATAAACAAAAATAAATATTTAACGTTCGTTTTATTTTATTTATTTATTTTTTTGTGAGAATCCCTGAATTCAGCAGGTCTTATGTTGGTTATATTCGAAAAATCTTTCTCCAGTCTGATATCCATAAGTATGAGCTTCAACTATGTGCTGATTTTTCTGATTTTTAAAGGATTCTTTTAGTTGATGAGAAGAATGGACAGAAAGCTAGTTGAAGGAGAAAAAGAAAGAGGAAGAATATGAAGATAGAGTAAAAAGGATGAGGAAGAAAGGGGGATCTGAAATAACAGCAAGGGAAAACTTGATTCCAAATATTTCTCATATGTTATGCCTCCCTTCTTTTGGGAATAGGGTACGATTGTGAATTTCTCCATGTTCAAATAATCTTTATACACTGTAAAATTTACTTTATGTGTGAAAACCAAAGAGGAGAGATATAACATATGAGAAATACTTGGAATCAAGTCTTCTCTTGCTGTTATTTCAGATCATTTGAAATCATAGCAGCAAGTTTAAGTTTCCCCTCCATTAAGCCCAGATATTCTGGAGAAATATCAGATATTTTGTGCTTCGTATGCAAAACTAGGAAAACAAATGACTATGACTGAAATATTAGTAAGGGTGCAGTATCTTTCCATCCAGAAAAAATCCTTTAAAATTACCACTATTATAGGTTTTCGGATTGCTGAAGACAAAAACAATATTTAAAATCCCAGGAAACGATTAATTTTAATCATATAAAAAAATTATAATTTTCAAAGTAAGTTTGGGGTCACTTTTCTATATTAATTTAACGTAAAATAAACACTCACATTATAGCCTAGGTGGCCATCAAGTGGGTGCTTATTTTACATTAAACTAATATCAAAAAAGTGATCCTCACTTGTTTAAGCAATAATTTGCGACCTTAAGGACAAATTGCTCATAGGCCAGTACAGAGTGCAGGTCATTAGCTTTCCAATGAACATTTGTGTGTTAAATTCTGATTGATAATCGTTGAGATTTTGAACTTTTTAAATTGCTAAAAAAACGTTGTATATATATATATATATATATATATATATATATATATATATATATATAAACTGCGTCAATCGCTTCATTGCAGATTAGTAAAATATCAGTATTTCACTAAATGTCACGAAAAAATAAAAATTGTATCATCAAATGACTGTTTCAAGATTAGTTATTTCCCAAACTTTTATTCAAATCCATGCGATATACACGAAGTTATTACATTTTATTTATTATCAAGTAATTTATGCTGTTCATCGCTTTATTGTAGGTCTTTTAAAATGCCAACAAAGGGGGTGATTATAGGTTATCGAAAAGGAATTGTTGCCGGACTCACAGAAGGGTTGTTCATCAAAGATTTAGTTATGGAGCTGGATAGGGATCCAAGAACTTTGGTTTCATTCGTGAACAACCCGAACACTAAATCTTGAAAGGATAAGGGCATCAGGAGAAACCTTTCACATCGTGATATTCAGAAAATTTGTAGGGAAGCCAGCGAAACCCAAACAGCGCCAGTGCTTCTATTTTTGCAAGAGCTGGAATCGCGCCAAGATCCTGGCAGGCTGGATGTTATGTGTTGAATGAGATGGTAAGGAAGATCAAAACTATTCCAAGTCCTCCAGTGAGCAAACAACATAGGGAAAAGCGCATGGCTTGGGCACAGAATTACATGAAAATCGATTTGCAACGTGCCCTTTTTACAGATGAGACGGATAAAGTCCCATGCTACTCATGACGGTCCGGATAGATGGGCCAAATTGTGGAACTCGAACGAAACTCCAACACCTTACAGAGTTCATAGACAAGTAGAACGTAGCATCATGTTTTGGGCGGGAATTATTGTGGATAAGTTGGTTGGACCATTCCGAGTTCCAGAGGGTGTAAAATTTACTAGCAATACGTACACGGCCTTTTGGGATAAACATTTGTCACCATGGCTAGATGACCTACCATTTCAGACGATTTTTAAAATGCCATAGAAATGTATGGAATACTTAAGATTGCTTTTGGACCATCTTGCATGAATCGTACATCAGTTTTGTGTGTATGCGTGTGTGTGTGTGTGTGTGTGTGTGTGTGTGTGTGTGTGTGTGTGTGTGTGTGTGTGTGTGTGTGTGTGTGTGTGTGTGATATAATAGATTCAACGAAGGCAGGAACTATGTGAAGGATTATGAGAGGTGTGGGGGAAGTAAGAAAGTCCGAACACCAGAGTTGATTGGCGAAATTTCATGTCAACAGAGATAATAAGTTCGCAGTTTGATGTCAGTGTGAGAGCTGTATACACAATTATTCGGAAGGAACTGAAACTGAGGAAAATTTGTGCAAATTTTGTCCCAAAGGTTTTCAAAGAAGATCAGAAAGAAAGACATTGCCATGACCAAGATGTAATCCCTCGGCGATCCCTTCTCAAGGGACCACCTTTTTCACATAAAAGTCAATCCTCTGTCACGGAGCAAATGTGATTAGTGGAACGACTCATCGCAAGGAATCTATGTGTGGCAGAAATCGTCAATCAGTTTGGTCGGTCTTGATTTCACGATCGGGCTGAAACGCCGCTGATTCGTCGATCTGTCGTGCTGGAAGGAAATCAATCTTATGCACACAAAAGGGAATCAATCTTATGCACACAAAAGAAAGACACGACTCAGTTATCTGTTCTACTGATTAATTCAAGATAAGATATACAATATATATAGTTATATACAATTGTTGTAGTTCAATGTTGATCTTGACAAACTCTGCTGGGTCCCAAATAATATAGATTAATTACTCTCGGTATTGCGGTGGAAGGATGCGGGGAGAGAGTTGTGCGACTCTCGGATGAGATTGTTTCTGCTTCAATTCTCAGCTCTGTTCTCACTCAATCTCCGTTTCGACGCTGTGTACCTGTTCATATAGTGATGTGAGGGACAGGATCAGCGCCGCTTCCTGGACCAATCGCAAGTAGTTACGTCACACCTAGTGGAGGCGCCAGCTTCCCGGTTGCACCTGAAATTATGCCAGTTCTTTCAAGCCCTGAAAGGTTAAGACGGTGATTCCTGGGTCACGGGCATTGAACTCAAACTATACACATCCTTAGACTCGAATCCTGAATAATTACTCGTTTGCATCGAAAACGAATCATGTTATTTTTTTTTACACAGTGGTCACCACTTATCAAGGCCCGGAAGCCACTCAGGGATAAGGGTTATTGCAAGTACATTACATTAATGTGGAGATTTGATGACGTGTTTACTTAAGGGGGCGGTTCATTAGGAATTTGTTAAGGTTGGACTAGAAGACATCCAAGTTGTAGTCAGGTGGGAACCAGGCAGACGGAACGGAGTTCCACAGGCGTGCAGTTATAAGAAAGAAGCTTTGTTCATGGAATCCACGTTTTGATTTAGGCACAGATAAAAAGTGGGGGATATTTTTCACAGTGGATTCAGCTAGACGGGTGTTTTTCGTGAAAGATTGGCGAGGGGGGAGCAGAGATTGGAGTTCAGACGAGCACCTGCCATGTAAATGACGATTAAACAAGGAAAGGCTCGCAACCTCTCTTCTGTGGGAGAGAGGTTGCAGGGTAGAGAAAAGGGCATCCCCCACTAAGCCACGGAGTCTATTTTGTACTCTTTCAAGGCAGGTTAGGCTGTTTTAGCAGCTCCTGCCCAGATATGGCAGCAGTAGTTCATCTTTGGACGTACTTTGCTTTTATATAGATAGAGAATTGCATCAGCAGTGAGATATCTTCTGGAGCGGTAGAAGGATCCCACCATCTTTCCAGCGACCTTGGCAACAGACTTGATGTGCGTGTTCCATTTCAGATCAGGAGTAAAGGTCAAACCCAGAAGCTTGTCAAAACATGGAGCCTCTCCCAGACGAAAGCCATCCATTTCAATTGATGCCAGATGAGGATCAGAGCGTTGATTATGTAAGGATAGGAGTTTAGTTTTAGACGCATTAAAGGTAACCAGCCACGTCTTCCCCCACTGAACCACGCACTGGAGATCAGAGGAGAGAGAATCAGAGAGAACTTTGTCATTTACAGCCTTTGATGTGTTGCCGTAGATGGTCGTGTCATCAGCATAGATGTCAACGAATGATTTAAGTATGTGTTTAGGGAGGTAATTGATGTAGATCAGGAAGAGAGTTGGGCCCAGGATTGACCCCTGAGGGACTCCAGCATTAATACTGCAGGCCTCTGATTTTTGTCCATCGACCACTACTCTTATGAGCCTATCGGAGAGAAATGATTTAATGATTGAGAAAACATTTCCAGTTATACCGTAGCTGGAAATCTTGTGAAGTAGACACTTATGTCATACCTTGTCGAAGGCCTTTGATATGTCAAGAGCAATTATGTATTCGTTACCTCTCTTAAGGTGACATTGAGTTTGTCGCTTTCATAAAACAATGAAATTTATAAATCCAGTCTTTGTCTCAGCAAGTTTAGTTACCGTCGACCGGGCACACAAACGATACTTAGAGAATAACCAAATCATATCCGCCCGGCATTCGTCAGTGTTTCGGGGATCTCAACTTTCCTCCAGTGGGGAGCTCAATCGCCCCCTGAGACGGTCACGTCACATTCCGCCCCCCTTAGACTTATTGTTTCCGGAGGAGACGGATAAGCCTAATTCATCCGCACTCACCGTCTCTGTCCCAACCAACTTCCACCCGCACTCAATATCAGCTGGCTTAATCGGCGGTTTTTTTTCATGATTGGTGCACATGTTAGAAAAAGAAAAACATAGAGTTCAGCAACACAGTTGATGGATCTACACACTAGCCATTCCCTCTTTGGTTGTCAGAAGTTCAAAAGTTCAAAAAGTTCAAAATTATCAAAGTCTCGTTATTCTTTTCTTTTTCATCAAGATTATAACAGTCATATAGTCTTTTCTCTTTTTTTTCAACATAATTATAACAGTTTTTTTTTAACAAATTAGAAAAGTTACCATTTTTTCACTAAAAAGAAATTATAACACAATTATAAAAGTCACCCAGAATTTTTCACAAATTTAAAACTCGCCTGTTTTTTACTCAACACAGTATGAACGTTATTTAAAAGTCCCTCGGGGTTTTTTTTTTTTTTCACAAAAGTCACTTTTTCATTCAAACATCATAAAGGTTACATATTTTTTTCTCAATTGGAATTGTAAAAGTCACTTGAATGGGTTTATTTTCCACAGAATTATTCACAAAATTATAAAAGTCGCATGTCTTTTTTCAATATATTATGAAAGATGTTTTTTTCCAAAAAATTATAAAAGTTACTCATTTTTTCCCAAGCGAAAATTATAAAAATATCAGTCTAATGCTCCTATTCTGGCTAACTAGTATCCGCTCTTTATTGAACTAGTCTATTCCTTCTTAACTAGTCACGATGCGAATTCTCCTTCACGGTTCATATGCCAATTTTCTGCAAGAAATCAAAGAAAACAGAGAAGGAAAGAAAAGAAAAAAAACATCAAGGTCGCTTTCATTGACTCCGCATCTCGGGTTCCGAAGAGGTTCCGATACGCGTGCTGCCTTCGCTTGGTTGCTCATCAGGAATTGGATTTTTCTCAGGCGGGGTCATCTTGGCTTCAGGTTGGCTTGGACCGAAATTCTGAAGGACTTAAGCGTTAATTAAGTCAGAGAAAATAGAAAAAGTGAGTTATTAACTTTTCTTAAACCGGCAACATCACCATAGCGAGCAGGCAGGGTAAGTGAAAAGTTTTCTTTTTCGAGTCCTTTTATCGCCAAGCAGACGTTTTGAGAATGCTTCTAAAGTGAATAGAAGGAGTAAGTGCATGATTCAAAAAGAAAAGAGAGAGAGAGAGAGGAAGAGAAAGCGTCAGTATGAATTGGAAAAGGAAAGTGTTGTCACTGCACTGTAGTGTTCTGATTTTAAATCAAAAAGAGAAAAAGAAGAAAAACAGAAAGGGAAAGAAAGTGTAAGTTGAGAAGTTATAGTGAGTTTCATTTCTCTATTGGTACTATTGTGTTGCTGTTGTAAATTTGATTTTCTGTTTTTGTTGTTTAGTGAGGAAAGGACGGGTGGAAGATCGAAGGTACGGATGTTAGATAACGAGATGGACCTCGTTATGGTAGTATTTTAAGAACAATGGATGGTGTGTGAGTTAGCGGGGGAGAGGCGACGAGATTATGAAGTGTATGTCTAAATTAATGACGAAGTGTCTGGATTTAGCAGCCCTCTCGGATGTGTTGGTTGACAGAGACGCAAGGGCAGAGGTCACCAAGGGCAGTCCGATAGATTTTCAGGAGGCTCGGAAAACTGGCTTGACTATGACTGACGTCATAAGAAGTCGCCAACGCACCGAAGAGACCGGACCGACGACGATCAGGAAAATCCCGAATGGCTTGCGTTCAAGGCCAGGTGGAAACTGTGAGAAAATGCCTGGAAATTGGGGGGGGGGGCGAAAAGCAGAAGGAGTGGTTGTAACGATCACATGACGAAACGCTGATGGGTGTCAAGTGAAAATGGGATGATATGCTACCCCATGATCCTCCGAAGGAGAGAGATCGCCCTACCTCGAGAAGGGACCAGTATCACGGGGGTGGGGGGCGAAAACGGACATACAGCGTGATTGCTGCGTAGAGCCTGTTGAATATTCCTAACTGAAAAATTGGGCGAGATAATTCGAATTAAATAATATGCTAATTCGGGTGAGATTCTGTTTCCGAATGTTTAAACTAATCCTCAGGGTGGACTAAGGGGAATCTGAAAAACAAAAGAAATCAGGGGATTTGGAATTAAATGCAAAGATTAGATATGGAAATTGGGTTTGAGCGCCTCTTACAAAATTGAACTTAATAGGATTTTATTTATTTGTTTTTTAACTTGTGATTTTGGATGTTGAGATTTATCTGCTATTAGCACGTCAATCATCCTTTTTTTTAAACAAAGGAACCACGAACGTGGGGGATGGCGAGTGGAGATAGGGTCCATTGTTCGCCAGTCTTGTGTGACGGTGTTTGTGAGGTTGGTGGTGTGGTGGAACAGTGCTACCTGCGTCTGTCTGTCTGGCTGGCTGTCTGTCTGTTTGTCTCTCTCTCTTTCTCTCTTTCTCTCTCTCTCTCTCTCTCTCTCTCTGTCCCCTTCTCATCTTTTAAACTACAAAGATTTGGGGGGATGGCGAATGGAAATGGGTCGCCATTGTTCGCCAGTCTTGTGTGACGGTTTTTGTGAGGTTAGTCGTGTGTTGGAGCAGTACTACCTGACTCTGTCTGTCTGTCTCTCCCTATCTCTCTCTTTCTTTCTCTCCCCTCTCTCTCTCTCTCTCTCTCTCTCTCTCTCTCTCTCTCTCTCTCGCTGTCCTCTTCCTGCTTTTAAATATCGAAAGTTTGGGGGGATAGGGACAATTGTGTTTTAAAATTATGGAAAATGTTTTATGCCTGGCGGCAGTTCTTGTTAGGAGGGAGAGAAGCTTTGATGTCTCACTCATCTTCACCCTCTATTTCTCTTGCATTTTGGTGCTCGTATGATTGAACCCCCATGGACGCTTACGAGAGAGATTATAATCCCGAATTAACTTAGCTTGTTTTTTTTTAATTTTATAAAGTTTAAGGAAAAAATTACTTGTGGGATTGTTTAAATGATTTTGTTTTAAAATGAAAACTTATTCTATTACGGGAATTTTAACGATTTTTAACGAGTGAAAAATCTCAATTATAGCGCCCTAGATGCTATGCGAATTTTAATGAATCGACTAACGGTAAAATTTTCCTGGATTTTAAGGAGGGATTATTCGCGCAAATTCCTTAATTGAAGGTTTATTTGAAATTAGAATTGTTGACTGAAGAGTATTTTCGAAAAATTTAATTTTTTAGGAAAAAATTTTCCTTTGTCTGGAAGGATCGCTCCTTCGTTGAACGAGAAGTTGAATTTATCCGAGAGAAGTTGAAAAATAAACTAAATTAAACTGAATTTTGGAGCATTCAAGTTGAACCTTAGAATTTAAATTGAAGGGTGTTTGAGGTTAATTGATCTTTTGCGTGATCGGAATTGGTATGGTAGGGCACGACTTGTGCAGACATACCGCCTGAGGGGGCGCCGAGGAGCGTGTTTGGCGCCATGTTTTTCCACTCACCGGAAGGGAGCACTTGGAGCGTCTTGATGAGCATCAAGAGGCTGTCGTTATGAGACAATTGAGGAGATGAAAGAGGCTGTGACAAGAGTCATTAACACGCTCACACGAGAGAACTTCCATTGGGCCTTCTAGAAGTTTTGGGAACAGTACAATAAGCGCATTGCAGCCGGGGGAGATTACTTTGAAGGAGACTAGAGTTTCATCTGTGTACTATCAATGAAAGTGTCCATAGGAAAAAAGTTTTGACACTTATTAAAGGTGCCTCATACGTTTTGTGTTGATTTTTCAAAGTGGGTGCAGCGTTTGCTCACAATCGATCATTAATAAACACGCTTCGATGATTCTGTTGTAACTGTTTCACTGCAACAAGAGGTGTTACGTCAATATGTAACATGGATTTAACATGTATTGGCCACGTCAGTTTTGAGTTAAATGTACAATTGGCCGAGTAGACAACTGCAAATGAACGCCGTCCGAATTAACTAAAAACTAAAACATCATCAGGCAACATTTTGTCGTCCGTATTGTGGAAATCGCAAGGTAGTTTGTTACCCAATTATTTTGAAAAGTGGAGGGTCACCAATACCAAATATAAAGATGAATAGTAAATTATAGATGTGTATGCAGGAACTGCCGCGATTAAAAAAATTGTTTTTCTCATTAAGACAATGTATCGTGTTAAAAATCGTATTTAACGATAGAAGAATTACATTAATTGCAATTTGAATTGCTGCAACACCCATCCTATTCTCAGAAATACAACAGTTAAGATAATTTGCTTGTAGACCACAGGAGATTGTCCAAGGAAAAGAGAGTTGACTCAAATGCAAAATAATATCAGTAATTGAAACATATTTTAAGGCCATAGACACAATGTTCTACAACTATGGAATTGGTAGAATTAGTAGATTGAGTTAGAAGAATAGTAAGTTGATGTATTAACTTCAATTTTACCATAAAGTTCTTTTTCCCTAGTTAATCTTATTAAGCAATAGTATTTTAAAAGTTTATATGTTGAAAATAGCCGGCAAACGATAATAACCACATAAAACAATAAAGTAAATTCTTCATGCGGCAAATATGTGTAGAAGCCGAACTAATTCTCATTGGCAGTGCAGAAATATTTGTTTATTTTGAGTAAGATTAGAACAAAAATTGGGATGAACGAAAATGAAAACGGAATTAATGTCTAATGTCAATTATCATATCAGATAAGATGCATTACAAATTAACGAGTAGTTTTGCACTTCATTAAAATCTAGGGAAAATAATTAAAATATGCTTCACAGTTTGCAAGAGGCAAATCACACACTTCACCTCATTCGACAATAAAATAAGTGAAGCGTGAACTTTACGAGTTATATCTTCGGAGATATATTTTCTTCTCTACAAAAGATGCAAGTAATGTGTAGTTTTGATACGTAAATATTTTACTCATCATGATCAGTGTTTTATTGTTTATTTTTTTATTAACATACAATGCAATTTATAATATTTCCGAAAGAGATATTGTTATTCGTTCTACAAAAAAAATCACTATGTTTATCTTGTTGCGATCTAACAATGTTAATTTTATATTTTATATTAGGAATAGATTGGCCTGTTAATTTCAATTATGCATGAAACAAACAAATTTTAAATTTCTAAATGTTATTATATTATTGTGTAAAATATTTCTAAAATAGTATTCGGTAACACGAAAAATATGTAACAAATGGAATGCTTTTCTTACCTGTAGGTCATAGTAAGATTGTAACGTGTTGTTTGTTATCCCGCATAGAAGTGAAGAACGCCAAAATCTTTTTGTCAAACAGATGCAAGAAAATTTATTGGATAAAAGAAAAATATAGTTCATGTTGGGATAAATAGAATTAAAATCTATTCATTTAGTCTGACGAGAAACTTATGATAAGTATATTTATAGTATTGATGCGCTTTACTCATATATTAAGCAGTGATAAAGTAAATACTTAAAATGTGTACGTAATAATAAAAGAAATGTATTTACGAGATAGTAAAATATTACTGTGTAATAAGTAAAGATATACTTCTTTAGATTTTTTAAGCAGGTGCTATATTACTACTGCCAAGAAAACCAAAGGAATACTGAAAAGTGGCGAGTTCTAATTGACGACTTTAATCGCTATATTCGATGCGATCTTTTTCACACACATCATCTCTTTCTCTGTCGTTCTCACTTTCTGAAAAACTTATATGTATATATATATATATATATATATAAATAATGTTAAATATCGTACACATCTCGTATATCATTCGAAGGCAGATCTTGCTTTATTTGAATAGCCGAAAAAATATGTATATAATTCTGCTCTGTACTTTACTTAGTCAGAATAATTATGCTTGTTTTCATAAATAATGCGTTTCTATCTGCAAATTCAGTGATTTTTTAATATTTTATACTGTCAGCCGTATTACTTTTGCTTGGTAATTTTGGAAACAGAATAGGAGTGTTTGACACGCTACATTAATAAGTCCTCATCCTTCCACTCAGAACACTATACCGAAATAAATCTAATTAAGTTTACCTTTTTGTATTACTCGTTTTTTCTTGAGTACACCTGAAACTTTAAAGTGTACCAATCTTTTCTGTGCGAAGATACATCGGGGAAGAATCGATGATATATCAGCGGAGCAATAACGAGGTGATGCGAAAAGAGGTTGTGTGAGAGCGACTTTTTTAATATAAAAGGGTGACTAATCGAATAATTGTATGTGCCTAACGCAAGATTTTTAAAAATCTAAACATGATTTAAATTAAAAATTATGAGTTTGCTTTAAACTAAGTTGATCTATTCTATATATATATATTTTCTCATATTAAAATAGAACTAAATGTTGTTTTTTTTAGAATTATTAGATATACCTTGTTACTAACCCAACGTAGCCGGTTGTCTCACCTAATAAAATTATAAGGTATTTAATATAATGTGCTCTTTTCTCAGATTGTTATTGTCGTGAAGCTCGATGGAAGAAACGTATTTGTTTTCGTGAGCCGAACTTCTAAAGAAATGATAATCAAATTCAAAACGAACACTAAATTGCAAACTTGATTATCCAACATAATATTATTAGAACACTCTGCAAAGTAGCGTCAGTATAAAAACAACGTGGGCTTAACTGAAGAAGTCAATAAATTTGACTACAGAGAGAGTATCTTATTAATCATTTAATTTCACACATATCGATTTAGTCTGTACACCTGCATTGTTTTGATGTACATTTCCGCTTACAGGTTAAGGTATGTGTAACATAGCGCGGATGGCTATATGCGAATACCGGGCAAAATGATGTCATGGTAATAAAAACGATGATAAAAAGTAAGGAGCACGTATACGAAGATGATCACGTCAGAGACGTGGATGATGTTCGCGAGCACTTTTGAGAATACGATCACGTGCAAGACATCATAACCGTAACAAAAAGTCACGCGTGGCGGAGGAATGGGGAAATAAGTATCGTTGTAAAACAGTTACATTGCTAAATACCCGGAAAAATGATTATTTGCGGAAAACTTAAATGCGATATGCGTTTTCAGCACACCCGAAAATTTATGGAAAACATATGGAAAATCTATGGAAAGCAAGTTTTTAGCGTAGTTTTTGTGTTAGTCTACCAGACTACAATTACCAAAAAAACACCATTCATATCTTGAAAATTACTCGTTTCCTGAAATTTGAAACGTTATTTTCGTTTTTATCTCTCTCGAAACCCTATAATCGTGGTTATTTTAAAGGACTTTTGGAGAGCAGAAAGATACTGCACCTTTACTAATAATTCAATCATAGTAATTTGTTTTCCTAGTTTTGCATATGAATTACAAAATATTTTATATTTCCCCATGGCCTTGATGGATGGAAGACTAAAACTGCAATAACAGCAAGGGGAGACTTGATTCCAAATATGTTCTCATATGTTATATGTCCCCTCGTTGGTTTTCATACATAAAGTAAATTTCACAGTGTATAAAGATTATTCTATACTGAAGACATTCATGATCGTACTCTATTTCGAAAAGAGAGGAGATATAACATCTGAGAAATATTTGGAATCAAGTCTCCCCGTGTTGTTATTTCAGGCCATTTGAAACCATCAGTAGCAGCAAGTTTTAGTCTAACCTCCATCAATGTCATGTGTTTTCGGAAAATATATATATATATATATATATGACGGCCAGTATGCGAGCCTACTAGACCTTTTTCTCACAACTTGCCCTGAACTATGTTCAGTTTCTGTTCTGTCGCCTCTTGGATCTTCCGACCACTCTGTTGTATCAATGTATCTGCTAGATCTACAGCAGATGTCCTTACAGTTATATCGCATAGGATTAGCAAATCTCTCGACGGTGGCAATCTTTCTAGGGCAATTGCTCTTGACATATCTAAAGCCTTTGATAGGGTATAGCATAAAGGTTTACTTCATAAGATCGCTAGCTATGGTATAACTGGAAAAGTCTTCTCAATTATTAAATCATTTCTTTCTGATAGGTTCATAAGAGTAGTAGTTGAGGGGCAAAAATCAGAAGCTCACAGTATTAATGCCGGTGTCCCTAAGGGATCCATCCTGGGCCCAACTCTTTTCCTGATCTACATTAATGATCTTCCAAATCATATCCTTACATCATTTGTAGACATTTATGCTGACGATACTACCATTTATGGTACCACATCTAAGACAGTAAACGACCAAGTTCTCTCCAATTCTCTCTCCTCTGATCTTGAGCACGTAGTACAATGGGGAAAGGAGTGGCTGGTTACTTTCAATGCATCTAAAACCAAGCTTCTCTCTTTACATCATCAACATTCTAATTCACATTTGTCTTCAATTGAAATGAATGGCTCTCGTCTTCAGGAGGCCTCAAGTTTTGACAAGCTTCTGGGCTTGACCATTACTCCTGATCTTAAATGGAACACGTATATCAAATCTGTTGCCAAGGCCGCTGGAAAAATGGTGGGATCTTTCTATCGATCCAGTAGATATCTCACTGCTGATGCTATTCTCTACCTATATAAGAGCCAGGTACGTCCAAGGATGGAATACTGTTGCCACATCTGGGCAGGAGCTGCTAGAAAGGACTTGTCCTGCCTTGATAGAGTTCAAAATAGACTTCGTAGCCTCGTAGGAGATGTCCTTTTCTCCTCCTTGCAACCTCTATCTCACAGAAGAGATGTTGCGAGTTTGTCTCTGATGTATCGTTATTTTCATGGAAAGTGTTCAACTGAGCTTCAATCTATGGTCCCCCCTCGCCAAACTTTCACAAGAAACACTCGTCTAGCTGTAAACACTATCAATAATTTCCCCCACTCTTTATCTGTGCCTAAACCTAAACGTAGATTCCCTGAACAAAGCTTCTTTCTTAGAACTGCACGCCTGTGGAATTGTCTTCCGTTTTCCTGCTTTCCGGCTGACTACAATATCGTTGTGTTCAAGTCTAAAGTAAATAAGTTCTTTATGAGCCGTTCCATATAAGTTATTAAATTTACCAAATTTTCATTACTAATAATTACTATATTGACCAATTTCTACTGTACACTCTTTAACCCTTATCCTTGAGTGGCCTCTGGGCCTTGATAATGTGGTGATGCCTTTGTAAAAAAAAAAAAAATTTAGATAAAAATGAAATGTAATAAGTCCCCAGACGTACCTCTTCATCGTACAGTATATCGATACACTAAGGCTGACTGGGATAGGTTCCGTACATTTATATCTGATCTACCTCTGCATTCCATGTTTAAAAAGGATGTGTCCTCTATAGTATTAGACCTGACTGAATGTTTAATTGTAGGTATTGACCATTTCATACCCTCTAAAAAGTTTCAGCAAAAACCTAACAGCCAGCCATGGTTCTCTCCAGAATGTGCTGCTGCCATTGCGCACAGAAATCACTTTTTCCACTGCTTCAAACGTAATAGATGTATGGAAACTAAAGCCGTTTTCAGGACTGCCAGCAACCATTGTAAGAAAGTAATAAGGAACGCAAGAGAGTTGTATGCTCAATCTGTTAAGTCCAAAGTAGCTGAGCAGCGGCTTGGTTCCCACCAGTTTTGGCAAATAGCAAACAGAATCCTGAACAGAAGCGTGTGCTCCATCCCAACTATTATCAATGGACCTGAGGTAATCTCGTCAGCATCAGACAAAGCCAAACTCTTTGTCAAGAACTTTGCAGCTAATTCTACCCTTTGCGACCAAGACTGCCAACCCCAAATATTTCCTCCTGTATCAGAAAACACGCTATGTGATATACGTATATCTGTACGTGATGTTGCGAAGCTAATCAAAAACCTTGATTCGAGTAAAGCAACTGGCCCTGATGGTATTCCAATTATAGTACTCAAAAAACTTCAACCTGAACTAGCGCCCATACTTACAAAACTGTTTAAACGTTGTCTTAAGGAGAATAGTTTCCCATCTCCCTGGAAAATCTCATCAGTATGCCTGTATTTAAGAATTCAGGTGATCGCTCATCCCCCTCTCAGTACAGGCCAATAAGTCTCCTGTACGTCATGAGTAAGTTGCTAGAATCTGTGTTAAATACAGAAGTAATCAAACATCTCAACAAAAATAACCTTCTTAGTGACACTCAATATGGTTTCCGTTCTGCTAGATCTACAGCAGATGTCCTTACAGTTATATCGCATAGGATTAGCAAATCTCTCGACGGTGGCAATCTTTCTAGGGCAATTGCTCTTGACATATCTAAAGCCTTTGATAGGGTATGGCATAAAGGTTTACTTCATAAGATCGCTAGCTATGGTATAGCTGGAAAAGTCTTCTCAATTATTAAATCATTTCATTCTGATAGGTTCATAAGAGTAGTAGTTGAGGGGCAAAAATCAGAAGCTCACAGTATTGATGCCGGTGTCCCTCAGGGATCCATCCTGGGCCCAACTCTTTTCCTGATCTACATTAATGATCTTCCAAATCATATCCTTACATCATTTGTAGACATTTATGCTGACGACACTACCATTTATGGTACCACATCTAAGACAGTAAACGACCAAGTTCTCTCCAATTCTCTCTCCTCTGATCTTGAGCACATAGTAAAATGGGAAAAGGAGTGCCTGGTTACTTTCAATGCATCTAAAACCAAGCTTCTCTCTTTACATCATCAACATTCTAATCCACATTTGTCATCAATTGAAATGAATGGCTCTCGTCTTCAGGAGGCCTCAAGTTTTGACAAGCTTCTGGGCTTGACCATTACTCCTGATCTTAAATGGAACACGTATATCAAATCTGTTGCCAAGGCCGCTGGAAAAATGGTGGGATCTTTCTATCGATCCAGTAGATATCTCACTGCTGATGCTATTCTCTATCTATATAAGAGCCAGGTACGTCCAAGGATGGAATACTGTTGCCACATCTGGGCAGGAGCTGCTAGAAAGGACTTGTCCTGCCTTGATAGAGTTCAAAATAGACTTCGTAGCCTCGTAGGAGATGTCCTTTTCTCCTCCTTGCAACCTCTATCTCACAGAAGAGATGTTGCGAGTTTGTCTCTGATGTATCGTTATTTTCATGGAAAGTGTTCAACTGAGCTTCAATCTATGGTCCCCCCTCGCCAAACTTTCACAAGAAACACTCGTCTAGCTGTAAACACTATCAATAATTTCCCCCACTCTTTGTCTGTGCCTAAACCTAAACGTAGATTCCATGAACAAAGCTTCTTTCTTAGAACTGCACGCCTGTGGAATTGTCTTCCGTTTTCCTGCTTTCCGGCTGACTACAATATCGTTGTGTTCAAGTCTAAAGTAAATAAGTTCTTGATGAGCCGTTCCATATAAGTTATCAAATTTACCAAATTTTCATTACCAATGATTACTATATTGACCAATTTCTACTGTACACTCTTTAACCCTTATCCTTGAGTGGCCTCCGGGCCTTGATAATGTGGTGATGCCTTTGTAAAAAAAAAAAAAATATATATATATATATATATATATATATGTTAGGTCCCGATTTCGAATCTCGCTAGACACAGCCACTCTGATGAATCGTAGACGACGAAACACGTGTCAGTGGATAATTACATTTAAAAAAATAATATATATATATATATATATATATATATATATATATATATATATACTCGGGTTTTTTTATTC
>NC_136485.1:30065496-30152996 GCF_053919585.1 Euprymna scolopes | reverse complement strand
CTGAATACAGCCTAATTTCATGCGTAGAGTTTGTGAGGATTTTACCTCTAAATTATGCCATTTACGCGCGAGCTGCGGGAAGTGTATGCTCGACATTGTATTTAAATTATAATTATAAATTGGACAATGCATACATGGAATACCTTGATGAAATGACGTAAGAATCAACACCACTAAAGCTAGCATTGTAGTTGCGATATGTGGATGCCATATTCATACTTAGGGCCCAACAGGAAGCTGCTCCAACGTTACTAGGCCATGTGGATTTTACCCGTTTACCTAAACACTCCATAATGTTTCTAGATGTGCTGATAACTCGCAGTGGTCAAAGGTTTATGTAATCTGTATACTGAAAGCTAACTTTCACAAACAGTACCTAAACTTCAACTCCTACTATCCCTATAATGTAAAGAAAGGAATCGTTCGTTGTCTACAACAGCGGGAAAAAGCAATATGTGTTAACAGTAACGCATATCAAGAAGAGATGGACAGTTTTAGAGAAACACTCCATTGAAAAAAAACAGAAAGCATGACATCAGCTCTAAGAAATTTGGACCAGACAGCACCTGAAACTCACAAGAATTTTTATACTATATATGAAGGGTTTGTCGAAAACTTTCAAAGAATGTGTAATCCATATGACATCATGACTGTATTCAGAAACGATTCAACTCTCCGGAAACAGCTTGTGCAAGTCTATCCCTCCTACAGAAAAAAATCATGACTAAGAACTGCATGCATGAGATGTCATGTAAATGTGGATAACCATACAACAGTGAGACATGTGTTTTACTTAAAGTACAGTAGGGAAACATCGAAAATCCGTAATACGTGGAGATTGAAAAGTCGGGTATGGCTGACCATATCTGGAGGGAAAATGGAAATGAAACTAAGTAAGAATTATAGACAAAGAAGAATATTGGAGAATGAGACAACTCAAAGTAGCAGCATATATGCTGGGCGACAATCAATTACTAATTAGAATTTAACACGACATTGGAACGGCTAATTATAAATAATTAACAATAACGTATACAGTAATAAGTAAACAATAACAATAATATATATACATATATATATATACATATATATATATATATATATATATATATATATACCAGCAGTGAAGCCCAGCTTTGCTCGGGCCCTATTCACTGTTCATAACATTATGTGCATATATTTATATATATATATATATATATATATATATATATATATATATATATATATATAGTAATTTATAAAATATATATGGCGATTAAGCTACACTGAATATTCGGCGTTTCATCCACTATAGGATTCGTCATTTTATCGCGTTTTTATATATGTTGAGGATTTTAGTTAGCCAATCAGCTTTCTAGTATCCACCGCGCCCGATAAAATGCATGACCATTGGCTGATAGGAAGGGGCGCGGTGGATACTAGAAAGCTGATTGGCTAACTAAAATCCTCAATTTATATAAAAACGAAAAACAACCACAGAATTCGCGCATAAGCCTGACGAATCCTATAGTGGATGAAACGCCGAATATTCAGTGTAGCTTAATCGCCATATATATTTTATGAATTACTAAATAGCTCTACCTACGTATTGAGCACTTTTGAAGAAAATACTTAAAGTTTACGCATAAATCTATACTTTCGTATATTAATTTTATGTGAGTAAATGAAGTAGTTATATATATATGCGCACATAAATATATATACATATATATATGTATATATATATATATATAAGTTTGACGCATGTCCAGGTAACCTACATCTAAAATTTCAAGTGTTTCGATCAAAATTGGCGGAGGAGTTTGGTACAGTCTACAAAGATCAACTTTTTCAACTTTGACCTCTTAGTAGCCAAATTCCCGCCAAATAACTGATTGAAAAGCTTTCCGCATGAATAATCTTTATGTAAAATTACACCAAAAATGAGCTTAATAGTTTGCAAAAGTCAAATCTTGAACTTTGACCTCTTGGCAGCCAAATTTTCGGCCAAAAACCGATTAGAAAGCTTGTCTTATGTCTTAATACACTTGATGTAAAATTTCAAATGTTTAGACAAAAAATTGGTTGAGTAATTTGGTAGAGACCGCCGAGGTCAATTTTTTTTAACTTTGACCCCAACTTTTACGGCTTAACATTTATTGCCTTGAGCTCAAATCAAATTAGAAATCTTGATCCATGTCCAAGTAACTTACATCTAAAATATCCCTAAAAATTGGCAAAGGAGTTTGGTATGCTTTTCAAGGATAAATCCGCCGAACTTTGACCTTTTGTCAGCCAAACCTCTGATCGAAAACCGATTAGAAAGATTTTTCCAAATCTCAATACCTCTTATGTCAAGTCTCGAGTCTGTAGACTAAAATTAGCAGAGTAGTTTGGTAGGGAAATGTACTAACACACAGACAATTTCATGTTATATATATTCATATATATATATGTGTGTGTGTGTGTATGTGTATGTACATGTACAAATTGACTATGTGTCTGTATGTATCATATTGACTTTTTCATCAAAATATTTCTGAAAAACTCTTCGAATGTTTCCCTATTTATATTGATATTCATATATTTTTGTATATTTTATGATAAAAATTCATAAAGTTTTTAGTTTCATTTCATGCAGTAACCATCAAACGCATAGAAATGCTAATATCTACCATTCCTATCTGATTATTTTGCTAACAGTTTTCTCTCTGATAAGTAGCATTCTTTGAAACTCCGCGGATTAAGGATTACCTGACACAACAGTTTTGGAATGCTCTGCCGAATAATAAAAACTAATTGCAAACTTCTATTTTACAACTATGTTCTTACAATGATTTTATATATATATATATATATATATATATATATATATAATCTGCATGAAAGCCATTCCATACACCCTAGCACGTAGAATCTGCACCATAATCACGGACAAAAACCTTCGGACAATCCGACTCAAGGAACTACAAATAAATCTAAGAAAATACCCACCACAACTTATAGACAAAGGGATCCAACTTGCGATAAACATACCAGTAGAAGATTTGAGAACCCCTAAAGAACGTAACGAAGAACAAATCCTAACATACGTCTCCACACACAACACAAACAACCCAGAGCTTTTCACAGAGATAACGAAAACCCTCGTCCTACTTAACCAAAACAGCAAACTAAACAACTTCCTTAAAACAACAAAAATAATAAAAAGCAAACGTCAACCCAAAAACCTAAAACGCATTCTTACTTCATCCAAACTAAATCAAGACACAACAAAAAGAGTCACAAAATGCAACAAACAACGACGTGGAGTCTGCAACATAATATTAGAGGGAAACACATACACATTCACGAACCCCATACAAACATTCAAAATTTTAAAAAATCTTAATTGCACCTCAAAAAACGTGTTCTACGCAATAAAATGTGCAGCATGCGATAAATCCTACATAGGCGCCACAAAAAAAATCTTAGTATTAGTGTAGCCCTACACCGATCCAACATCAAAATCGCGGAAAATAGACACCTGCATGTTTCACAGCATATACACACATGCAGTGGGGGCAGATTCGATATAATGGGCATCTTCCAAACTGACAACTACTTCTACTTACTAACACAAGAAAAAAACTTCATAGCAAAATTCAGCTCCGCCTTAAACATTTCTCAATAATTATACACATAGGTAGGCAAAACACAGAATACATTTACACGCATGCATACTTAGGTAGGTGTACACCCTCACACACGAAACAAAACAAGCACAATAAAGCACGCGCACACTTTCACGGGCGCGCACATACATATCCAGTATATAACATTTCCCTAAACTAAACAAACAATTAGAAATTATACCTGTGTATATGTATGTACACACATATGTGTGTATATATGTGTGTGTGTGCGTGAGTGGGTGAGTATGTATGCCTGTATGTGTATATATATATATCATCTGTTATCTATCCTCCATCGTGTTTTTATGTGTACGTGCACTTATATTTGGGTGACTGAATACATGTATACATATGTGCTTGGATGAGGAAAGAAAGAAAACTTCAACCAATATATATGTAAGGTATGGATGTATGAATGTGTATGTGTGTGTGTGATTGTGGGTGCGTGTGTCCATATATGTATGGGTGGACTGGATGGATATACGCGCACCTGTATATGTGTGTATGTATATATATATATATATATATGTGTGTGTGTGTATATGTATATATATGTATGCTTATGTATAGGTGGTTAAATGCATTCGCGTATGTGTATATGGATGTATGTGTATGTGTGAGCCCCTGCATATGTCTTCATATATATGCATGTGTGTATGTTGTGTATGTGCCTGCATACGTATATGTAAGCGTGTATATATATATATATATATATATATGTGTGTGTGTGTGTGTGTGATTATGCGTGCGTGTGTGTATATATCATATGCCTATTCTCCATCTTACTTATGTGTGTGTGCGTGTAGGTATGTTTGAATAATTTAGTACATGTATGCATGCGTGTTTTGATTGGGAAAAAATGTAACCAATATGGGTGTGATGTGTGATATATAAGTGGGTGGATGTGTGTTAGTACGTGTGTAAGTGTGTAGGTGGGTGCGTACATATGTCTGCTCCTACATATATTTCTGTGTATATGCGTGTGTATATGTATGTATGCCTGCGTGCGTGCATATAAATATGTATATGTATGTGTACGTGTGTGTATACGTATGCGTGTGTAATTGCATGTGAGTGTGTACTATACATAGGGAAAAAGTCATAAAAAAAACATAAAAACCTTCACCAATTGAACCAAAAGCCCCTATTTGAACTCAACGTTGACGGGACACTACCAACCTTACTGTTGGAGACAGAATGTCTGAGACCTCATCACTCTGAGAAACACATTTAGTATCAGCAGATGTAAAAATAACATTTCAAACTCTAATTTAAAAAAAAAAACTTTTTATGAAAATATCTGAAGATAGCGAAACAAAGCTTGAAACGCGTTATAAAAATATTTTAAAATAAAAATATGATAAAAGGCTGAAAACACACACAATTGTTGATGGCTACACTCTTTTATATATATATATATATATATATATATATATATATATATATATATATATATATATATATATTACGCGAAGCCCACTATTAATTTGTTTGTAAACAAGCTGATGGTTAGAGCACTGTTGCGACGGGTGGGAGTGGATTTAATACACACTCAAGGAGAAATATTTACTGCACTAATTCGTAGCCTGTTGGTGAGAGCTGCCGACTGACAATGCGACGGTTGTAGGTTCGATCTTCGGCTGAGGAAAAGTGCATGTTTAGCCGCACTGATGAGTTGTCATACAACGAAACAGTACATATATATATATATATATATATATATATATATATATATATATATATGTATAATAATTAGTAATAAATGGTGATATGTATAACTAAAAATAAAATAGGTTTAAGACTTTCAAAATTCGGACTAGAACTGTCCGCAAGGACTGTGGCGCAGTGGTTACAATACTTGCAAAGGCAAGTCTAAAAAAGATATTCGGTGTAAGGTTCATTGTTTAGTGTGGCCAACCGAAAACTACAATTTAAGTTACTTAGGACTTCTATCCGGTTATGATTAACGGAATCGGCATGCTACCCTCGTAAAGTAAATAAAGCGTCACGTTCGGAATTCCGTCCTAATTCCTGAGTTCAACAGAACATTCCTGAGTTCGACAAAATACACCTGCAAAGGGTCAAAGATTACATCGACCAAAACGTTGTGAAAATGACGCTCAAGGTGAGAACAATAGTTCACCGAATCTAAATAATGCAGATATTATTTCACATATCCTTTTTTGGACAACTTCAGGTAAACCTATTTTTATAAATTTATCACATTTGAAAAAAATGAAAATATCTATGGGATAATAAATATATTTACGTGGGTTTTACATAATATCGATTTCAAAATCGTCCAAGTTTGTAAATAACACTACTGACCCACGAGACCAAATCTTATCATAAATTATCATAGGTCCTTTGAGATTGTCTAATGTGGTGTCATTTCGCACAATTTTCTATGCGTTTTATTTAACCGTTGACAACTTTCACAGCTATAATTGTTTCCTTTCACTGAAACCTCTAAAACAATCAGTTAAGTAATAGTAAGCGATCGTATATGAAATGACTGGCGATGTATCTGGAACTTTCACAAATATTGTTCTCTAGTCTGAACTCAGGCATCATCTGTTTTAAAGTTCTGTGCGTTTATTTTTTTTTTCACTTTTATTCATTCCTAGCAAGGGATAATTCTGTAAATACGTATTGAGCTTCTGTGTTTAGTAGGCAGACTTATAATATTATCTTAAGTGGGGTGGTGTGCATCAAAATATTTTTCTCAGGGAGAAGAGATATAAATCCAAAGACAAACGAGCAGAGAGAAAACACTATGTCGGTGCTGTTTCTATATTTTCAGATAATCTAAAAAGAGAACGGAATCAAACACTCTTTTAAACATCAAATAGCAATTACCTTCCTGTAAAAGGTTATGCTGTACTATATCTTTGCTTTTCACCACATAAAATACAATGCTTTATGGATAGATTATATATCACCAATTATTTGTTCAACGATCGGTTAAATAACCTTTTCTAAAATGCACAAAACTTTTATGTTTTTGTTATCCTCACTATTTTCAAAGCTTAATCATATTTTATACGCGAAAACAACTATTTTTATTCTACAAAATATTTAAACTCAATAACTAAAGACTTAGTATTAAACTAATAAACATAAATATTCAAGCTAACACCAGTATACAAGAGATTATTTGAATACCGAGTAGTATTACAGTTACAATGACACACACGGAAAGTAATGCCTCCTATTTTTTATTCGCGCGAATTGATCAGAAAGTATTGCAAACTGCATTGTTATGATGATAGAAGCTATACATTCGTAACCTGATAGTTTCATCGCTCTGCTTCAGATATTGACGGTATGAAACTCAAATAAACCAACTCCTGCCACATACCTGCATGTGAAGCAGAGACGCTTCATTTAATTACTCCATTCAGAAAAAATTGAACCGATAAATATTCACTGACCCTTGTTGATCGATTTATGAGGGTGTTGCAGTTGATGTCTGCACAGTGAGATAACTGTTCTATTCTAAAGTGACAACAGAGATTTGAGTGATAAAACGTGTCCCTGGTATTTACGACTTACGTATCAAGAGAGGCTAGCAAAAGTGTATTGAAAATGGTAGTGACTATGTAGAAAAATAAATATTAATTCTAGAGAATAAACGGCCCCTCATTTTAATGGTACCACTCCCGTCCTCGTAGCTCTTTAATGTTTTACTTTAGAGTTTAAAAAATAGGTGGCCTTACGTTTGGAATTATAAAAGGTGACGTTTTCCGGAAATATCAAACTATAGGTTTCGTAGGTGGCTCACCTAGAAGAAAACAGTTCCAGTTTAACATTTACTTAATGGAGAGTCCTTTAAGAAGGTGTGTACACTTTGTCGTCTCCATACTATTTAGTGTTATTCTAAGCTTTCCACTGCTAGTAAAAGTAGCTCTACTCGACGCGGATTTTACTATTTCAATTATTTGGAAGCCAACCGTAAAGTATTTTTCCTTGATTGCTCGATATATATATATATATATATATATATATATATATATATATATATATATATATATATATATATATATATATATATATATATATATATATTTAAAAAAAGTAATAGGCGGAAGTTTCTCGAGAGCTCTTTCGGCTATCATCTCGTCAGGAGGAATTCGATAGCAACCTAAATAATATTGTAACGAAAATAAAGAGTTCTATAGGGGTCCCCTATAGAACTATTGTAACGAAAATAAAGAGTTCTATAGGGGTCCCCTATAGAACTCTTTATTTTCGTTACAATATTATTTAGGTTGCTATCGAATTCCTCCTGACGAGATGATAGCCGAAAGAGCTCTCGAGAAACTTCCGCCTATTACTTTTTTAAAAACTATATACAAATTCTGTACAAAAAAAAAAAAAATATATATATATATATATATATATATATATATGCTTTATTGATATCTTCTGACAACGATCACCAAATCAGTTCATGTTTATATTCTTCGTGATATAGTTTTCCAACTAAGAAATTCCTTTAATTCGGGCTATTTTACAGTAATTCAAGCGAGTTTTTTTTCTGCCATGATTCTCGGAATTATTTTCTGATAAAGATTCCCTGACTTAAACGTTAAGGTTGCACACGCATTGGAACTAGTTCCCGCTTGTACGAACCTAATTATATTTCAAGATCTGGTAACAGTGATAATTTCTAGAATTTTAGTTAACAGTATTCTTTTGTTAAGTTTGTTTATTATGCTTGTTAAATCATATGTCACTAAATTCGATTCATAGATTGTAGAAGAGAACAATCATTAATACAACAATGCATAATAATGAACACGCTCTGCAATATGAAGACATAAGTAATTTCAATTAAGTACCCTCTTTTCCATAGTTGAAAAAAAAAACATGGAGTTTACTCTTGAGGACGGTCTGGGGGGGGGTGCATCTATCGAAACGTTGTGTCAATCCCACCCAAAATGAGAATAATTGTCCGAACAATCAAAATAATATAAACTCTTTATTTGCAGTTGGCATTTTAAAAATTGCTCTCCTGTACCGAGTAAGCAAGTACTTTCAGAAATCAGTATGTGTAAATAAAGAAAATATAAATTATTAAATAGATTATTATGCATGTACAAAATAATAGAGTTTAATGATTTTATAATTATGAATTTTTGAGATGAGGATTGATTATTCGTATTTTTTGGATTCTTTGGACTACTGTCCTCATTTTGATTGTTATCTGACCAACGTTTTTGTCGATGTAATACTCAATCTTCTTAAGGTGTATCTTGCCGAACTTGGGAATCTTTCTGTCTAACCCGAGAATCTGCATGGAATTTCGAATGAAATCCTTTATTCAATTAACCACAGTAAGATGATCCCGTTGCGTCAGCCATTGAGTAGAAGTATTAGGCAATTCGCAATTATATTTTGCGTAACCCCAACTGAGAATTGAACCTTCAATCTTCAAGAATGTATATTTTACAACTGAATTTCACGAAGTACCTTATCCATTGAGCCATTGTTTTGTTGAAATTATTTCAATATGATTTTATCCGTATGAAAATAAGAATTAATTTTGTTGTCTTTATCGAACTGTGTAGGTTCAGTTTGCAATCTTTTCGTTTAATCGGTAATATCATAAGACTGCATAGTATCAATTAAAATTCAAGTATACGTATAGATTTAGATGTATTTTAGGGGAAATAAACACTGAAGGCTCAATTTTGCTTATAGGAGCAGAATACATTTAATACAGAAGAATTATACAGTGATAAATCTATTGGCAATATTCATGAGTTGTGTGTTAAATATTTTGTTGCTATTATTATACGAGGGGCGTGCAATAGGTATGCCCCTGACCCACTTTAAGTTGTTGGATCTAGCTGAAATTTTGCATGTGCAATGATGTATATCTATACAAGTTATATGGCAAATTACAGCGCTAAACTAATTGTGGTTCCTGTTTTACAGGTATTTGAACTGAGTCAGGTGTGAAATGGAGCCTGTTGAATGTCGAGCAGTGATCCGGTTTTTGTATTTGTAAAGACGAACACCACAGGAGACATTTGATAAAATGAAAGCAACTTATGATGATAATGCCCTATCATATGACCTTGTAAAACGCTGGCATTGTGAATTCAAACATGGCCGGAAGTCTGTGGAAACAGCTCCCAGACTTGATCGCCTCCTTCTACCATTGATGGGGCATACATCCATCAAGTGTAGGCTGCCATTTTGGAAGATCGGCGCATTACTATTCGCCAAATTGCCCAAGATTAACTATCATTCATGACCATTTGCATATGCATAAGGTGTCTGCCGGCTGGATTTCCAGGTTGCTCAAACCATTCCAGAAGCGAAAACGCGTCGAGTCCTCGAGGATGTATTTGGAGATATGCCAAGAAGATGAGTCAAAGTTTTTCAAAAACCTGATTACAAGAGATGATACCTGGGTCCATCACTATGATCCAGAGACCAAAGCCCAGTCAATGCAGTGGAAGCACTTGGATTCACCACCTCCAAAGAAGGCAAGGGTTCAGCCCTCGTTGGCAAGGTCTTGCTCACAGTCTTCTGGCATCAGGACGGAGTAGTGATGACAGATTTCCTGGCAAAGGGTACCACAATTACACGAGCTTATTATGCTTCACTTTCGAGGAAATTAAGGGAAGCTATCAAAATCAAGAGGCGGGCTAAGATCAGCAAAGATATTCTCCTCCTGCAGGACAACACTCCGGTTCACAACTCGCATATCGCCAGATCAGAAGCATGGGCGTGTGGTTATGAAATCCTCCCAACTCTCCTGACCTTGCACCCTCTTTTACCTCTTCCCAGTCATGAAGTTGTTTTTGAAAAGAAAGCATTTCCCAGATGATTCAGCCTTGATTTCTGAAGCCACGTTGTAGTTGGAGTGCCAACCTGGGGTGTTCTATAAAAACAGTCTCCAGAGCTGCATCAAAGGATGAGAGAAATGCATAACTCTGGGTGCTTCCTATGTAGAGAAAGACTAATAACTGTGCCAAGTTTCCTTGCTCTACTTCTATGGGAAGTGGGCCAGGGGCATTACTTATTGCACGCCCCTCGTATTGTTGCTATTGCTGAGCACAGATAACGTGCCTTCCATTACGTACGCATGAGTTTCCCTCTTTACGTATGCATTATCCCTCACATTTAGTGACACGTCCTAATAGATAGCGCATTCACCTACAGGCCTGATGGTCGTAGGTTCGAATCCTATCATAGTCATTTTGATGAGCCGTAGTGATGGCGAAAGACGTGTCTACGGATAGCTATTTTATTTAGCTATCTATATATATATATATATATATATATATATATATATATATATAGAGAGAGAGAGAGAGAGAGAGAGAGAGAGAGAACACTCCCTTAAATTTTAACTCTGCACAAAACACTGCAGCCCATGACTCCTCGCTCTACGTATCGTATGTGTTGGATTTGTTTTGTTATTTACATATATATATATATATATATATATATATATATATATATATATATATATAGAACACTCCCTTAAATTTTAACTCTGCACAAAACACTGCAGCCCATGACTTCTCGCTCTGCGTATCGTATGTGTTGGATTTGTTTTGTTATTTACATATATATATATATATATATATATATATATATATATATATATATATATATAGATAGATAGATAGATAGATAGATAGATAGATAGATAAGTATTTAATAATTATTAGAGTAAATAATTATGTTAGTCCCTTTAAGAAACTTATTTCTTATTATTGAGCACTTTACAGTTGAAATAAGGTCGATCACTTTAGCTCACATGCGCAGATCATCAAATAATGATTAGATCACTTTTACAGACGTTAAAAACATTTAACAATAAATGCTTACATTTCAACAATATTTTCCGCGGTTAACAGTGGCCGAAGGATTTCGTCCTTGCTAATGAAATCAAAGATGGCTTCGTTGCCGGGTTCAAATTTCTCAGCCGGTGTTAACCGTCACGCCCTGCTCTGATGATTCCCGAAAGGATGAGCACTAGTGTCTGTAGGTATTTTCCAATTATTATAGTAAATAATTATGTTAGCTCCTTTAAGAAACCCGTTTCATATCGCTGAGCACTTTACAGTTAAAATAAAATCGAGCACTTTAGTTGACACGCGCATATCATATAATGATTAGATCACTCTAACAGACAGAGTGGCAGAATGGATTTGGTCCTTGCTAATGGAATCAAAGATAGCTTCGTTGCCGGGTTCGGATCTCTGGACCGGCGTTAATCGTGACACCCTGCACTGATGATTTCCGAAAGGATGAAACACTAATGGATGTAGATATTTAATAATTATTATAACAAATTTATATATATATATATATATATATATATATATATATATATATATATATATATATAAACCAGGTCGGGTACCATGCATTCTAGTAGGATATGGATCAAAAGTGGTACTTTTATATTAATAATTGCAGTTCATTTGGATTGTATAATGTTCGATTTATTTCAATTTACTTGTGATTGGTTGGAGTTATTTATTTTCGTTTGGCTGTTTAAAAACTTGAGGATTTTTCTCAATACTCTAAGTTGTATTGTATCAATATTCCCTTTGATTCCAATTTCGCCAAGTCTTTTTCCAGGTTTTTGGTTTGTAGCGCCCCAACAATTATTGCTAATATAGTTATGTTCTTCATGTTCCATATTTCCTGTTCGCTCTCAAGATATTTCTCTGTATTTTTCATCCACTTTTGATTATCGTTTTTTCATTTTGTAGCATTCGTAGTCGTAGTAACTTGAGTTGCAGAATATTTTCTATTTGTTGTTATTCGTCTACAATCGCGCACTTTTCTAAAACAAAGAAAACATTTTAGTTTTTGTAAACTCATGTGTACATATTTAAAGCTTTGGGAAAATTCCTATTTTTTATCCATTTCCATTATTTTCAACTTTCAACAAAGTGTGCATTTTTTTCTCTTGTCCACAATCACTTTTAATTTTTGAAGTAAACTTGGTGAATACAAACATTTGTGTAATTCTCAACAGAAATTTTATTATTTGTCGTATTTGATTTATTTCATTTTTACTGAATCAATTAGTGACTATTCAAAGTTAAGCATATTTTTCAGGTCTTGCTCATGTGCATTATTATTTCAACATTTTGAAAACTATGGAAGTAAATTGATGCATGCTGAAAACATAGAGCTAATAGAAGATTGTGTTTTAGTCGTATTCATATACGAACGCGTTCTGATATGAGGAAATGAATATAAATTTAATAAATTACTGGACTAATCCTCGGTCCAAGAAAACAATGTTACAAATCAAAAGTTATTTTGAGATAATATATTTTATTGTCTTGAGTGAAAAATATAAAACACAGGAGGCATCCGGAGCACTACTGCAAGCACCAAATAAAAGTACGAAAGCCCCCCTACAAGTACTACTATACATTTTCTTGTTTACCATTCTTAAAAGAAGAAATATTTTAGGTGAGGACTCCAAAGAAAACTTGGGACGCCGAAGGAGTACTATTTAAAACAGTAAATATAGGTATAAATATGGTTATAGTTATAGAAAAGTAATTTATTCTTGCCTTTGGTTAAAGTTATATGCAGCATATTTATGTTGAAATCAGTCTTTTTAATTTGACAAGCTTAAACTAAATAGGCTGAAGTCAGCTGTGAAGCAGATCCTTGCTACTGTGCTCTACTGAATGATAGTTCTTTGAAAGGAACACTGCTTAGGAAAGTTATGTTTAGTTTGCCTTTACGGGGGAATAAGGAAAGTTACTTACAATGGTTTTAGCTAGACGAGTTTTTTTAATGAATATTTTATCGTAGTTTATTCGAGCACATAGCCTGAAAATAATGATAGAGTAGAGAAGGAGAAACAACCTTTCTTCTATAAGAAAATAACTTTAGGAAACCGAATGAGACATTCCCCACTAGATTTTGTAAATCAGCTTGGTACTCAGTTAAAGAAGGGAACGGTCCTCTGTGCAACAGTCGAAGACGAGGTATCAGTAAACAGTTTTAGGATATATCAGGCTCTTATACAGGTAGAGAGATCGTCAGGAATGAGATACTTTTTTAACGATAGAATTATCAAACCATTTTATCCAACCACCTCAGCAATTGATTTGATGTAATTGGATAAAGTACAACTATATATTTGCAGACAGGCGTAGCGTATTAATAGTTGTATTCTTTTATAACTGAAACCAGGGTAGAATATAAAATATACTTTGTATAACTCCGTGATTATGATAGTAAACGCATTGTGCTTGTTACTCTGAGAAGATTTCAATATATATATATATATATATATATATATATATATATATGGAATCCTTCAAGATGAGAATTCATATTCTGTTGCGGACTATTAATCTTATCTTCATAGTTGTTGTTTTTTTTACCACGTTTCGGTCATCTCATCCTCTGATCTTCAGGAAGTTAACAGCGACGGGGTAGGAATGCTGAGTCTTGTAAGTGTATTCGGTAACTACTGCCCTCCGTAGATATTGTTCTCTAAAAGATTTTGACCAACTAATCCTCGGGCATTTTTGGGTAGGATTGAAACCGTTATCTTCTGACGATGCTCATCTGGAACCGTAAAGACTCCACGCATCTATCCACTGAGCCACGGGCTTTAAAGGGCGTCCAAAGTTGGATTTCATGGTCTTATAAATCCATCGCGGTGAACTACTTGAAGCAGGTCAGAGGATAAGTGGGCAGATACGTAGTAAAACCACTATGAAGATGAAAATAACAGTCCGCAAAAAATGAATGCAGACAGTTTAAATTATTTTAGCACATTCTAAAGCCAACTTAATATTCTGCTTTTTATAAAACCAAAACTTAATGTAACTTCTGCTTTAACATATCAGTATTTGTTTTTATTTACAGAGTTTTTGTTTTTCTCTGTTTTACCACCGTGATCGTCATGCATATTGTTTCGAATCAAGTTGTTTGCTGATCCTCGAGTTAATGCTGCAATCGAGAGTCCTTATAATAAGCCACACCAAAAGCTTATGAACAAAAAATAGAAGTTTATTATTTGTAGTTTTACAAGAGGTGCCCTACTTCGTTGAATGACAACCAAAAAACATCATAACCATTACAGCTTTTTTGCCAAAGGATCCACCCGGCCCGGAGATTACACTGGCTTAACTACTCGGTAGCTCTCACCAAAACCAACCGACTTACAGCTTTCTGGAAAATTCTTTTCCTTCTCCAATGTTCAATTCCAACTCATCCTTCTCCTATTCATCATCCCCTTCCGCCTCCTCTTTAATTCCTGCTATGATCGTTTCCCTTTCTATTCTATTAGGATCTCTTCATTCTTGATTGATTCTCGCCTTTTGTTGGCGTTGCCGATTTCGACTTCAAGGTTTGACCAAAGATAACATTTATTATCTATAAAATCTTACCTGGAGCCAATCTAGGAAAATTGCTTCTCCGACAGATGCCAATCCCAGCATGATTTCCCTTTCAATGAGGCACTTACTATTTCAAAATGAATACCTCTTGGGTGGTCGTACTCTACCCAAATATTTTTTACTCTTATTCACACCAAACCAGGCACCGTGTGATTTAGACGACACCGCTACTATTTGCGATCATATCTACATTTACTACTGCTCGGGTTGTGTTATTGTCAAATCGATAACATTTATAAAAGTATCACCAAGTGTGCCAATAGTAGGATGCCCTCTCTAGATGCGAATATTTAAGACGGCAGGAGAGAGAGTCATTAATAAGTGAAAATTATTCATTATAACATCAACTAATAATACATGCGAGAAATATAATTACTTATATATTCCAAAATATCAGTTATTTCAAATGCTTTATGCTTTAACTAAATTTAGTCTGAGCCGAAGCCATATATATATATATATATATATATATATATATATATATATATATATATATATATATATATATATATAATAAATTAAATACGAAGATATACGTAACTTCTTCAGTATTTACTTCAACAGAGCTCAATACATACGTAGAGCTAGGTAATAAGTTATGAAAATATATGTGGCAATTAAGCAACACAGAATAGTCCGCGTTTCATTCTCGTATAAGCCTTACGAATTCTCACGGGAATGAAACATGGAATATTCTCTGTAGCTTAATTGCCATATATATTTTCACAACTTAGTATATATATATATATATATATATATATATATATATATATATATATATATATATTATGCGAGGTACGATCTCACCACCACAAGGGTTGAGCAGCCTAGAATTGTATAAATCATTAGACTAAGCAAAAGTTATGCTAACTAGTTTGGTCAAGAATAAATAAATCTATTTTAGGAGTGAAAATCTTCAATTAGACGATCACAAGGAGAAAAATAGTAATAAGATATGACTGGTATGATCGGTAGGAAATATCGAAACTAGTGGAAGAAAAAATAATGCATAAAAAAGACAAAAAACTCACACGAGTGGAAAAAGAGACAAAAAAATCTTGAAATAATAACCGGCATTTTAATATTTTGTTAACATTCTAAACTAACTTTAATCTTGGTCAATAGATCTGAAACACTTCGGCTCTTATTCAAATAGTTTGTGAAATTAATGAAACGGCATGCTAAATATTTAAACAGTATACTGTTATTTCTGTCACCGCGTTAAAATGTCTTTAAATATTCAGAAATAAACGTTGGAATTCTTTAACAAAAGGGAAATTCTGATGAAAGGAAAAGAAAAAAGCGAGAAAACTGTACACTAAAACATTTTATTTTTATTTATTCATTCATTTTATTTGTTTTAACTTTTTAACTGTTTCTAGTTTTTTATTACATTTTCATATATTTTTTAACAAGGTGGTCATCACTTATCAAGGCCCGGAAGCCACTTAGGGATAAGGGTTATTCTAAGTACAGTACGTTAGTGTGGATATTTAAAGTGTCTACTTAAGGGGGCGGTTTATCAGGAATTTGTTTACGTTGGACTTGAAGACATCCAAGTTGTAGTACGGGGGGATCAGGCCGACGGAGCAGAGTTCCACAGGCGTGCAGTTCTAAGAAAGAAGCTTTGTTCATGGAATCTACGTTTTGATTTAGGCTGAGATAAAGAGGGGGGAAAGTTTTGACAGTGGATTCAGCTAGGCGGGTTTTTTTTGTAAAAGATTTGCGAGGGGGGACCAGAGATTGGAGTCCAGACGAGCACCGGCCATGGAAATAACGATAAAACAAAAATAGGCTTGCAACGTCTCTTCTGTGGGAGAGAGGTTTCAGGAAAGAGAAAAGGGCATCCCCCACTAAGCCACGAAGTCTATTTTGTACTCTGTCATAGCATGATAGGCTGTTTTTAGCAGCTCCTTCCACGATATAGCAGCAGTATTCCATCCTTGGCTTTTATATAGATAGAGAAGTGCATCAGTAGTGAGATATCTTCTGGAGGGGTAGAAGAGTCCCACCATCTTTCCAGCGACCTTAGCAACAGACTTGATGTACGTGTTCCATTTCAAATCAGGAGTGAAGGTCAGGCCCAGACGCTTGTCAAAACATGAGGCTTCTCCTAGACGAAAGCCATCCATTTCAATTGATGCTAGATGGGGATCAGAGCGTTGATGATGTAAAGATAGGAGTTTGGTTTTAGATGCATTAAAGGTAAACAGCCACGTCTTCCCCCATTGAACCACTCGTTCGAGATCAGAGCAGAAAGAATCAGAGAGAGCTTTGTCATTTACATCCTTTGATGTGTTGCTGTAGATGGTCGTGTCATCAGCATATATGCTACGAATGATTTGAGTATGTGTTTTGGGAGATCATTGATGTAGATCAGGAAGAGAGTTGGGCTCAGGATTGACCCCTGAGGGACTCCAGCATTAATACTGCAGACCTCTGATTTTTGTCTATCAACCACTACTCTTCTGAGCCTATCAGAGAGAAATGATTTAATGATAGAGAGAATATTTCCAGTCGTACCGTAGCTGGAGATCTTGTGAAGTAGGCCTTTATGTCATACCTTGTCGAAGGCCTTTGATATGTCAAGAGCAATTGCCCTGGAAAGGAAGCCTTCTCAAGAGATTCACGAATCCTATGAGATATAACCGTTAGCACATCTGCGGTAGATCTTGCAGAACGGAAACCATATTGCGTGTCACTAAGAAGGTTATTTCTGCTTAGGTGGTTTACTATTTCTCTATTTATGTTTTAAGAAATTCTTATAAAGATTTTTAGGAGCATGAAGATGTATTTATCGTAGTCGTTGGTTGCTATATGAAATGACCAAGCCACTATACGTACGAATCTACCTCCGAAATATATTTGTGATAAATTTCAAACAAGTAAAATATTTGTGTATTTTCCTAATATTACGTTGTGATTTGGTTTCAAGTGCAATTGATACGTATTATATATATATATATATATATATATATATATATATATATATATACTCCTATAAATTCGTTTTTCTTTTGTGTGTATTGATATTCATATTAAAAAACCTCTTTTCTATTTATTTAAAAAGAAAATACAATTTTTTTTTCTTATATATGGGCCATGGAATTGAATTCATCTGCAAAAGATCTAGCTAATTTGCATATTCTTTTAAACGTTCATTTTAATTAATTCCCTATTAGTTTTTTCGGTTTTCTTATGGGATGATCATCTTTAGTTAACTATTACGTGCAATTATATTCATGCAGATATTCTACATGATTTATACTCGCATAATATTTGCGTAAAAAAGTTTATAGTAAACACAAAATTGTTTCCATATATATTTATGTATACGTGTATATTTTTGTTAAACAAATCTATATATATATATATATATATAAGTGTATGTCTGTGTGTGTGTGTCGTGTACATTTCCCTATGCAATAACTCTGTCAATTTTTAGTCTACAGACTCGAAATTTGATATACAGGGTACTGAGATTTGGGAAATCGATGTGATTGGTTTTTGGCCAGAAATTTTGCGATTAAGGGATCAAGGATTTGACCTCTGAGAATTCTACCAAACTCCTTCGACAATTTTGGGTCTATGCACTTTATATTTTAGATATAGGTTCCTTGGATATGGATCTTACTTAATAACTTTATTTGAGCCCAAAACAATAAATTTTAAGGGGTCATAATAGGGGTCAAAGTTTAAAAAAATTGACCTCTGCGGTCTCTTCCAAATTACTCAGACAATTTCTGGTTTAAATATTTGAAATTTTACATAAAGCGTATTCAGAGATAGGGCAAGCTTTTTTCATCAGTTTGGGGCGAAAGTTTTTAGTTACCAATATATAAATGTGTGTATGTATGTCTGTTAGCATGTTTGCCTTAAACTTTCCATAGAGGCAATGGATTTTACCAAGCTCAGTATCGTTTTAAAAGTTCGATCTTTCATACGACAAATATCGAAAAATTGGCTGAAAACATTAATATCTTCCCCTTCAACTAGGCACTTTTCTACAGGGGGGGTCACTTTTTTCGCCGATATTTTTTAAAGTTATCCTCTCGTTTAGATTGTCTAGCCTTAATTTTAAAAAATGTGGCTTCCGATTTGGCGGTGGTCGTAACAGCATAAACGTTAGGTTTTACCCCCGTTCTTTTCCTCCTTTGCGGTACGTGTTCGAGCCTGCCTTCCTACTAATTTTCCTATTCGCAATTGAATAGTTAACTATGTTATGGTATATCTTTCTTGTGGTCTATTGACCTAGCCAGTTTCCTGCTTTGTAGTATTACTATAGGAAACACCAACATCAACGGGGGGCATTTACACAATAAACTAATGTTTCTCTTCTCTTCTACATTTTTTCTCGACTACTTTTAAGTGTGCTACCGTGTAGAATTATTTCCATGCCTGTTCGTCCTGGTAAAACTGGACAAGTACACTGGAAGGTAGTGTCTCGTAGAGATTCAAGCGCTCTTTTATGTGTAATATTTTTTTTTTAGTTTTCATTGTTTATTTTAAATTTATCTAAAACGTCTTATTTTAAACTCTTAGATATGAACAAAAATCTAAAGCAGTTCATCCGTAAAGATAGTGGTTTAACGCTTGTGGGACTATAAAGATTAGTTTCCATTGATAACAGTATAACAGATGAATTTCATGGAGCTGGTTATTTATAATCGAGCCGACCATAAACGTCGTTTCTAGGAATCGATCTCAAATGCATAAATTGGATATAAATTCTTTCGTACATTGCGAAAAAAAATATTGATTTTATTGATTGAAACAATTTAAAGATTTATGAAGCTCAATGCTATTGCATGAAATCGATGAAAGGAATAATATTTGTTGAAGTACAAAGTAAACCCGGGTTAATAATTTAGATCTGATAAAATTGGCTCTTTCTAATCCGGATGACATCGTTTGTTCCATAAGGATATGCACTTGAATATTAATCCAATAAATGTTCATTCATTTAGAGAATACCATGTGAAGTTATCAAATACCTTTATTTAAAACTCAATAAACATTGTATTTTAAAGGGAACGACTAAAAAAAAAGATTCTGAAGTGTGTCGAAAGTGTTTCCGTTTTAACGCATTTAAGGCCAACATAGATAAACTACAGTTTTCCCGTTCAAATCGGCAAATGTTATAGCCATTTGACTTAGAAAAAGTGCATTATGTAAAAGTTCTACAGTGAATATGGTACGGTGGTTATTAATACCGATTAATGCCTGTTACTTCCTAACTGTGTAGCACACTGATACCATTATACTTAGTTCGATGCACCTCATCATACAACGCTTCATACTAATTTTCAACAAGATTGGTTCAAAAGTTTCTGAGAAAATATGAAATGTATAGAAATCCAGACAGACAAAGAAAAAAAAATAATATAAATATTAACTTCTTTGCAACGCGTTAGTTAGACAAAAATCGACAAAATAAGGTGTATCTGTTAGTGTTGTACCTGTTCGGTCTGCTACTAGTTAAGGAAAAGTTTTATTAGACTGTGGTAGAGATTTTACCTGTCCAGACTAATGTTTAAAGGATATGTACATCTCCATGCGTGAAACTGATATTGATTTATATCTACTTCACACGAAGGCGGCAGATATTATTATATAGCTAAAAACAATTCGCAATTAACAGTTTCCCATTCTATAGTACTACGTTTTAATGCCTACATATTCAGCACATAAACTCCATCTCTTTTTATTTCAAGGTAACGACAATGATAACATACGGATTATTATTGACTTAACGATACCCTGGTTGTAAAACCGAGTTTCGTTTAGCATGATATTTGATATGCATCAAGTAAGTGTCGTTGGATTGTGAATAAGAATTATATTTGAAAATTAAAAATATACATTGAATGCGATATTCGCAGTCCCCAATACTTTAACTTAGAGATAATTTAAGAGAAACAAATAGAAATTTTCTCAGTCTATAAAAATTTCTCATTTAATGCAGAACATATGGTATCAGGATTAGTTAAAATATGCATTTTAAGAGTCGCTATTCATTAATTTCCATTATCGAGCGAAAGTCATGCACATATAAAAGCTATTTCATAAGTTAACTAACATGACTTAGCCTTCGGGTCAAGATCAAAATGTAGTATCTGTTCTTCAGATCTACACTTCAATTTCTTGTTCTCTGTCAGTGGAGGAGAAATCCTTCACGACTGAGACAATTTTTATTTTTGTTCCTTTTCTCTATATTAAAAAACGACCCTGGTGTCTAACTCTGTCCCGTGGGGGCGGGGCATTGTAAATAGGAACTAACGTGGTTTTAAACATTTCTGTTTATTGTTTCACAATTGCTTACAATAGTTCACCACAAACAAGATGTATTGATCTTGAAGCGTAAGTGGCTGGAAATTAAGCGACATTATATTTGTTCATATTGCGTTCAAATTATTGTAGTTTGATAGGATAGGAAAAAGGGAGAAAAGGACAATTGCAATCTGTTTGAGTAAGAGTAGACAATCATCCGGCATTTAAGGACTTAAACTGAGAAGAGTTGTGATTTTGCTGCTAATCATGTTACACAGGAGCATTAACGTCGGAGGGAGAGATGCACAAGTGCAGTACATTCGTCAGGCCAGATTCCGTGGAACTACTTGCAAAACAATCGCATGCCTGCAACACTACTGCAATACGACATTGACTGGAGCTAGGAAGCCAGTTTAGGACTTAGGTTAGAAATTCGTGTCTGCATTCTGTCAAAGAGAGGGAAAGAAATTAATTGTTAGTACACCAGCGCTTATTACGTTATTATTAAAATCAAAACAACATTTTATACACTTGCTTATGGTATTGCCTTAGAAGATCATTTAAGTAACCCTATTACACTCCCTATTATAAAGAGAACATGTCTCTGGAATATCTTTTCCACAAGTCGCTAAGGAAAAATAAGTTTTACAGTAAAATAAGCCTACTACTCTCGTGTAGTGCGGGCATAAACCCTAGTCTTCCGTCTCTGAATTATATTTATTTTTGAATTAATGGCAACGTTAGATTAAAGACTAGAAATAGGTCAAGTAAGGATTGGGGGTGATGATTAGGGGTGTGTAGTGCAAACTCAAATAATTAAATCTTTCATGAATTTGTGCAAAATGCAGAATAAACGCCACTGTGGTGGACATCTAGTTTATGTGTTTGTGTGGATATATAGTGAAATGCTATTTTATGCAAATACCCAATGACCTTGGATAGATTTTATCATCTCTAGTCAGTAACTAGACTTTATCATGATAAAACGGGTAAATCTTATAGCCCACTGACTTAGAATAAGTACTTTATGCCAAACTTATGGCTTAATATGGTGACATCTGTGCTCAATTTGCATTAAATACAAATGCCTATTGATAATATTAATACTGTATGGCATAATCATATTCATACAATGGTTCCCGTTGGATTACCGAAGTTAAGAAACTTTGAACCTAGGCAGTACTAAATGAGTGACCATTTGGAACTTACAAGTGCTGTATGCGCTCTCTGCTTATCTCGGCATTGTTTCCAGTCGTCTTTGACGTCTCTTTGCCATTAGACTCAAACAGAGCCGATTCAGGAGAGATGTGGTTGGGGATTGCGCGACCCTTACCTCACACCAGGAGTATCCTTTCGCTTTTGAGACTGAACGGAGGTAGCGATTAATACTTATCGTAACAAGAGTCAATAAAGATTTTCAGACATATCTGCCCAGTAGTTTCCGGAAAGCGTTTATGGTAAATGTGGTATTGTAGTGACTAATGCGTACTCATCCCTAAGTGTACATCAAACTGATACCAAAATACTTAGTTCGCTGCACTTAATTGTAAAAGGTTTATACAAAAGTACAGCCAGATCGGATCAATAGTTTCCGATAAACAGTGAAACGGACAGACAGACAACCAGACTACACTGCGTGTAAAATTATTAACGAAATAACATTTTTTTTTTACCATTTTCAGAAACTTACCGGTCGTTTCTTATCAAAGGCTTCGGAAACGTTGGCAATGCTGAGCTGCACGTGCTCTGAAATTTTGGTACTGCTCCGTGCAATGTAAACAACTTGCCATCGTAATTGCTGCATCCACGGTATTTGAGGTGTCTCAAATTATTAACAAGGCAGTTTGTTTCGTCAATAAAATGGGTCGTAAAGGTGGTTTGAGTGGTTCTGAAAAGAGTACTACTACAGAACAGCTAATAAAAGGTAAAACTACACTCGAAATATCGGAAATGATAAGAAGGTATCATCAAATTTTGTCATCGACCCTACAAAAGTACGTAAGAGACCTGATAAAGGTAAATTTAGAGTTGTTTCACGCCGTTCTCTACTCTAAATTAAACGTGAAGTTGTTAAGAATCCTGGGCAGACAAGTCGAAAAGTCTTTGACCAAGCCGGACTGAAGAATGTATCAAAAAAGTACTCGGTGTATGTTAAGCGTGTGGCAAAGCCTCCATTAAAGCAACATCACATACAAAACCGATTGAAATGGGCAGAGGACAACATGAAAACGGATTTTTCCAAAATTTTGTTCACGGATAAAGTACGTGTCACTCTTGATCGCCCAGATGGCTGGAACAAAGGATGGGCCCTAGAAGGACGACATCATCATCCGCGTGTAAGGCGCCAAAAAGGTGGTTGTATAATGATTTGGGCTGGGATTATCGGAGGTACTTTAGTTGGCCTATGGAGAGTCCCAGAAGGCGCAAAATATGACGTCAAATGCTGACATAGCTTTTCTAAAAGAACACTTTGAACCATGACTGAAGAAGCAAAATCTGACGTTCAGAAGAACCATTATTTTTATGCAGGATAATGCTCCATCGCATGCACAAACAAAAGCAAAGAGTATTTGCAACAACTAGGGTTCTCTGGGCTTCGGAAGATGGAGTGGCCTGCGAATTCACCAGATTTGAACCCAACTGAGAATCTTTGGAGTATCGTGAAGCGACGCCTCTATGCAAGTGGATGCAAATTTAAGATGAGTTGTGGGATGCTCTCCAAGAGGTATCACAAGGAATAAATGTTGCCGAAATCACAAATTTGATTAATTCTGTAAACCAACGTATTTTACAAGTAATTCATAAAAAAGGACCGCATATCACCTACTAATTATCACCGTAGAAATTGCTATGTAGTTATTGTGTTCTAAGCATTTTTCCTAGTTTATTTAATGTTTGAAAATTATTTCAATAAACAAGTTATGGGCATATTGTTTTTTTTCTCAACCTCGTTAATAACTTGACACACGGAAATCAACATATATTACTATCTTCTGCCATAGTTTCGCTAATACTCATTAAAATGCTTTTATTTTATGACTGGTGACTGAATAGTATTGCAAGCACTTTCTCAAAGTTTCATGGATTTTTATTCACTCGTTCCTTAATTTTTTTGTTAAATGTAAACTCGTTAATGATTTGATACGCAGTATAAAAGAAATTTAGATGAAACGTCAATATTTCTTTTTTAATACAACCCGTGTTTTTTCTGTTTAGTAGGCACGGTATAGGTTGACTAAACTCGTTTAAATTTGCCAAATAATTTGGCAGTTCGCCTTGTACCATTCTTGTTTTAACTCGCTGTATTTGTGTCGTTGGTAGTTGGAAGATATTCAGATAATGTACATTAGCTGAATGCAAACAAGAGCGAATGTATTTTGCTGGCGGCTTAATGTTTAATGTATTTCTAATTTCCTTTCTTTAACGTTTTCCCTACAAGGTCTTTTTTGCTTGAAATCTTTTCAAAGAAGTATAAAATATAAAACAAGTAGTTTAACATGAACTGCTGTAGTGGTTTGCGTACTACATGTTCCGCATAAAAGAGAAAAATAAACAAGTAATCCAACAATTTTCTATACACATCTGACATAGGCATTACGATGTCTACAAACGAAATATACTTTTTTTACCAAAGTTGTTCTTTCGTTATTATATTGTGGTAAATTTCTTTTTTCAGAGATCATTAAATAGAAAGTGGGTTAAAAGTAAAATGTTATAGCCTATTGAGTTAGAATGAGTTCTTTATTCCAAATTGATGATTGAATATGGTTACATTTGTGCTCTTTCTGCCTATTAATGTAACAAAATGCGGACGCGCGAATAGCAGCAGTAACCGCTGTATGATACTTAAATACCGGGGCGTATGCGATGTGACGTCACGGCAAGGAAGAAGGAAAAAAAAGATTTTAAAAAAAAGACAAACATAACTCGGAGGGAAAAATAGACGTGTTACACCTGTAGCTCGACAAGGAAAAACGTGTCCTTAACATGGCTATCAAAGTGTTCGACATTTAATAGAAAGTGAAGCTTCAAGATTATGCTAGTTATATAGACAGGTTGCTAATGGATTGTCAGGCATCAAGTTTTTAAATACTATTTTGAAACCATTGTGCGACTAAATAACTGCAGGTCCCAAAACGAAAAGTCAAATAAAAATAGGTTTTCTTAGGCAGACATAGCAAATATCAGTTCCTGTACGACAAAAAATTATTCCCAACCCTCCTTTACGCATAAGTTCTCTTCCTGCTATGTTTAGTAATATAAATATTTTTCAAAGCAGCGTTTAATCAACAGTAAAGCAATAACATAAAACTACATTGTTATTAAATAACCTATAATAATATATTATTTAAGTTTTTTTTAATTTTTAGTAATGGGATGATTCCTATATTTTTCCCGTACTAAATTCCCGATTCCGATACAATTAGAGAATCTGATACTTTATAAATCTTTAAATATTTAATTATGAAGTTATTATTTTCCCAATCGCCGTAAAACATATGTAAAAGGTGCACATGTTTTGTCAAAAGTAAAAATACACTTATGTGAGGTCGTGATGTATAGAGGTTGTTTTCGTGGTAGTATGAAATCAATAAAATTTTAAATGATTATTATTATTATTATTATTATTATTATTATTATTATTATTATTATTATTATTATTGGCTCTCAATGAGTTTTCACGCGGGTTATCAAGGATCTCATTGAATACAGCCTGTGGTGTTGCCTGGAAGCTAAGTGACAACAAGTCTCTTTCGATACCATTCGCAAATAAATGTGCATTATCGCAACAGCTGCTTGCCATTGATTTTTCGTTGGCAGTGGTCTTTACTAGAATTTGAGTGGCAATAAGCCTATCCAGGGTCCCATCATCATCATCATCATCATCATTATTATTATTAATAAAAATAATAATACCAATAATAAAAATAATAATAATAATATATTATTATTAATAATAATAATAATAATAATAATAATAATAATAATAATAATAATGCAGTTTCCGATAGTATTAATATAGATATGCTCGTCTACATAAAAATATTCTTGTAGTAGTAGTGGTAGGAGGAAGAGGAGGAGGGGGAGAAGGTGGAGGAGGAGGAGTTAAAACATATCAACGCTTTTCGGGTTATTTGTTACTAGAAACATTAAATTATTCATTAACTGATTTTGTGTCTGTTTTAAGTCTCAGCAACCAATTGGGATAATAATTTTTTTTTTCATTATATTTCATATTAGGAATAATATTTAATCTGAAAGAATAATATTTATTATCAAAGAGTAATATTTAATCTCAAAAAATAGTATGTATTATTAAAAGTAACCTTTATTATTGAAGAATAATAGTTATGATCAAAGAATAATATTTGACCTAAAATAATAATATTTATTATTAAAAATAACATTTATTATAAAAAAAAAAATAATAATGCCTATTTATTTTTATTACGCTTTTCTCTGAAAAATCTGAGCCTTTTAAATTAATAACGGCTATTTTTCATATTGGCATATAAATATTTTAATATTTAAATTTTATTTAGATTTATTTATATTTATAAACAACAATACACATGGGCTACTCTTGATAAGTACGAGTGATACGTTTTAAAAATAAATACAAGATTAACATACATTTTTCACCATCGATGATTACATAGAAGTACGACCCAAACGTTGTTTAATTTTATACAAGGTGCAAAATACACGTAAAAGCAATATTTTGAGAAAGACATGTTAATATTTAGCGATGTATAAAAAGTTATTTGTGGACTGTATCAAACATGTTACATAACGTTGCTGGTTTTAGGAGCTTGAGTTACTTAATGTCATTTATTTCTGCCTGTTTAACTAAAGGGTATTTTTTTTCTAAATGTAATTTACATTTGTTTGCTTATGCAACTACATATAATTAATTTTGTCTGGGATAAGCCTTACCATTGGATAACGTAAACTTTAATCAAAAGGGGGTATAGCTATAAATCTGATGTGTCAGCTGGTTGATAGTAACTCATAATTATCATATATATATATATATATATATATATATATATATATATATACTCGGGTTTTTTATATTCAAAAGTAATTGACTAATGAATTCAACGAGGTTGTTAGATAGTGCTCAATAAAAAGAGCTGATAATACTTGTTTATTGTTATATAAACATGCTCACATCCCGCTGCTACAAAACGCCACTTGTTTCAATCAAACAACAGATATCGGGATGTGAGCATGTTTATATAACAATAAACAAGTATATATATATATATATATATATATATATATATATATATATATATATATATATATAAACATATGGTAACAAAAATTCCATGCATTGTAGCCTCTTTGTTTCCTACAGTGATGAAACGCGGAAGCCTCAGTGGATAGATGGTCGTATATATTTCCATAATTTACTATCTTGCTCTACTCACGTATTGTTGAAATCAATATTGAAAATCGATGCATAAAATATTATATTTATACCATTAGTATAACTAGATTACATTTCTCTTTATCTGTTTGTCTGTCCACTCAACTTATTCTGTGAAAATACTGGACCAATCTTGCTGGAATTTTGTATGAACCTTTGTTATGATGACGTGCAGCATGTCTTCTGATATCCGTTTAATGCGCGGATAGGGATTAATAAGGATTAAGGATTAGTCACCACAGTAGAATGTCTAGAGATTTTCTCAGAAACTACTATGCAGATCTTACTAAAATTTCGTAAGTACTTTTAGTATGTTAAATCGCAGTGCACTAGTAGTATGGTATCTGTTAGGTGCACCGTTAGGGGTTTAAAGGGATTAATAAAAATTATTATTTAATGCAAAAATATATAAATATATGAACATCATATATTTAACCTTATACAACTATCAATTTTGTATGAAACACTTATTCTATGTTAACAGGAAATACTTTTGCGAGTTTGGAACCAGCTAAAAAGACTAATATATCACTATTTTATAAATATATATATACATATATATATATATATATATATTAGCTGTACCTTGCCACGCGTTGCTGTAGCTCAATTTGGTGTAATAGGAAAATCTAATAAAAAGAGAAAATGCATGTTTCTTATATGCTTAGTACAGCAATCAACTCCAAAAAGTTAAAAAAAGGGCGAAAAAAAATGTTTTTAAATGGTACTCTTGCAGAATTTGATCCTGATCCTCGGGAGTTTCCGTCAATCATGGCTTGGTATCGACCAACAATCAATTAATTAAGCCGAACGTTGCTAAAATGTTGACACGCTAAATCGAGTTTTTTTGTTTGTTTTTGTTTTGTTTTTTGTATTAAAAAATGTGAGTTTTTAATTAATATTTGAGTGAGGGGGGGGGTTACTATACACAGAATGGAAAAAGTTGTCCAAAAACAAATAAATGAAAGCAAAGGTAAGGTAAGTTACGTTTCTACCTAACCGGATAATTTTTTTTTAATGTAAAATGTTTAGTCAGCTTGAAAAATACACAGTGTTTATCGATGTGTTCGACAAAGACAAATGGTCGCGAACTGTGTTGAATACATTAAGTTTGTGAAAAAAAGTTAAAAACTATACAAAACAGTGTCAGAAACCCATCGAATATATGTTACCGTGACATAGGCTGACATATTCGGTGGGTTTCTCACTATTTGTATAGTTTTTTTCGTTTTAACTTATTTTCCCAAACTTAGCGTAATCAACAGTGTCCGCCACCATTTGTATTTTTCAAATACACCGATAAGCACTGTTTTTCGAGCTGACTAAGCGTTATACTAAATAAAAAGGGCTTGTATTACTAAACACAGATTTGAAAAAGTTGTCGAAAAATAGATATATAACAAATAAATGTTATCAAAGGAAAGATAAGTTAATTTTCTAACTGGATAAGATCTTAGTGTTTTCATTTAATGTAAAATGTTTAATCGCTTCGAAACATGCAGTATTTCTCGATATATTTGAAAAAATACAAATGGCGGCAGTCCGTGTTGAACACATTAAGTTTGGGAAAATGATTTAAAATTAAAAAGCTATACGAAATACTGTTAGGAACTCACTCAATATATGTTACCGTGACATAGGCTGACATATATTAGGTGTTTTTTAACAGTATTTTGTATAGTTTTTTTAGTTTTAACTCATTTTCCCAAACTTATATGATACTGAAGCTACTCTCCACAGTGTCCAGTTTAGGGGGAGTGGATGTGGCGGGAGTGGGGAAAACAGCGTGCATTGCCCTAGTCAGGAAACAAGGTTGACCATTGGGTGATTCTGTCGAGTCCCAGTTCTTCTTTTCTACCCGCTTCTTATCTCTCTCTCTCTCTCTCTCTCTCTCTCTCTCCCTCCATATACTCCGATCCGTGTCTGGCTGAAGTTTTTAAACCCACCTCATCCCTTTTCGATGTTTATTTAATTATTAAATCTTAAAACTTAAATGTTGTCAAATCAGAATTGAAATCCCCTGTTTCTTCTGCCTCTAATATCGTTTTTCCAATCATAATAACCACTTCCGTTAAAGTCTGACGAAGTTGACAGATCGTTGATACGATTCTGTAGCCAAAACATATGTAACAAAGCAGATAAAACGATAATATATATATATATATATATAAAGTAATTTATAAAATATATATGGCGACTATGCTACACTGAATATTCGGCGTTTCATCCACTCTAGAATTCGTCAGGCTTATGCACGAATTCTGTGGTTGTTTCTCTTTTTATATGGTCCTATTATGTTGAGGATTTTAGTTAGCCAATCAGCTTTCTAGTATCCACCGCGCCCCTTCCTATCAGCCAATGGGCATGTATTTTATTGAACAAAGAATCTGTTTTAGAACTAGGTTAGTGGTTTAAGGCAGACCTTTTCCTTTTTTTATATATAAATATATATATATATATATATATATATGTGTGTACATACATATATGCACATATATATATACATATATATACATACATATATATGTGATCGTTTATATATATTCATATTTATTTAATTTATCTATTCGTTTATTTTCTATTGTTTTTGTTAGTTTTAAAGCTATTTTGTATCGCTATCCTAGAGTAAGTTTTATTTTGTGAACACAGTTATTTGCTATTTCTCTTCTACAGTTTAATAGATTTTGGGGTTCTTTAAAGCACAGGATTGCAAATTTTTCATGAAGGCATAATTTACATAGGTCGTCATAATGCCTACACGTGGTAGCTTGTCTTATTATTTTCCATTCGACTACCGGCGAATGTCCGCTTTCTTTGAGTTCCCAGTATTTATTCGCTAGTGTTGCTTTTATACGGTGTGTTTTATTGTTGAATGTACTTTTGTGGTCATAGTATGATTGGTTAACTAAAATCCTCAACAGAAGGGGACCATATAAAAACGAGAAACAACCACAGAATTCGCGCATAAGCCTGACGAAGCCTAGAGTGGATGAAACGCCGAATATTCAGTGTAGCTTAATCGCCATATATATTTTATAAATTACTAACTAAGTTTACGCATAAATCTATACTTCCGTATATTAATTTTATGTGAGTAAATGAAGTAGTTATACAGTTATATATATATATATATATATATATGCTCTGCAATAGTAGTAAGTACTTTTTTCAGGTTTTTACTAATTACCATTTTTGCTATATATATATATATATATATATATATACTATAAAGTATTGAGGGTATATATATATATATATATATATATATATATATATATATATATATATATATATATATATATCTGTTTCAGTATTCAGTTCAACAATTCTCTTTACACTAGTAAACTCAATAGTGAATTATCAAAACAAGCTACATGGAGACTGAATGATTCATTTTTTCGGTGAAACACACACACTTGTAAGCGCAGTTTGATGTAACGATGTATTTTAGTAATTTTATATATGCACGAGGCAAAAACGTTTGCAGCTATTAATATAAACGGATAAGTCTTAGCATTCTACATTTTAGCTTTTATCTTATACATTTATTTACAAAAAAATAGCTTAAAGAAAGGAAAATAAAGAAGTAATCAATTGTTCTGAGTGATAGCGCGTGTTGTTTTAACGTACAATTTAGAAACATATGAAAACACGAGTATAGTGAAATAAGTCTGTATAAAAGACTGAAAGGAAGATTTGAACACAAATTCGAAATGTTTGTCTTCGGAGTCGAAACAATCATTTAAATTTAAAGACATTAAAAAGAACGTCACTAATCAGAGGGTGTTTATTTTTTTTTTTTTGCTTCCCCACTGAGCAAATTAGCACAAGGCCGTTTTATAATGTGGGGAGGAAAAACCTGCTCCCCCAGGGGGGTACTCTGGCAGGGTCTAAAATTAGCAATTGTCTGATATGAAGGGTTTCCCCCACATTGACCAAACTAATTGAATTAAAAAGCCATTGTCCGATATGAAGGGTTGCCCCCACATTGACCAGAACTGCAAGTGCAGAGAAAAAGAAGGGATACAACCAAACCAACAGTCATCTTCTCTCTTACATGTCCCTTCTTCTTGTTGCCTATTATGTTTCTTTCTTATCAGTGATCTTAGTTTAATTCAAATTACCTACAATTAAAATAAACTAACACAAATTTTTCGATATTTACAATACATCCCTTTTAAATTAAATCACTTCAACTTATTATTATTAATATCGAAAAAAATTTGCGTATAGCAAAAAATGCAATAAAATTACAAATGTATAACACCGAATTATAATTATGCGAATTAGTCATTTGCATAGCTGTCTTTACGTCTTTTTTGTACTATATATAAAGTATTTCAAAACAGTCGGGTTATATTATTGATTTAAATAAGTCAGACTCACGACGACTGAATTCAACGCGGGGCAGGGCAGAGCGGTAGCTCTAGATATATCTAAGGCTTTTGACAGGGTATGGCATGAGGGTCTCCTCAGTAAAATCAGATCATGCGGTATCACTGGTAGAATACTTAACATAATTAAATCCTTCTTGGATAAGAGAAAAATCCAGGTTGTCCTCGACGGTCGTACATCTAAACAATATGATATAAATGCGGGGGTGCCCCAGGATTCTATCCTTGGACCTCTATTGTTCCTGATATTCATAAATGACCTCCCCGACAACATTGCCTCTGAGATGGGCATATATGCTGATGACACTACACTCTATGGCAGGCACGTCAGGAAGACGAATGAACACATTTCTAAAGAAATGGCAGAAACACTAGACGAAGACCTCCAATCTGTAGTGGAATGGGGACAAAAGTGGTTGGTCGCGTTCAATGCTGCCAAGACTAAACTAGTTTCATTCAATAATTACAAGAAACCCTCTCTACCACCCATAGCAATGGCCAACGACTCTTTATCTGAGAGTCCATCTTTCAAACACCTTGGCCTAACGTTCACAGGAAACATGAGTTGGAACAATTACATTGAAGGCATTGCCAGAGCCGCTGCAAGAAAGGTGGGCTCTCTCTACCGTGCTAGAAAACTACTAACACCCGAAAGTATCCTGTACCTCTATAAGGCCACCATTCGCCCATGTATGGAGTATTGCTGCCACATCTGGGCTGGTGCATCTGCTACTAGTCTCTCGCTCCTTGACAAGGTTCAAAAGAGAGTCGCAAACCTGATAGGCCCTGAATTGGCATCTAAGCTTCAGCCTCTGTCCCATCGGCGAAATGTTGCATCCCTCTGCCTTTTCTACAAGTATTTTAGTGGTGAATGCTCTGACGAACTGCAATCACTTGTGCCCCCACGACGTGTGCACCCTCGACAGACCCGACAGGCTGCTAAATCCCACCCCCACACTGTAGAGATCCCTAGATGTAAAAGATCTTTTTACTCCAATAGTTTCTTCCCCAGAACCGCTAGACTCTGGAATTCCATTCCAGGTCCCTGCTTCCCCAACAGTACTGACGTGCAGAAGTTCAAGTGTAACGTGAACCGACACCTTGCTGCCCAAATCCCTACATAGTACCCCAGTAGTTGTTGCCCCTGATAGTAGCCCCCTACACCAAAGTGGCAATTTGCCTTGTTTGGGGTGAAAATGTCCAAAAAAAAAAAAAAGTTAGTAGGTTTGGTAAATTAAAATAATTCTTAGAAATTGCATTATTTCGATTCTTCGGGAGATTGTTTTGGTCTGGAGCATTTCGGCTGATGTAACCTCCGACTTTTTTCATATGTATCTTGTAAAACTCGGGACTCTTTATATCGATCTTGAGAAACTGCATGGAACTACGCTTGGCGTAACTGATGAAGTAGATGTTAAAATTTGCTTGTAAGTGACACTCTTCTGGAGGTTGAATGCTCAATCCTCAGTGCGCATGATACGAAAGATTACAATTCTGAATTACTTATGACTTCCATGCGGTCATGACTGACGGAACGAGAACATGCTCCACCTTGGATTAAATAAAAATTCTCCGTTTGAAATTCCGTGCAGATTCTTGAGTTCTGCAGAAACGTTCAGGATGCAAGGTTACAAGGTCGAGATAACATCGGTCGGAAGGTTGTGAAAATAGTGTTTAACATGCGAACAGCTGTTCAGAATATTTTTTGAAAAAAGATGAATTATCAATTCTTATCTAAATATTCTGAATAAATAAAAATATCTTTAGCATATATTCATTTAGATATATGTACATTAAGCAAAACTCTGAAACCCTTGCTAATTGTACGCAGATAGTAGAAGGGAAAGTGGTTATTACAGGAACTTATGATTTTAAATTTTATAACAACATTTTTATAAGATTCGCGGAAGCTCAAATAAAATATAAACATTTCAGGATAAACGTTGTACACGTATTATTTGGATTCTTCGGACTACTGTTCTCATCTTGAGGGTTATTTAAAACACGTTTTGATCAATAACCTCTCTCCCATAGAAGATACGTTGCGAGCCTGTCTTTGTTTTATCATTATTTTCGTGGCAAGCGCTCGTCTGAACTCCAATCTCTGGTCCCCACTCGCAAATCTTTCACGAAAAACTCCCGTCTAGCTGAAACTACTGTCATTAATTTCCACCACTCTTTGTCTGTGCCCAAATCCAAACGTACATTCCATGAGCAGAGCTTCTTTCTCAGAAGTGCACGACTGTGGAACTCTCTTCCGTTTGCTTGTTTCCCACCTAACTACAACTTTGATGTCTTCAAGTCCAACATAAACAAATTACTGACAAACCGCCCCCTGAAATAAAACACTCTATCAAATCTCCAATACTAATGTTTACTACGATACTATCCCATTGATTACTGTACATGAAATATCCCTTATCCCCGAGTTGCTTCCGAGCCTTGATAAGTGGTGAGCTCCATGTAAAAAAAATATATATATAACCTGATTTTCTTCAGGTCTATCTTATCGAAATCTGGAATCTTTCAGTGGAACTCTGGAATCGTTCCTTTGAACTAGGGAATCCGTACCGAATTTCGAACGGAACCCTTTGTTTAATCCGCGGGGATAGCATGCTCTCATTCCGTCGCCCATAAGCGGATAGAAGTCATTAGAAATCCACAATGTTATTTTTCGGTCACCTGCAATGAAGACTGATCCACGGCGCAGTGGATAGAAGAATTCAAGAATACTTCCTAAATAGTATAAATAGATTAATGTCAATGTGTGCACGATTTTAAATTGTTTTCGAGATGAAACTCTCTCTATAGATTTTCTTCTCAACCTACTTCAAAAGCCTGGCATTGGTTTCCAATAGATTTAAACATTTTGGCAATCTTCCTAACAGATTTTAGATAAAAGAGATTAGATTAGCAGACACGAAATTTAACACTGCATTTCTTCAGAAGCAAGTGAGCCAAGTATATTTGTATGTACAAGTAAACTTGAGCACACATTGCTGAAATAAATATAGTAAGTTCAACGATTTTCTGAATTAAAAAAGCAATTGTAAATATATGACGAAATACGTTATTATTCATTGCTATAAAAATAAAAATACATAATGTTAATATATATACTTTTAATTTGTTTTTACATGAGTAGTAATGTGTTGCTACACAGTCATGGGCGTGTTTCGGTCTTCTAGTATTTAGTAACTAGAGACCTCTTCAGACAATCAAGCTTTTTTTCATTAATGTAAGCGTGATTACCTGAAGAGGTCTCGAGTTACTAAATACTAGCAGACGGAAACATGCTCATTACTGTGTAGCAACGCATTACTGCTCATGTAAAAACAAATCAAAAGTATACCCTCTCTTCCTCAGTATTGATTACTCTTATATTAACCTCGTTATATATCACTGGTTACTTTACCTCTGGAAAATAACAACCCCACATTATATATATAAATTCGTATCCCTGTCTGTTTGTTGGTTTATTTGTTTGTTTATTCACAAGTTGATTAATATATACAAAATCCATTACTTTATCATATCATTCATTCCTATATATACTATGATTATTGCAAAATATAAGATTAAAGAGGTGACGTAATTTGCATATTACATTAGGGAACATCGATTTTATTAATTAGCAGCGTATTAGTTATTGCTAATCGTGAGATAATTATTTTAAGTGTTCTATTTAGGTTTATTATTCAAATTTGATTTATATTGATAACATATTTTATTTTTACTTACATCGATTTTTTTAATGAATCTGTTTGAGTTATTTCCCTTGGGCACGAACGTTATTCTTTTTGTTTTTGTTTTCTTTTTCGGCGGATATTAAAATTAAAAACTTTCAAGCATTATTTTTGGAATTACTTTAAATAAAATAATTTCCGTGATTTCGCGATTAGCTTTGTGGTCCAGTGAATTTTTATTTCAAAATAAACAAACAATTCGATTCAACTACGATTCTTTATTTTGTTATGTATTTTCTTATTAAGATGACGACTTATATATATTTGTTGTTCGTGTTAGAGAAAGTCTTAGAGTGTTCATGTTGTGTAGATAGAGACATGTCTTATATATAAAGAGACATGGTACGTGTTAATACAAGAGAGCCGAGAACATGTAATACCCAATGAGAGGAATATATTTAGATATATAGATAGATAGACCGAGATATAGTTTGACATTTATACTTTTTACAGTTCTGCGAATGGGAGTGTTTCTATAACAATGACACATATTTCTTTATCTATTTTTGAGATGATGATTTTCACAAAGTTCTTATAATATAAATTGACAATACCTTTTCTGTTGAATACATAACACGACTACACAGATACAAAAAGATGAAGTTGTTTGTTTATTCCATTTTGACCGGGCAATGGCTTTGCATCAAGGAATTCATATTTTTACATGATTCTTTCTTCTTCTAACCTTCGCTTCCAAGGTTCGAAGTCAGCTCTGTCTCTGGCTCTCTCTTCTCACTTGTCCCCTCTGACTGCCTGACTGCCCCTGCCTGGCTTACTGACTGATATATCTAACTAAATGTAAAATTCCTGACATCATTGCATGACCAACACGTGCATATCAGACACATGGCCTGACATGCCTCCGTGTTTAAGCATGCATTGTTACTCACATGTTTCAACCCGATTTCTCTAACCTACTTTACAAATATGTTTAATATTTTCTATTGTTCTGATCTAGATTCCTTATTTTAATTTCATTTCATTAACAGAAACAAAATTCATCGTTACATTCCTTTCTCTATAAACAGATATCTAACTTTTTATGTGAACTAAACAATGGTAATTCTAGATTCCATTTTCAATACCATTCTGTATTTCAATAACATTATGTATTATGTATTTATTTTATCCTATCTCTTATTTACTCACTTACAAGAACAGGGGGCTGTTCTTTAACATTCCTACCACCATTATTTTCAATAAATATACGCATTTTTAAATTCTAGTACATTTTTCCTCTCTATCTACACATCCACACGGCTACGAAAGACCAGGCTAAAAGAAACTCCTTTGGTCAGCCTTTCTAACTGACTTCACAATTATTATTTATTTATTTATTTAGTTTTATTAAATCAGACCCTCTTTGATATTCTTGGCATTTGCCTTTTTTGGGTGTAGGGTATTCCTCCCCTGATCCACAACAGCTGCTTTATCCAGCCACTCTTATGCCGTAAACAAGAGGTCTCAATTTACCTCTTTCGAAATTGACGACTCCTTTCGTTCCAAAAGTACCCTGATCGTATCCTTTGCCCGGTTGTTGTATTAAGTATGGCTTTGTTTTCATTTTGTAACTATCTTATCGTGGACATCTCAAAGCTCATTAATAATCTGCGTGGTTGGCTTCCAAATGTTAAGATATACCTTTCATCCACTGATTCACTTGGATTTCCTTGTTCGGACTCCTAGAATTTTTATGAAGATTTTAGAGAATATCACCCGTTAACTAATTAACCCTCAACATTGGCGCCGTGATTCCTATTTGCGCCTAAATTCTAGCTAATTGCCCGATTTGTGAGATTTTTATTTTCTCTCGTCAGAGCTTCCGAGATCCAGCAGAGATATGCCACATTCATGCATCTCTAAAACAATATGAGGTATATCTTCTTACGTACCTACAGTATATTTTACTTTTCTCTCACCTCATTAAGCTATATGTGATCTGCCTATGGTACTGCCTCTGATAGGTCCTCGGTACCCTTTACGATTCTCGTATCCTCTCCACACCTGTCTCTAATTAATTAAGCCAAGTCTTACCTCCTGCTTGGAATCGTCTCGTGCGACAAGCTTCTTTTTTTTCAAACACAAGGTCAATCTTATTCTCACAAATTAAGCCTATAGTGTGTTTATTCATTAATAATTCAACCGAGTAAATGCGTTTAGTTACATGCACAGAAGCGAGTTTAAACATTTCCATTTTAGACATCGAAGTATGAATATCGTCATTTGCTACAAAATGGTATTTTTCTTTTGAAATATTATTCTGGCGACGATTGATAATACCATTTATTACGGTGTACAGGTATTAATGCCAGTGTCTTCATATCAAGAAACGTTCGAGTTTCATCCAGGGGCGTGCATAACGGGGATCCTAAGGGTGCCCAAGCAGTTGCCCCTTTTAACACTCTTAATAGTCACTGGTAATATTTCATTTCCATGTATGATCACACTGCGTACACGTGCCAGACAAATGTTTCTGTTGACAACCAATTGCAGCGTTCTTTTTATATATGTTATGTTATGCATAAGTCACAAATTGATGGCCAAAAGAAACATTTGTCTGTTATGTGTACGCAGTGTGATCATATATGAAAATGAGACATTACAAGTGAATGTTAAGGATATGTATTGTATGGCGAACAAAAACTATGAGAATGATCTTTGAATGTGTAATTTGAGTCTTGAAAAAGTACATATTACTTATGACTTTAAAAGAAAGTCATAAGAAATCTAGACAGTATCGGAAAATGTGTTGAAGCATAACTTTCGATTATATGGCCACGTTCATCGTATAATATTTTAAGCGCACAATTTTTCAATTGATGAAGCTAGTAGATAAAAAATTCTAAGACCTAGACGTTTAAGTATGTATAAATATCATGCATGGAATCTTTAAGAAAATTTACAGTTGCTTCTGCAATCTAAGTATATTTAGTTTAAATTGGTATCAATCGAAGTCTGGCCTGCCCACCAAGTTTCAATTATAAATACTCAACGGTCTTTGTGTTATCGTCATTCGATGAAACGCACAACTGAATTCGATGTGCAAATTTGCCAATTATTGTTACACTCTCCTCCCTTTGCGTTGTCTTAATTTGGGATAACCCCACGTATTAAATTAATACCATTATAAGGACTTCAGTGATAGAGATTAATGGAACTACCTCAATCCACTTCGGCTTAATAGAGTTTCATTTGCAAGTACATACATCTAATAGACTTCCATTGACACATTAACGAGGTAATTATTTTCTAATACGCGTCTGCTACAATGGAAAATGATTTGTCATCGATAGTAATACTATATTTAACCGAATCATTCGCGGTTCTATCTGCCTTGGTCTGTGTATCCAAACATGTATAGCGTTACTTAAATGAACTGCTACCAAGAGAATCGTTCATAGCAACCACAATTTTGTTTGTCTAATCCAAACACATTTGCTAAATGAACATTAGTTTATGCCTGACTTGTTCAAAAGATTTCAGTTCTGAATATACGGGGGAGCTCTCGGCAAACGTATGTTTTTAGAACGCTCCTCGCAGAGTTTTGTTTCCTTAAAAACATCTGTTTCTCGAGTTTTGTTTTTCCTTACATACATCCATTTCTAAATAGATACAGGGTTGAGGAAACTGGGGATTTTAAGGAAAACAAAACTTCCCTTCTACAAGTTTTTATCGTCGTTTAGAAGCATATCTGAATACAAAAATTGTCAATTCATTTCGAACTTTATTTTACTTGCGATGGCCTTCTTCAGTTTCACAATAGTTTGAGGAATGTCTTGATGAACAATGACTTTGAGATTATCTCACAGACAAATATATTGGGGGTTAATATTCGGTGAGTGTGAAGCCTTTTCCGAATCACACTGCCTAAAAATGAGATAACGCGGCCCCAGTATCATTTAACGGCGATAAAAAGATTGCTGGATATTTATTGCTATAACTTGATGGACAATTCAAGCAAAGACTCAACTTTCTCTGCTGCGAATCTATATTATATTTCTATTAGTCTGTCCGCCTGTTGCTATTTTTCTGGGAAACTACTGGTTATCTGGCTGGAATTTTGTATAGATCTTTTATGATAACTTGCGGCGAACTAAGTATTATGATATTTGTTCGATGTACAGTTACGGATTAATAGGGATTAATCACCACAATACCATATTTACTGTATAATTTTCCTCGCGAACTATTGGCGCAAAGTGGTAGAAATTTTCTATCGACATTTTTTATGATTAAGTACAGCGAAGTAAGTATTGTGTTATCTGTTCGGTACAGGTAAGGATCAACAGGAAATAATAGGGGTTAGCATAAATGGAAAAACGAACACAAATATAACCAAATTCTACCGTTAATTTAACATAGAAAATTCGTTTTATATCATCGTCTATAACTTTTGCCCGTTTTTAAACAAGCTAAAAGTCTAGTATTGATATATTACAAAGAACACTGTGGATTTTATGAAAGATTGCATGGTCAGCATTTTAAGTTCACCCGGTATTGTATTTTCAATAAATACAGCTAAACAGTAAATTTTGGTTTCAACAAGCTCTCCATTTATTTGTTCCATTATTCGGAAGAATTGTGTGCCTGAAGGGGTGCATCTTGAGATGTTGTCGTGTATCTATCATTACATGACGAAAATCGAATCAAGATTACGCGGACAATGTCGTCGAGATGATCCAGATTATTCCAAGAGAGATAGTTCGATGTCAATATGCCGTGGGGATAATTTCACTTCCTTACGATTGCGATTAGCAATGTATAGAATATCTTATTGCCAGAATTTCCATCTTGTACGCGTTTTATTTTTACATTTTTTATCACTATTTCTGATTTTATTTTTCATAGAAAAACTAAATTTAAAAAAGAATCTTATTCTATCTTTAAGTGTTACTGTCCGTTTTTTTTTTTACATATGAGTACCACTTATCAAGGCCCGGAGGCCAATCGAGGATAAGGGTTATTGGGTGTACAGTAGTCTATGGGATAATATCGTATTGATCGTTAGTAATGGAACTTTGGTAAATTTAAGGGGGCGGTTCATCAAGAATTTGTTTATGTTGGACTTGAAGACAACCAAGTTGTAGTCAGCTAAGAAACAGGAAAGCGAAAGAGAGTTCCACATGCCTGAAGTTCTAAGGAAGGGGCTTTGTTCATGGAATTTACGTTTTGATTAAGCACATTTAAAAAGTGGGGAAAATTATTGACAGTCGTTTCAGCTAAACGAGTGTTTTCCTGAAAGATTGGCGAGAGGAGACCAGAGCGTTTCGTTGAGAATTCTTTTTACCTAAGAGATTGTAGGGCGTCGTTTCGTTGACCGACGTCTTGTAAACAGATAGTTTTTCAGTTGACACGTCGTAGGTAGTTCGTTTACTCTGTATTTTTGTTTACTGTCGTCGCAGTGAAGTGGATTAATCCCTTGTGGTACTATGTATGTAAAAAAAACATTGTAGAGTCGAAATTGTGGCATAATAGCAACATTGGTTTTAATTATTTTAATTATTTTAATGGCATTTTATAGAATTTCCCATAATTAATAACATGTAATGACGTTGACAAGAAATGCTCCGAAAATACGTTCGCTCGTGTCGAAATTCAAAAGATGAATATTTTGAATTCACTCTCTTTTCTGCCGAACGTAAGATTTCCTGTCTATAAGGCAACTTCGGGAACAGGTCAGCTTAATCTCTGATTTGATTTCTAATGGGAAAAAGGATTTATTTTAATCTAACTTTACGGGGACGATTTCGTTTTGAACCTACGATTAAATATTACTATGTTCCAGGGTTGAACATAAAAAGTGCTTGATAATCTAATATATAAACGGCTATGTTTGTCTGTATGTTGGCCTGTTTGTATGTCATTCTTTCAGTCTGTCTGTCTGTCTGTCTGTCTGTCTGTCTCTATATATTTTCAAACTCTATCTCTTCCACAACTAAAAGTCTCAGATCGGTGTTAGGAGCCTCGTATGATTGAACTTTTATGGACCATTCTTTCATGAGTCCTTAACCAGTTAAATTTGTTTTAAGGGGTCAACAAATGGGTCAAAATTGAAAAAATCGTTGTATATTTTGTTTATTTTTAATTTTTGTTAGTTTATTTTTCATTTTTTTTATTTTTGTTAGTTTATTTTTCATTTTTAATTAGTTTATATGCGTATCTCGTTGGTTCTCGAGAACGTGTAAATCCGAGGGCGAGAAAGCACTTACTAGCTCTAGCATGGTGTGACGAGGACAGAGATTTAAAAAAAAACGTGTGCGAAAAGACTTTGGAACTATAATAAAATGCATTGTTTTTTGGAGGAACCACGAACTAATGAATTTCATTTGCACTTTACAAAATCCCACGTCGGATGTTTATTTCTTTCTACTATATTTGTTTGTTCCTTTGCAACGAAGTATCAAACAACGTGCGGGACCGAGTGATCGAAATACAACCAGGTGGTTCGAGGGTAACGGCCACGTTACACAAGGATGGAAACACAAAGTGATAAAGTATCATCCAGACATGTACTGGAAAGCTGGGATATTTCTAACTGCTATGCTAATGGTAAAGGGCTGTTGAGATAAAGACAAATAAATTGCATATGATATTGAAAGCAGCAGAGTGTGCTAGAAATCTGGGAAGACTTGTGCAGATTCCAGGGAAAATTATTTATTATTGCATATGAGCAATCACTGGTAATGTGAAAATTCTTATTGTGTAAATGAAAAAATACTTCAGATAAGAACAGAGTTTATTCAAACTTGGGTTTTAATCACGGCAAGATTTCGGGTAATTTTGGCGAACGCATTTATGAGATTGATATCGAACTATTGAAGTGTGTTTTTTTTTATCACACGTCTGTGTGGGTTACGCGATATTCGACAAGACTGCGTCTTCCTTCTTGAAAGTAATATCGTAAGAAGTGGCTAGAGTTTGCAAATTATTTTCTCTTTCATTGATTATAGATTATCGTTACACAATTTTTTGCTGTAGTTTGGTTCGTTATCTTGTTGAAAGATGGACTCATTATTAAATTATATTCTGATTTTCGCATACTTCTTTTCATTTGCAGATGTTCAATTTTTTGTCTTTAAAACCCACGCAATCACTGTGACATAGTTGTTATTAACAGTCGATAAAATGTATATTTGGAAATTAGTTCATGAAATCTTCACTTTCCATCCCTTTGACAAAATTAATCATTTCCAGTGTATAAGATTAGTTTCCAGTCCTCTAGTTTTCAATATATGTCCTTTGGTTCAGATTCAGCATGTAAAGAAAGGTTTTAGGTATGTTTCATTGTTCTATTGCATTCATACGACGCACATTGCACAGCAGCGCAGTGGTTGAAAACAGGAGACCTCTGGACAGAAAAGTATGAAGCTACTTCTATATCGCCGTCAGTTATATAATATATATGCATATTTTGGTGCTTGTAACGAGAGCCTCCACGCAACCTGAGAATCCACAAACGCGGCATATATAGGGGTCTGAAAAAAAAACTAAAACATGCATACATTACACAAATAAAGAAATATATATATATATGTATATGTATATATATATATATCGAATAAGCGATGAAAAACAGTACTTTATATATTAACTGTATAAAGTAAAAAAGAAAAAATATATACACGCACACAAGAGAAAAATGTATGCAGAAGAGAAACTTTGCCGAAAAATGCTACGTTATATACACACGCAAACACGCACAACGTTTTAGAAAGGGATCTGAAAAGATTATATATATATATATATATATATATATATATATATATACCATTAGACACATGAAAAATAAGAAGAAAAAAGAAAGAAGAACAGCGTTCAATGTAGTAAGAAAGTGGATATTAGAGTTAGCAAAAATGATAGAGTGAATGCTTATAAAATATATTAAAATTTTTCAAAACACGGGCAGCTATCGTGTAACAAAAGACTAAGAGAACCTTTTTTACCGCCAAATAATGTCAAAACGTGCTATTAACTGTCTGTATTTAAAATGTGTTTTGTTTCATAATGGAACTTTAACGTTTTTGAAAAAGAAAGGAACATTTTGAACTGATGTAGAGACAATGGCCGTGTACTGTTTTGCCTTATTTATTAGAGGACTTGACAATGTGAAAATTGTCTTTTTTTCAGTTTCGAACTGCATTATCGAACATTTTGTTGTAAAAAGACTGGGACATGTAATTGCTATATAGATTTAGCTAGTAATGAATGTTAGAAAAGGAACAAAGAAATGTTCTTTGTATTTTATGTATGTAAAATTTTAGTGTATAATTTGTTTGGTGTTTTCCAGGATTCTGCTAATAAGTTTTAAAAAAGCAGATAATGAGTAAAGTAAGTTAGGATAAGAAATGAAAAGAAAAAAAAAACAGAAAACTTAATTAAGGTTGAATTAATTTTCTTGACTTATCGTCAGCATATAATATTTGACTTTTAGAGAGAAATAAGTTACCTATGCCGTTAGCTATTTTTTTCGAGAGCGATTCTTGAGACACTACGGGGAGATTTTATTTTAGGTTTATCGGTTATGAAAAATGCTACTTTCGCCGTCTGTATATAACTTGGATTTAGTTGATTGCGGTTACCAGTTGAAAGATAATATTCTGGGTTTGTCCTTTACTCCTGATCTGAAATGGAACACGTACATCAAGTCTGTTGCCAAGGTCGCTGGAAATATGGTGGGATCCTTCTACCGTTCCAGAAGATATCTCACTACTGATGCAATTCTCTATCTATATAAAAGCCAAGTACGCCCAAGGATGGAATACTGTTGCCATATCTGGGCAGGAGCTACTAAAAACAGCCTATCCTGCCTTGACAGAGTACAAAATAGACTTCATGGCTTAGTGGGGGATGCCCTTTTCTCTACCCTGCAACCTCTCTCCCACAGAAGAGACGTTGCGAGCATATCTTTGTTTTATCGTTATTTCCATGGCAGGTGCTCGTCTGAACTCCAATCTCTGGTCCCCCCCTCGCCAATCTTTTACGAAAAGCGCCCGTCTAGCTGAATTCACTGTGAAAAATTTCCCCCACTCTATATCTGTGCCTAAATGAAAACGTAGATTCCATGAACAAAGCTTCTTTGTTAGAATTGCACGCCTGTGGAACTCTGTTCTGTCTGCCTGCTTCCCACCTGACTACAACTTGGATGTCTTCAAGTCCAACGTAAACAAATTCCTAATGAACCGCCCCCTTAAGTAAACACTTCATTAAATCTCCACACTAACGTACTGTACTTGCAATAACCCTTATCCCTGAGTGGCTTCCGGGCCTTAAATAAAGAAATACAAAAAATTCGAGAGTTTTCTGCAAGTCTCTGGGCTTGAAACAAACAGGATGCGTCCACATAGAGTGAACTTGCAGATGGGGCCGACTTGTAAGCTTCGGCTGATTGCAAATGCCCAATTTTGACAGGAAAAGAGGTTCCCACAAATAGTGCGGACGTGTATTAGTGACGTGGCACTATGTAGTGAATCAGAAGGGGAGAAGAAATAAAAGAAAAACTAGAATAGACACCAACAATTTAAGTAAGTGGGGGTGCTGTTCTCTTGGGATTAAAAAAGATACCATATTATGTTTTCGAGAGTATAAATGTGGGAAAACCGGGTTTTGTATTCCGAAGCATTCTGGCAAGGATATTTGGAGAAATCACACACCTCACCACCGCAATTAGAGTAGTCAAGGGTTTAGTCAAGCGCTTTGGCTGTTTTGCGCAAATGAGGTCGAGGCCGCCTCAATGAAGGATTATAGTTAAGAGGAGGTGTCATTTTCCCATGTGTCGAAGTTGGAAGGCCAAGATGTTCAAAGCTTGGAAATCCGAGTAATTCGATAATGTAGAGTAGGTACCTTGTGAAATTGAAATGCTCACCACTGAGACTTACGTTCGTGGGGGGGGGGGTCTCTTTTAGTCTTCAGATGTAAGGTATGAATGGTTGTTAAGAATTTGTTAAAGAATGAATGGATGGCCTAGAAATCAGACGAGTTGTTTAATTATTGGGGACGTAGGAGCGAACTCGCACACTCGATGTTTTTAACCTGATACATTCTTAACAAAACAATTTAGACGTTTGTTCAGTTGATTTTTGTGTTAATGCTGATAAAAATCAGATATACGTATTTAAAGTTTTATTTAGGTTCTGTGCTGATGGGTATCTTACTGGTGGTTCACGTAAATATTCCGTACATAGACAGTAACAAAAAATTCGAGATCATTTGCATTGTATTACTTCGAAAAGTTTATAAATGGAATAAAATTCGTAGGAAATATGATACATTTTAGTTTTAAGGGTTTTTTTCCCCCATAGCTCGCTTAGAATAAAATAGCAATGAGTAATAAGGAATCAACTGCATTGTCTTTCTCAGAAGATTGTATACATAGGATATACATTTTCAAAAGTTTGTAAAGAGTTTATGCTATTATAAGCAATTAGGGGTGCCCTTTCTATTGTTTTCCACCGTAAATTTTACATATGAATACACTTTTATATATTATGTATATTTTTTATCATTATTTCTATACATTACATACACATATACACAGAAGATTATATATATATATATATAAATATATATATATATATATATATATATATATATGATGAACATAATGGAAATAGTATTCTGACAAAATAGAGAAATAAAAAGGAACAAACCGTATTATGTGTTCATCAACGTTTCATCTTTATTTCGAGACTTCCTCTGGATGAATGAGATTAAGAAACAAAATAACATAGCGCCATTTATAAGTAAACTTTTATTAAAAGAACATTATTTAACTGTAGACACAGGTTAACCTTCTCACACCATTCAAACACCCCCTGTACTAATTAACACATAATCGCAATCAATAAATTACATAAAAAACACTCATTTCATTTCTGTTACAAACCTATATTTGAATTTCAACAGATATATCTTTTTTTCCAGTAAGAATATTAACTGCGTTCATATTTAAAAAATTACATTAACGACTATATGACGTCACTAAAATTTCACTCTCTTTAACAGCGCCAACCCTCCCCCCCTCCTTTTTGAATTTCCAACGTCTTTTTACGTTTTTCTGAAATAGAACTGCATCACACTGTGCACGTGAAACATTTTCAAATATTTTGTACTGGTATTTTTTGTTTCTTAATCTCATTCATCCAGAGGAAGTCTCGAAATAAAGACGAAACGTTGATGAACGCATAATACGGTCTAATCCTTTTTATTTCTCTCTCTCTATCTCTCTCTCTCTATATATATATATATATATATATATATATATATATATATATTGCATGTCTAGCCGCACTGATGAGCTGTGAAACAGCGAAACAGTACTGTATGTTGATGACTATATATATATATACATATATATATACATATATATATATATATATATATATATATATATATATATATTAAACATAATCAATTACCTCATAGTAATGACTTTCATCTTCAAAGTTTTATCTCAATTTATTTGGGAATATACCAATATTCATTGCTTTGGATTTTACAGCTGTTCCTCTACCCTCATTGATCAACCATCGAGTATGGTTTTTATATTATCATTTCAAATTTAAATTTAAATTTATCTTCTAATAATAAACATTTATAATTACCCACATATTTTGCTAAAGACCTTTCGTCTGATGAAATAGGCCATTTATTAAAAATCCATGGATTAAGGAAAAACATTAAAAATATATTGACTCTTTGTCAAATAATAAATATTGTTGTAATTCTACATAATTTAATTCAGAACGTCATTAATTTATTTACGTATATATATATATATATATATGTATATATATATATATATATATATATATATACTAATCATTTTTATTTTGAAAGCTATTATTTGCACATGATGGGTGCACTGTCGTTATTTACACAGTAAACTTCGCATTAGAATACACTTTGTGATCTTATGTAAATAAGCTTACGTTTCTGTCTATAGGGAACACGCAAATATCACAGAATATATATATATATATATATATATATATACGTATATATATACAACCCATTCCTTAACCCATATATATATATACAAAAGTATGCGTCGATCATATATTATATAGTAAATGTTATTAGTGTATATATAATTCAGATATGCATATACATGTATGCATATATATACAAAAATTGTATATATATATATATATATATATATATATATATATTAACCTGTTTCATTGTTTTCAGTTTTTATTCTGAAAGCCATTTTATTTGCAGTTCTGTCGCATAGTGTATCGATATATCTTTCTTGTTATTTGTCATTTGTATGACGTAAGATTTGAGCAAAGTAATCTGAGCAATTAGGAATATGATTGACTCGAAAAACGGTGAACGGCAATGTTTGACATTTCTATTAGCATTCATTATTCAAGTGTAGTTAAGGTCACCGAAAATATCAAATAAAAACTAATTAAATTTAAATGAGGGCTGCACCATTTTTGGGGAAGTGAAAACTGACTAACTGAATAATTGATAGAATTATAAAAAGAAAAGGATAGGGAAATCGTCCTATACGAATTGCAAGAAAATTGGCACAACGTAATCAATAAGGTGGTTGAAGTTATTAAAAGAGAGAGTGATAGGCAATTGTATCTGAAGAATATGTTACACATATTTTCAGAGAGCGTCTCAATTAATTCTGTTTTTCACATCTGAAGTGGCTACAGCTAAAAATAAGACTGTTATATTCAAAGAGATTATTGTTAGGCATTAAAATTATTGACCATAATAGAAAGTTGAACATTGTACAGTCTACTTAAAACATGCAAATCGATTAAATTAAAAGAGCTGGGGGCAGCACTATTATTTTGATTATATCTAGCGTTGCTTCTTTTTTTTATAGATATGTGGGTTTTATTCATGAAAGAAATTTTCAGGATAATTCCATCGATGTGCATACTACGATGGTTTTATAGTTAAGCCATACTCACTTCTGCTTCAAACGAATCAAACTCCTTAGTTTTATTTCTCCTTAATGTCTTTTCTTTTCGTTCAACCAATGAAGATTTCCCATATTAAAAAGATTTGGGCTGCACTTCCCGTTTAACTGGGTCAACAAAAAATTACTTTATTTTAGTTGTCCCTCTATTCAATGAGAATTTAACTAACTGCATTAGAAACGTTTCTGTTAACTTTAAACATGTGACGTTTCAGATTTAAATTATTAGCATCTTAAAGGTTTTTCTCATTTTTACTTCTGCAGATTTATATATGTTGTATGCTAGTATGGATACATTCTATAGTATGACAAACTCGTCTATACATTTACTTTTTTATTTATAAATATTGTATATTGTGCATTTATATATATATATATATATATATATATATATATATATATATATATATTTATGTATATATATATATATATGTATATATTGAGTGTAAAGATAAATAATTCTAAATTATTAAAAAAATTATTAATATAAATTCTGCTAGATCTACAGCAGATGTGCTTACAGTTATATCTCATAGGATTAGCAAATCTCTCGACGGAGGCAACCTTTCTAGGGCAATTGCTCTTGACATATCTAAGGCCTTTGATAGGGTATTGCATAAAGGTTTACTTCACAAGATCTATAGCTATGGTATAGCTGGAAATGTCTTCTCAATTATTAAATCACTTCTTCCTGATAGGTTCATAAGAGTAGTACTTGAGTGGCTAAAATCAGAAGCCCGCAGTATTAATGATGATGTTCCTCAGGGGTCCATCCTGGGCCCAACTCTTTTCCTGATCTACATTAATGATCTTCCAAATCACATCCTTACATCATTTTCAGACATTTATGCTGAAGACACTACCATTATATTAGTACATCTAAGACCGTAAACGACCAAGTTCTTTCCAATTCTTTCTCCTCTGATCTTGAGCACGTTGTAAAATGGGGAAAGGAGTGGCTGATTACTTTTAATGCATCTAAAACCAAGCTTCTCTCTTTACATCATCAACATTCTAATCCACACGTGGCATCAATTGAAATGAATGACTCTCGTCTTCAGGAGGTCTCAAGTTTTGACAAGCTTCTGGGCTTGACCATTACTCCTGATCTTAAATGGAACACGTACATCAAATCTGTTGCCAAGGCCGCTGGAAAATGGTCGGATCTTTCTATCGATCCAGTAGCTATCTCACTGCTGATGCAATTATCTATCTATATAAGAGCCAGGTACGTCCAAGGATAGAATACTAATGCCACATCTGGGCAGGAGCTGCTAGAAATGACTTGTCCTGCCTTGATAGAGTTCAAAATAGACTTCGTAGCCTCGTAGATGTCCTTTTCCATTCCCTGCAAACTCTATCTCACAGAAGAGATGTTGCGAGTCTGTCTCTGATGTATCGTTATTTTCATGGAAATTGTTCGACTGAGCTTCAGTCTATGGTCCCCTCTCGCCAAACTTTCACAAGAAACACTCGTCTAGCTGAAAACACTATCAATAATTCTCCCCACTCTTTATCTGTGCCTAAACCTAAACGTAGATTCCATGAACAAAGCTTTTTTCTTAGAACTGCACGCCTGTGGAATTGTCTTCCGTTTTCCTGCTTTCCGGCTGACTACAATATGGTTGTCTTCAAGTCTAACGTTAATAAGTTCTTGATGAGCCGTTCCATATAAGTTAACAAATTTACCGAATTTTCGTTTCTAATGATTATTATATTGTCCAATTTCTACTGTATACTCTTTAACCCTTATCGTTGAGTAGCCTCTTGGCCTTGATAATGTGGTGATGCCTGTGTAAAAAAAATTATAAATCAGTTTCAAAAGGATAGAACAAACAAAACCGAATTTAATGTTCGGTTATTTCGGAAACGATATTCATTTTATTAAAATTGGCAATAAACAATGACATTAATTGACAAAGGTTGTGTTTTTGAATATAGTCTATTCATCAGTAAAAGTGGGATATGGTAGGGAGCTTATCACACCAAAATAAAACTACCCTTTTATACTAAGTAAGGTGGATAGTCCTTATTGAGGGGCGTTAAAAAATGTGTTTTAATGTTCGACAGTACATAAGTGAGCATGTTATAATTTGGCCACAACGATCGTACACTCTATTTGTGTTTGTTCATCCTTTCGAAACTGATTAATAATTTACAATTATTAATCTTTATACTCAATATTAATATAGATCTAGGATAAAAAATAGCTATTGAGCTTATTATATAACTATAGTACATAAGCACTGTTCTTTTGAAGTATTAATACATTAAAATAAACTTTGCTCTTTAATCTCAGGTCCAAGTCCTGATATATATATATATATATATATATATATATATATATATATATATATATATATTGTAAAGCCAAAAGGAATGCTGGGGAAGACCGGAATTATGAAAGTAAAGAAAGAAAAACAAACACATGTAGACGGGTGTGCTTTAGTAGAAGAAATATATATATTTTTTAAAGCCAAAGACAATGCGGGTAAAGACCGGAATAATGAAAGTAAAGAAAAAAAGAAAAACAAACAAATGTAGACGGGTGTGCGTTAGTAGAGGAGTGTCTAGCCTTTATTCGTCTATCTTTCCTCACCTCAATGTATAGTTATAAGTGGATTATGGAACTTTGATTAATTTCGAAAGAAAGAGGCCTCTCTTTTTCAAAAGACAAAAGTGGATTCAAGCCCTTGAAACCTAGAGACAGTGAGTCAAGAAGGATAACCATCAGGCCAGCTTTTAAAAAAGTGATTTCAAACCTACTTATGCTTAACATAAGCAAGCTGTCATGAGAACGATTCACGCACGTGCATTCGTGAAACACTAAGCAAACAGATAAAAAAAAAACTACGTACCAGTTTTTCAATTTTAACTTCCTAACATCCCGTTTTGCTGGATGAAAACCGATTAAAAATTTATCCTCGTGTCTAAATACCTTATATGCCAAATTCCATGTATGTAGATAAAATATTCTTTCAGTATATAGGTTGAAAGGTGTCTTCACACACACACACATACACACACACACACACATTTTCTCACTTATATATATATATATATATATATATATATATATATATATATATATATATATATATAGTGGAGGTAGTAATTAATACAAATTGAAGAAATTGTTCAATACTGTTTTGAGCAACAGTGCGTTTTATTTTTTATTACCGTAATCTTCTGTTAAGTTACATTATTGTTTCGGCTACACGGCCGTTTTTTTTGCCGTCTTTAGCGTCTTCAGACTTTTACAGAAATGTTCGCTATTTTGGGATGAAAGAGTGGAAGAGTGAATGAGGTCGGGGGGAGGGTTGAGAGGAGGGCGGAAAAGGAAGAGAGGAAGGGAACAAAGAGGGAAGGTGGGGGGCGTTGGGTATGTCGATAATGTTTTAGTTTTGGGGTTTAAGTAACTTGTGGGGGAGGATCTGGGAAGTTCATTTCTGGTGTGGCTGAGGGCATAGGGATTCATGAGGGGAAAGGGGAATATGTGAGGGTGGGAGGAGGGGGAGTTACTTTAAAATTCGAGTCTTAGTGTTAAAGTTTTTAGCGTCTCGTTGGTGAGGTGATTTCTTGGTAAGTATGTCTTGAGCTGTTGGGTTTTCGCTTATGTTTGGAGGCGGGGGGGGCTATGATTTGGTTTATTTATTTTTAGTTTTTATTTTGTTGTTTCAGCGAGCGGTCGCGGCCACGGGTACACACATGCGCACGTACACACATATATACTTAAAAGAAACGGTCACATGCACACATACATGCCCGCCCTGGCGTGCAAATATATGTGCATATGTGCGCCTGCATGCATAGGCACCCGCGTTGTCCTCGCTTGCGTCAAATTTTCTTTAAGGTGCTAAGGTTTGCGTGCGTACGCATGGATGCGCACATACACAGATACATACATACATCGACGCCCCCGCCCCCAAGGAGACGATGTTACGGGCTCATATGCGCACACTGATTCAGCATACTAGCACCCCACGCATACGTTCAAGCGCGTGCGCGCATACAGATACCAATACTCGAGAGCAAATACATCGACGTATATACACAGCTGCACGCTCTCACACATTATGTGGACAGCAGGCAGTGGGCATCTAAGCTCTCACATCCACACACGCATACTCAGGCACGTGCACACATACATCGGTACCAAGTGTACACACGGACGCCGACGTGGATGTACACGTGCGTGCATAAACACACATACACACCCACTTATACAGACAGTTGTAGGTATAGACATATTCGTCTTGATAGATTTAAATCTAAGTTCATTTTTGGGTACATTGGCGCAATACTTTTGTTCGATGTAGATCTGGTTATACATAGATATGAGCTTAAGCTCATTGCCAGGGTTCTGTACATAATGTCTTCGTTTTCATTAGTGATTTTTTTTTTTTGTTTTGGTTAGATGTGGGTGCACAGGGGCGCGCCGGCGTACTCCTCCGCATACACATATAACCCACAGATGCACGCCCCACGCGCATGATTGTACACAGATAAGCGTGCATACACGCATACACATACGCACGCACATATGCTCTCGTTATATACATCTGCAAAGATACGCACACACACTCCCTCAAGCACAGATATGTGCGCACGCATATACATACGGGTATATAGCGTGACATGCCGTAAATATGGGCGCGGGTGTCGTCCACATATACTAAACATACGCATTAATAAGCGCCCACGTACCCGGGATAGTGGTTCTAGGTAGCCATGTTTATAGATTTTGGGGAGGAGTGTGGGGTGGTTTATATGGAGATTGAGTGCTGTAGTTATTGTTCTAAGTTGGGGTGTATATATATATATATATATATATATATATATATATATATATATATATATATATATAAGCGGTACGCTGCAACGCGTTGCTGTGGCTTAGTGGAAAATGCATTATCGTCTGAATACTTGTGGATACCGAGGGTCGAAAGCGGTGTAGGCATGAGTGTTTAATTTATTATGGCCATTTAATATATATATATATATATACATATATATATATATATATATATGTGTGTGTGTGTGTAGGGGGGTGTATATATAAACTACTTCATTTAATCACATAAATTAATATACGACAGTATACATTTATGCGTAAACTTTAAGTATTTACTTCAACAGTGCTCAATACGTAGGTAAAGTTAGGTAGTAAGTTATAAAATATATATATAAATAATTATATATATATATATATATTTACTTATTATTCACCAGAGAAGTGGTATCGTACATTAACACAAAGTTAGGTATATTGACGACATCGAAAACGGTGTAAATATAAGTGTTTAATTTAATTAAGTAATTTGCCTTTGCAAATATCGTATTAAAAAATTGTAGCCGATTTTTACATTTGTATAAATTGTAGAATAAAATATTCAAAGAGAACCTTTTACAGAATGAAGCAACAAAGTAATAGGCAGACGCATGTGCACACGAACAGACGTACGTACGATTGTCCATAAAACCTGAAATAAACTGCACATAAAAAGAAGAAATGTAAATATCAAATATATATGCATATATATATTTATTTCATTTTCACCATAGAAGTTGCATACATGTATATATATATATATATAATTATTTTTCAACTCGTACATTAAAGCAGAAGTTGTGTATAGTGACGCCATAGTTCAATGTTAGTAATCGTTCGTTAATGTAGGAAGAATAAGTTCTAGAATAATAAAATTGGCAGAGCTCAGTCAATCGAAATGGGCGGACTATGTGGAGGGAGACTTTATTAATTATCTATGAGAAAACTGGAATTGTATGGTATGTCTATGTTTCTAATAAACAATTACGATCGGTCTAATCTCTATAGCGTAGGAAAATTTAGAAATGTCCCGATGTCAACTGGTAGAGATGGTAGGACTTAATATTTAGAGAAAGCGGTAGGAACTCCTTCCTTTGTACATGTGGCGGATGTGATGGTGTTGTTCGCTTGATACAATCTGGCATTTTATTATCACGGCGGAATATGTGTAAAATGGTGTTCGAAAGCTAGATGTCTGGAATTTTTATGTGCCATCTGTTGTTGTTAACCTGCGTTACTTTGTTGCAGAGGGAAATTTTGGCAGTCAAAATATTATATAGGAGATACGTGTGTGTGTGTGTGTGTGTGTGTGTGTGTGTGTGTGTGTGTGTGTGTGTGTGCGAGCGCGCGCTTATTATGACCCTGTATAGGGATCACAAGGAAAACAGAGGACTGGAATAGAGCAACAATATGTACTGAGAGGAATATACAAAGGAAAGGGTTGTCGTCCAGCCGACAAACAACCTTGGTTGATTCATCGTATATCGACTCCTGCCTTACAGCTTTTTCTTCCGGTATTTATTGTATATTGATTAGTTCATTCGTAGATAACACAGGTAGTCCACCATAACAATATATAAAGAGGAAAAAACGTATCTTTCCATAAAGCACGCACCGAAAATTAAATTATACAACAAGTAAGTAATCAGTTTTCGCTTCAGTTTTGTTTCTTCGTAAACAAACATTATTTATTCCAGGAGCGATAGAAATGTATCAGGATATAAACAAATCTGGACATGAATTATAAAATGCAAACACATAAAAATATCGAGACGGCTAATTATTAGTAACATGTTATACATGATAGAAGCAATAAATTCTTAAATCAAATATATGCCTCTATATGTTGTTTTTCTTTTCAGAATTTAAAATTTAACCACAGAACTTATACATTGCTCTATTCTTAAATATTGAGCTTTTCCTTTTTGGCTAGGATCACCCTGAAAGTATTACTTCAAGTAAGATCTATCAGGATTTTTCATCTGAATTTTATCAGTGTCTTATCTCGCTTATATATATATGTATATATATATATATATATATATATATATATATATATATATATATATATATATATATATATATAAGTCCTTGGAATACGGAAAAGAAAACACCAGGATTGGTTTGACGAAAGTGACGATGAAGTTAAAGCACTGATTAACCAAATGCACTCATCTCACAAATCTTGGATTGAGGACAAAAACTCAACAGTGAAGCACACAGCCTACAAAAAGTGTAAAGGTGAGGTACAGCGAGCTCTCCGAGCTATGAAAGAACAATGGTGGTACAATAAGGCAATTGCACTGCAGGGAGCTGCTGACAGCAAGAACACGAAAGCCTTTAATGATGGTCTGAAAGAGGTATTTGGTCCTCAGAAAAGTGGTGCTTCCCCATTAAGCACAGCCGATGGAGAGGCATTGCTGACTGATGAATCAGATATTCTCAATCGTTTGAAGGAGCACTTTGAAACTGTCTTAAACACCTCATCTGTCATTGACAGCGATGTTGTGTCCTCTATTCCTCAGAATCCAGATATTCCAGAATTGTCATTGGAATCTGCTTATGAGGAGGTATGGGATCCAATTCCGCCTGAAGTGTACAAGCATGGTGGGTATGTACTGGTAAAAAAGCTCCATGCTCTCTTTGTAAAGATATGGAAAGCAGGCCGAGTTCCACAGGACTACAAAGATGCCTGCATCAAGCATCTCTACAAAATTAAGGGAGTGAAGAATGTCTGTGACAACCATCGGGGAATGTCTCTGCTTTCAATCGCAGGAAAGATTCTGGCTAGGCTCATTCTAAACCGTATCATAAATCGTCTCGTTGATAAGGTGTATCCAGAGTCCCAGTGTGGGTTTCGGTCGGGTCGCGGCACCATTGACATGATATTTTCCTTACGTCAGGTGGCAGAAAAGGTCCATGAGAAAAATCAGGAATTGTATATGGTGTTTGTTACCTGACGAAGGCCTTCGACACTGTGAATCGCGATGCTCTTTGGCAAGTTTTAAGAGGGGATGAAGGCCAGTGTTGTCTCAGATGGTATGATGTCTGATCCATTTGATGTAACGAATGGGACCAAACAGGGATGTGTAATGGCGCCAGTCCTCTTTGCGCTCTTCTTTTCACTAATGCTGAAACATGCATTTGATGATTTGGACACTGGTGTCAAGTTTCAATTTCGGTCATCCGGTGGCTTATTTAACCATCAATGGTTTAAGGCCAAGATTCTTCTTCGCACCGAAATTATTCGCGACTTGCTCTTCGCTGTCGATGCCGCACTGGTAACCACGTCCTTTGAGGAAGCCCAGGTTCTTCTTGATCGATTTTCAGCCGCGTGCAAGGCCTTTGGCCTGACAATTAGCATAAGGAAGACTGGGGTAGTGCATCAGCCACACCCTACCCCAAAACAAGTTGAAGGCGTAAAGCAAAATCCACCAGAGTATAGATTTCCTGCGCGCAAGCTGAAAGTCGACGGTCATGATATCAATTATGTCAAGTCCTTTCCTTACCTTGGTAGCAAGGTGAACCAGGGCGGTTCTCTTGATGATGAAATTGTCAACAGGATTGCTAAGGCCACTTCTGCCTTTGGAAATCTTCGCCATCGCTTGTGGAACGAAAGGGGTATTCGACTAGACACAAAAATCCTTGTCTACCGTGCTGTTGTTCTTTCCATTCTTCTTTATGGATCTGAGTCATGGACTCCATACAGACATCACATTAATCAGCTGGACGTTTTCCACAAAAGCTGTCTACGCTCCATATGTAGTCTTAGCCTCCGCGACAAGGTATCAAATGCCGAATTATTCACAAAATGCAAAATATCTGGCATTGAATTATTCCTTATTCAATCGCAATTGCGGTGGGCTGGTCATGTATTGAGGATGCCCGATGACAGAATTCCAAAAATTGCGATGTACTGTCAATTTGAGGGTGGTAAAAGAACTGTCGGACGTCCTTGGCTTAGGTACAAGGACAAGTTGAAGAGTAACTTGTCTGCAGTGAACATACCATACAGGAGTCTTGACGATGAGGTGAATGACCGAAAAAGATGGAGATCATGGTGTTTTGAAGGTCTCCAGAGGTTTCAATCTGAAAGCTTAAGGCAACTGAAAGAAAAATGAGTGAGAGCAAAACGACTACCAGCCGCACCAATATCTGCAGCATTAAATCCACATTCATGTTCTATTTGTGGCCTTGTCTGCAAGTCACTTGCTGGACTAAAAAGTCATCAGAGGCAAAAGCATAAATGAGTTTTAGAAATATGGGTTGTCCGAACCTCATACGTCGAAATCGACGGGAGAGTCCATCACCATCATATATATATATATATATATATATATATATATATATATATATATATATATATATATATATGTATGTATATATATATATATATATATATATGATTCAAGGTAAGTTTATGTTTGCATGATATAATCAAGTTTAATGTCTTTATTATCAATAATATATAGAGCCGTATTTTAGGCAAAAGAAATTAATGATACAAAAAACCTTTGCATTATTTTCAAATAGCAAAACATGTCTACAAATGTGTAGAAAAAAGTGTTATACCTAATATGTATATATAAGTGTATATATGTGTGTGTGTGTGTGCATGCAGACACTTATACAAAATATGCACAAACAAATATACGTAACTATATATATACGTTTATATGTATATACACACACAGTCATACTCTGTCTATAAAAGAATGTGAAAATACACATACATACATATATATATGCACCCATGCATATATATCTATTTTGTTTTTTGTTTGTTTTTGTTTTTTTACAATGACAGTATACATATAAATATGTGTGTGCGTTTGGGTGTATTATAGCGTCATACCTGACGTTATAGCAAAATGCCGTCACCATATGCTTGACACCATAGCCTCATAGCAGATGACGTCATACCTGACGTCTAGTAGATGACGACATATGTCCTATGAGGGTAATGAACGTTCTCTGGGCAACGCCGAACAACCTGCTAGTATACATATATACGCAAACACAGATGCATATAATATAGATGCATATATACACACATACATGTAAACACATGTACATATAACACACTGGTCTTTTTAATCTGTTAAAAACGGGAAAAAGTTATAGACCATTGACTTAGAAGGAGTGTTTTATAAAAAACTGATAATTGAATATAGTGAAATTTGCGCTCAATTTCGTACCTATTCATTCCTACGACTGTATTGAGCATATGCCATAATAGTTCGCTGCACCTTGTCATTACAAAATTCTATACAAAATTACAGCGAAAACTTCTAAAACAAATGTGGTATTGTGGTGATAGATTCTGATTAATCGCTATTAATCCCTAACTCCGCATAGAACGGTTGTCATAATACTTAGTTCCCTGCGCTGCACTTGATCATAAAAATTTATACAAAATTTGAACAGGATTTGCCCAGTAGTTTCCGAGAAAAACTGGAACTGATAGACAAACAAAGAAAAATACATAGATATGTAAACATAATATACGCACATTCTACGTATATATGTGCGTGTATTCGTATGTGTGTGCGTGTGCATATGCATGTACACACTCTATCATTGCCATTGAATGATTCAAGAGGCAACACCGATTTTCTCTTGAGATTTCCTGTTCACAATTAAATGGTTTCAAGCTAAAGAAAGTGAGAGAGTTTAACTACTGAGTTTGATCAACTATGAAACCATAGCAAAAATATATAAAGATGTTTTCTCTCCAGCTGTTTCCACATTTTTAATGATTTATAAAGTTTAAAATAGAAAATCGTGAAATTCGGGGGGGAGGTTCTACATTGTTTCCATTAATTTCAGCAATAAGAGAGAAGTGAAGAAAGGTGCATGTATTCATTGTCTGTTTTAAGAACGCTTGTGTGTGTTTTTTTATTCGCTTTTTTTTTTCAACGTAAGAATAGGAATTAGTTTCTAAATCCATTGTTACATTTCACAGTGATATGATTTTCGAGCTAATTGTAGATGTGCTTACAATTTTAACTGGAATCGGGAATCGAAAAAATCGGAAATTTTGGGGTATCTGAATCGGAACGATTTCGCCTAATTTCTGAGTTTAAAAAAAGATAATTTTAATGATTAGTCAGTATTTTCTATTGCTATTATTAATGATATATTGATATATATTCATTGTTTTTACCATTGAAACTAAAATCTATCAATTAAAATGACACCGAAATGTGATGTACATTCATTTTGATTGTTTACAAAATGTAATTTGCATAAAGTCACTAGGTAACTTCTAAAGGAATGCATTTCATGTCCAAGGTTTTGAAAAATGTATCAAGATTAAGTAAAACATCTTGATTAAGAAAAAATACTGACAATCATCATTCGTTATAAAATTATATATAAAAAAAATCTAAATTCATTTATTTTATGAAGTTGTGTTTTTTTTAATTTTCTTTTAATTATATGAGAATTTTTTTCGATGGATTTTTGTCCGGTGTACTTTTGTCCGACCTCCACCACTCCCGCCAGCACTAACAAATCTCACAAAAAGTAAAGTAAAAGGACGATCTTGGGTTGATTTTCGGCCGATTCGTAACTCTCACTTCCCTTTCTTTCTTGGGTCCTCATATTCCATTAGAGGTGTTTCTAATAAAGATAGAGGAATAGATGTTTTTGAGGTCAGAATCTATTGCATTTAACAAGACAAATTTTTCACATTGAAGTAATATTTTTAGCTTTTCACGGCACGTAGCTATATGTCTTGTCTGAAACGATTTCCATTAAAAAAAATGGCTAAAAGGCAAGAAAACAAAACCTTTGAACATTTTCAACAGTGTTAAGTTGAACGAGCTATAAATGAATTAGTGCATTTAAATATTTTCAACGCTCATTACAAATACACTTTGGCTCAATTCTTGTCCGATTTTTAATTTCCATATTTGTTCAACTATTTTAAAAAGAATTATCAAAAGATATAAAAGGTATATGCGATGTACATATAAAATAAACGTAATATTAGTTCCCATTTCTAAGACATTCAAAAGTTTTAGAATAGTTTACGAAAAAATTTTATTTGGCTCTGAGAGATAACCTATGTGGGTTAATTTGGGAGGGGGTGCTTTTCAAGCGATTACTCATGGTTTCACAAGCTCACTAATCGGACTTAGGGTGAGTGTTAACAAAATTGGTAATCATTCCTAAAAGGTTTTAATTGCATAGAACTGATGATTACTTTATGTAAAATTTATACTAAACTAATTTCACACTCTAAATTCATTTTTTCCGTCAAGTTTTTTAGGGTGTTAACACATAACCAACTAAAAAGTAAAGTCTCATGTTTGAGAAGAGTATTTAAACTGAAAGTATTAATTTTAAAATTGCTATTATTATTTTTAGTAGTAGTAGTAACTAATATCATTATTATCTGTATCCTCTTATTCTTTTTACAGAAAACAGACTAATCAGCCAGATATAAGTCATAATGACAGTAACAAAAATTGATGAAATCATTATAATTAGAATAAAAATTTAAACATTATCTAATAAAGGGAAAATACAAAATATATTCGAAGTGCTTTCAATAAGATTACATACTTTTTCATACTGGTACTCTTATTGAGGGTACACTCATGAAACTCTAGTCGCGATCGAAGTAATCTCCTCCAACTGCAATGTTCTTGTTGTGCCGTTCCAACGACATCTGAACAGCCCCAAGAGAAGTTCTCTTGTGTGAGCACGTCAATAATCCTCGTCACAGCCTCTTCCATTTCCTCAATTGTCTCATAACGAAAGCCTGTAAGGTTTCCCTTGAGCTTAGGGAATAGCCGCAAGTCACAAGGTGCAAAATCTGCACTATAGGGAGGGTGAGGAACTGTCTTAATGCCTATCTCGGTTTATAACAAGGTTGGAGCACCCTTGGGGCAAACTTCGTACAAATCTTACGCTTCTTCAGTTCCTTGCGAATAATTGTGTGTACAGTTGCTACACTTACATCAAACTGTGCACTTATTGTCTCAATAGACACACGACGGTCCTCATCCGTGAAATTCTTTATTCGGCCCATCAAGTCTACTGCTCTGACTTTCTTTTAAAAAAAAAAGCAGTCCGATACATTCAATGCATTTCTGTGGTATTTTAAAATAGAATTGTTTTGGATATTGTTCTTCTAACGTGTCCTCACGTCCAGATTCCATTTTTGAAATTCACTAGCTGTGACAATCAGGCTTTCGTAGGGTATATTCCAATTCCTGCTTTAACTGTTCATTTGAACCTGAAACTAAACAATTGGTCAGTCATAAGATGTATTAACAATAACATACTGAATTATCAAAAGTCTACGACAATTTTAAATGTCTATACAGAAAATGTTTGGAAACTCATTGAAGTAAATATGAAGAATGATTGTCTGAATAGTAACATTATTGTTCGGAAACTAATTCTTACCCTGGGCATGAAGCTTTATTAACTAATCTGTTTCTACGCCGTCTTCATATTTTGACTACCAAATTGACGACTATTTTTAATTGTCTATGAAAACATTAAAATAGTATGTTGCCAATTTACGATGAATTATTGCAAGTAACTTGTATTAAAAGTGAAATTAATTTTTCGTTCTCTCACTATCTTTAATCAATTACTTAAAATAAACATTTGAGAAAATCTATTCGTGTAATATCCGTTCCCTATTACGATCTAAGTGTATATTTATCATTTATGAAAATCTACACGAATGTGACAGATTTTGAAAAAAAAATTATCATTTATGAAAATCTACACGAATGTGACAGATTTTGAAAAACAAATTTTTCGAAAAATTAAAAAAATAAAGAACCGATATATTTTTAATTTAATATTCAGAAATTTTAAAAGAATCAGAATCGGCAATGGCATTGGAATCAGTAATTTAGAAGAAAATCAGTAATTGTATCTGAATCGGGAAAAATACTGGAATCGTTCCATTACTAGTAGAGATATTTTTCTTACTCATAATTGAGTTGGGTGTTTCAGCAAAGATTATTCATCATGAAGCAAATATTAGTTGCAAGAAGCTGATATTCACAGAGTTAAGATGGATAAAGTATAGGTAAATTCTGCATAGTTTTGTAGCTGGCTGTCCCGATGAAATAATCAACGGAGATTATTTTTAACCTGGCTTTCAAGAAAGGGAAGAGACCAAGGTATCGCTGGCGACGATGGTTACATGACACCAAACGATTATCTTAATGTCTAAATTTACGATTGTGGCGTCACGCAATAGGTCCATTCACTATAAGGCTTCGCCGATAATACGTGCAAAGAAAATCCAGTAAAATTGTACACAAACAGACAGATATATATGTATATATATATATATATATATATATATATATATATATATATATATATATATATATATATATATCAGTAGAAAAAGTCAAGAAAGTGTAGAATTGAATTTACAATATTTTATTGAATACAAGGAATACGGAGTAAAGGTAGAAAGGTTCCTTCTTCTATGGAGTTTCAAAGAGCAGCTCTTTTCCTCGTATTAATATATATATATATATACATACATACACGCACATATATATATATGCATATATATATATATATATATGTATATATATATATATATATATATATATATATATATATACAGTTGTGCGCAAAAATATTCGACCCCTGTCTAAATTTTCTTGTTTCGTTGAATCTATACTTCAAAAATCTTCATAACGCCTTTTAACGGCTAATTATGAATAAATTGTATATTTTTCAACAATAAATGAGGAAAAGTAAATCGAGATTAATAATATATATCAATTTATTTACAAAAAATAAAATATTCGACCCCTTTAATTTAAAGTTTAAATAAAAGCATCATTAAGTTTATCATTTTAGTCTGACCTTGTATTTATTTCCTATAAATAATATTTATGACTCTACTGAATCTAAAATCAGTTCAAATTGAATTTCAATGCCATATTGAATGATTGAATAATTATTTCAAGTAAAAAAAAAATATTTTTCAACGTCAACAAATCTGCAACTATGACAAAGAACAAAGAGTATTCTGAAGGCATTAAAAAGAAAGTAATCGATGCCTACCAGTCTGTGGAAGGTTATAAAAAAATTCCAAACGTTTTTCTATACCACGGTCGACTATTATGTCCATTATCAAAAAATGGAAAGTAAAAGGGATTGTATCAAGTCTTCCAAGATCAGGTCGTCCAAGAAAAATTACTACACGTGGGGCTAGGAAAATTCTTAGACAAGTTTCAATAGACTCTAAATCTAACCTAAAGGACGTGCAGAACGATTTGAAGAATGCTGGCTCAGATGTACACTTGTCAACTATTCGTAGGGCATTAAATCGTGTCGGATTGCATGGACGTATTGCCAGAAGGGAGCCCTTACTTTCCAAAGCTCATCAAAAGGCTCGATTAAATGTTGCAAAAAAGTTCCTAGAAATGCCTATTGATTACTGGAATATTATAATTTGGTCAGACGAAACGAAAGTGGAACTATTTGGACGCAACCAGCAACGCTATGTTTGGCGAAAAGAAAATACTGCTTATAATGTGAAGAATACCGTTCACAACCGTTAAGCATGGAGGTGGATCAATCATGGTGTGGGGCTGTTTCAGTATAAATGTAACTGGAAGATTAACCATAATCGATGGAAGAATGGATTCAGTAAAATATCAGTCCATACTGAAAGAAAATCTTGTTCCGTCTGCGAACCAGTTGGGGCATGGAAGGAGGTATACCTTTCAACAGGACAACGATCATAAACACACTTCAAAGAGCACTAAGGCATGATTAAAGAATAATAAGGTGAAAGTTCTAGAATGGCCTTCCCAGTCTCCAGACCTAAATCATATTGAGCACTTATGGCATGATTTAAAAATTGTGGTACATAAAAGAAAACCATCTAATTTGATTGAATTAAAACAGTGCTGTCAAGAAGAGTGACTAAAAATTCCAGTGGACAGATGTAGAAGTCTCGTTAGATGTTATAGGAAACGTTTACTTGCAGTAATCAAGGTCAAAGGAGCTTCAACCAAGTATTAATGAAAAGGGGTCGAATACTTTTGCAACATCCATATTTTTATTTTTGTAAATAAATTTATTTATATTATCAAGCACTAATTACTTTTTATTATTTTTTGTTGAAAACTATACAGTTTATTCGAACTTAGTCGTTAAAGAAGGTTTTAAATAATATTGAAGTATCCATTCAAATAAATAAGACAATTTTGGTAGGGTTCGAATACTTTTGCGCACAACTGTATATATATATATATATATATATATATATATATATATATATATATATATATATATATTCAAGCAAATATTATTAAATACAACGGAGACATTTTGTCTTATAATTCTTTTTTTTAATTTTTCAATTTTTCGTATTGTCTTTTTTGTTTCAAAATCAAAAATATTAATAAAGGATCCATACATGTTGCTGTTACGAGCGCTTTCGATTCGTCCATGAATCATCATCAGGTGTTAAAAGTACAGGATTGCGAAAATGAGGATTAAAAATGAAAACTAAAATATATATAGTCAGTGATGAGTTAAAATAAAAGTCGATTAAGAATAAAAGTCGATTAAAAATTCGAGTGTTAAAACCAGCAAGTTCGTAGACACCATGTACGAAGTCCGTCCAACACGGACTACGCAAGACATTTCTGAACGTTACTGCTTTTTTGAAATGCAATGTCATTTATATTAGGTTGAAGAGTTCTAATGTACGACGCTTCAAGAATCTTTAATTTTTTTACATTATTTTCCCGTTGTATAATTTTTGTGTTGTCAACGAGGACCTTTTCTAACATTGGAGGGGGAACAGCTATGTTCTTTTTTTAAATGTTTGTAAATCGCGCTTGTGTCGTTAAGGTGCATAGTTATTCGCCGGGACAACGTTGTTGTTGTATGCCCAATGTATGTATTATTTTTGGAGTTACATTCTCCAATAGAGCATTTAAATTTATACACTACATTGGTTTGCTCCAACGTTTTTATCGCCGGTGAAGAGTTGTTTTTAACCACAAGGTTTTGTGTTCGAAATTTCCTATAATAGATAATAAATTTAATTTTAAAATTACTGTCAATTCAGTATGAACAGGTATGGTATAATAAATTATGGGGTTTATCTATTTTATTTTTACTTTCATCATATTTTGCTTTGGTTTTAATACCCCAAATTAGAAACTATCTCTTTACAACCCTCCCTTTTCGTAACATATCACACTTTCATAAATCAGAGTCCATTTTCTGTAGGCTGTTTTTGAACCCAGTCAACGATGAGTATTTTTGCTAGTATATATATGTATATATATATATATATATATTCTATCTATCTAACTATCTACTATTTTATAACATTAATTTTGTCTGTGTGTTTGTGTGTATGTGTTCGTTCCCTATGGACTCAAAAATGGCTGGGCTGATTTTTATGAAATTTCACACACAGTATTCTTAGACAGCTTTGTATCGAAATGTCTTCGATAACTATCAGTACTTGATATAATAATATAAAGAAGGAACAGGCGATTTTAACCAAAATTAACACTATGAGTGCATTTGAGAAGTTTAGTACCACATAAGGGTTCTTTGATATGATAGGGGCGCGTTCGAAATTAATGTTTCTGTTTAAAGAACATTTTAACCATGATACTTGACTTTTTCATTTTAACTTAAATTCAACCAATTAGTATCGCAAACGCATCAAAAATCAACAGTAGGTTGTCTGATAAAACATAAATTTTTCTGTATAGAACACAATTGAAACATGATATTTGACATTTGCATTTTTAGTTTAATTCAACGCATGATATATAAAAAAGATTATTTTATAAAATCAACAGTAAGTTCTCTACAGTGAAAAGTAAACTTCAATGTATGGACTAAATCACTGCGGGAAGGCATGCGAAGCTTCCTCCCGTTGCACCGCGATTGATCTCCAACTAGAGTAGGCAATCAATCGATTTGATTGAAAAGTGTGTGATTTCACCGAATTCAATGACACTAAAACTATAGAAGTGTGAAATATTCATTGATCATATTTCAGCCCCGGGCAACATTGGGTCACACTGCTAGTATATATATATATATATATATATATATATATATATATATATATATATATATATATATATAATTATGAAAGTATATTGCAAATAGCGAGACCTGTGGAAATTCCACAGAGGACTCATTCATATGTAATGTACTGATGTTGGCATTCTGTAAATTTTCAGTGTAAATGGAGACGCTTTGATATTATTGTAGCTTCTTTGTTAAAATTGCAAAAGTATTTATCTAAGTTGGCATGAACGTCCGGCAAAGACCGCTCATAAAGGACGCTTAAATACGATATGTTTATCCTTGCATATTTCGTATGTATTATTACAGAGTTAATGTTCTATCGATTTTTATACAATAGTTGCGATTTCAAAAGTACAAAATACATGTCCATATGACTTGGGTGTATTAGCTTTAATCGAAACCAAGATATTAATTAAAGAAGTTGTCAACCAATCAGCAGATACAATCTTCTTAGTGACATGCAATATGGTTTCCGCTCCGCAAGATCTATAGTAGATGTGCTAACGGTTATATCTCATAGGATTAGTAAATCTCTTCACAAAGACTTCTTTTCTAAGGTAATTGCTCTTGACATACCGAAGGCCTTCGATAAGGTATGGCATAAAGGCCTGCTTCACAATATTTCCAGCTACGGTATCACTGGAAATGTTTTCTCAATTATTAAATCATTTCTCTCTGATAGGTTCATAAGAGTAGTCGTTGATGGGCAGGAATCAGAGGCCCACATTATTAATGCTGGACTCCCCCAAGGGTCCATCCTGGGCCCAACTCTCTTCCTGATCGACATCAATAATCTCCCAAAACACATACTTAAATCATTCGTTGACATTTATGCTGATGACACGACCATCTATGGAAACACATCAAAGGCCGTAAATGACAAAGTTCTCTCTGATTCTCTCTCCTATGATCTTGAACGCGTGGTACAGTAGGGGAAGAGGTGGCTGGTTACTTTTAATGCATCCAAAATCAAGCGTCTATCTTTACATCATCAACGCTCTGATCCCTATATGGCAACAATTGAAATGGCTGGCTCTCGTCTTGAGAAGGCTCCATGTTTTGACAAGCTTCTGGGTTTGACCTTTACTCCTGATTGGAAATGGAACACGCACATCAGGTCTGTTGCCAAGAACGCTGGGAAAACGGTGGAATCCTTCTACTGCTCTAGACGATATCTCACTACTGATGCAACTCTCTATCTATATAAAAGCCAAGTACGTTGAAGGATGGAGTATTGCTGCCACATCTGGGCAGGAGCTGCTAAAAGCAGCCTATCCTGCCTTGACAGAGTACAAAATAGACTTCGTGGCTTAGTGGGAGTGCTCTTTTCCCTTCCCTGCAGCCTCTCTCCCACAGAAGAGACGTTGCGAGCCTGTATTTGTTTTATCGATATTTCCATGGCAAGTGCTCGTTTGAGCCTCAACATCAGGTCCCCCTCGCCAATCTTTCACGAAAAACACCCGTGTAACTGAAACTACTGTCATTAATTTTCCCCACTCTTTATCTGTGCCTAAATCCAAACGTAGATTCCATGTACGACTGTGGAACTCTCTTCCTTTTGCCTGTTTCCAACCTGACTACAACTTGGATGTCTTCAAGTCCAATATAAACAAATTCCTGACAAACCGCACCCTTAAGTAAGACACTCTATCAAATCTCCAATACTAATGATTGTTACGATACTATCCCATTGATTACTGTACACACAATAACCCTTAACCCCCGAGTGGCTTCCGGTCCTTGATAAGTGGTGGCCGCCATGTAAAAAATAAATTAATTAATTAATTAATGAGATATATATATATATATATATATATATATATATATCGGCATTGTTTCCACTCGTCCTGGACTTTTCATTGCAACTGGATCCAAACAGTGCCGATTCAGGAGAGGTGTGGTTGGAATTGCGCAACCCTTGCCTCACAATTTACACGTGCAGCTGCCCCTACAAGGGGTATTCTTGTTCTTTGAGCGGAGGCATGGATATATATATATATATATATATATATATATTTATATATAATTTGAGTTCCTTCAGCCATAATCGAAACCGAAACCAAAACATATGAAGAATTCTTGATAAAAGTATTTATAAAAATAGATTGCTTAAGTGCCATCAGTTATAATCGAAATGAAAACCAAAGCTTATGAAGAATACTTGGTAAAATTATTTATGACAAGAAATGGAAGTACATAACAATTAAACGACCAGGATGTAAGCGTGACACAGAAAATAACACGCGCTAGAGAATTAATATATAGATTAAACTACGCAGAATCTACCGCATGAGGCATCGTGAGGCTAAATTGCATAACATGTATAGAATTTAGTGTGACAGTTCCTTACGTGGATGAAACACGGAAGCTTTTATATAGCTTAAATACCATATACATAATGAAAATCTATCCATAAAATATTATGACTCTTCGTGTTATTTTATGTAGATACCGTATATTTCCGAGTAAATAATCTTTTTAAAAAAAGCAATATTTCTTAAGATACTGGGTGTTGCAATCTCTAGCCTAGGCTTAACAAACATGGTTTCGTGATTTAGCAACCGTCTAGTACAACCTATATATTTTAAATATATTAAAATTCGCTCCAGATACCACAGATATCACATGTATATGTAAATATATTTACATATAAATATATAAGAGTTGTTGTTGTTTTATAGCGACATTCATAGCTTCATAACACTATTATTTATTTATTTATTTCGCTATTATATCACTTATAATGATGTATAACCGACTTGTAAGACTAGAATCTCCGAACTTAAGATTAAAACAACCTTGACCATAAATCACCGTCCCCATAAAACAAGAATATATGACTGACAAGACCAGAGAAAAATTCGAAAGTGAGCAAATAAAAAATAAAACGAACAAGTGAACTCAATAACTGGTGCAGAACCATGTTTGTTTCAAATTCTCCACTCTCAGCTGGGTTTGTTTTTAAGTCCTTATATGCGACTAATTTTTTTTTTTAGTTTTTGTTTTTGTTTTGTGTTTTTGTTCCCCCCTCCCTTTTTTCGACTGTATTTTTCAGTGGTAACATTTTTCTTTCTTTTTTCTTCATACCGATCCTTTTATATTAAAAGGCTTAGTCACAAGCACCAAAATAAATATAATATAACTTTGCCGTTATATACAAACAAGAGGAAACAAATAAATAATTAAATAAAAATCTGGATCGGCATTTTTTTCTCAAAACGTTTTTATCACCGTTATTTTCGGCACCACTTAACAAATGTATTTCGTTTCTACATGTCCATTTTAGCCTGGTTAGCGCTTCTCTTTCTTCCCATCACATGTCGGACACAGCCGGCTTATTCTCATCTGCGAATTCACACGTCCATTTCCTTCGACGCCGATTTCGTTTCTGCACGAACACGCATTTTTTTCCTTCCTTTTTCTCGCACACACTTTCTAATTCGCATATGCAGTTTTTCGACTGCTGCTGCTGCTGCTAATCTCTTCCCATCTTGATCATCCTTCGTTGCTGCTGCTGTTGATATTTTCCACCGCGCTCATACGTTCTCTGTTACACCAGGGGATCACCCAAAATTAAGAGTAAGAGTTAATGAGTGTAAGGTGGTCAGTCATAAGTCCAGTACAAACAGACAAAATTTTATAGAAGATAGAAGAGAGAACACTGTAATCATCAGAAAACGCATTGAAGCGCGGAAATTAGGAACTAGTGATTTCTAGAAAATCTACAACAGTGTAGTAAATAGTGGGCAGTCAACAATTCTCCCACTATCAAACAATCATAAGGTTGTTTGTACAGTAACTAAAAAGAACTAACATGTTTGCTCGTCAGTTTGTCTCAAACTCTACCTTGGACCCAGAAAACCACCCCCTCCCTGATTTTTCCTTTGCGGACAGAAACCACACTAGATGATCTGAAAATCACCCGTTCTCACGTACATGATATGAAAAACTTTAAAAGTGTATGAACCTGATCTCATCTCAGCTGTACTATTTAAAAAATGTTCCGCTGATGCTGCTCCAGTTCTTTCCAAACTTTTTCACAAATGCCTTACCAAATCTTACTTTCCTGATTGTTGGAAAACTGCTTCTGTGCTACAAGTTTACAAGAATTCTGGCGACAGAAATGACCCATTAAACTGTCGTCCTATTAACCTCGTATATTTTTTTTTTTGCCAAAATATTTGAGTCCATAATTAATCAAGCTCTAGTACACCACCTTATAGTTGCTACACTTCTGTCCGACCATCAATATGGATTTAGGCAAGCCCGTTCTACGGCACATATTCTAACTGTAATATTTGAGCGTATATATCATGCACTGGATAAGGTAGGGGAGGGCAGTAGCCCTAGATATATCTAATCTTTTGACAGGGTATGGCACGATAGGCTTCTCATGGAAATCAGATTCTATGGTCTTACTGGACGAAAACTCACCATGATTAAACCATTCTTAAATAAGAGAAGAATTCAGGTTGTCGTCAATAGTCGTACCTCTAAACTATATTATATAAATGCGGGTGTACCTCGGGGGTCGATCCTTGGACCTTTATTATTCGTCAACCATAAGATCATTTAAAATGCTGTAAATAGGATTATCTCACGTAAATTTAAGAATATTGTTGCAATATTTTTAATATAATATTAGAGTACGATTAAAGAAAATTAGATGGTTCGACTTATAGACATTGGCGATAGAAACTGACCAATCAAATGATGCCACGTTCTGCTAGCAACCAATCAGAAACCGGAACCGTTCCATAAGAATATTGGATATTTTAGAATTCCCGCGCATAGTTTTTACTGCCTACACAAGAGAACTTGTTGCTCTATGTTTGTAAACTGTTAAAGTTCGGGAATCTTTTTCATCTTACGGACTTATAGAGATAGTTACCTATCGGAAACTCTTTTGAAATTTAACATGGCTTCCAATTCAAAAGTGAGATTAAAATTGTTTCTTTATGTGTATATATTTTACAAGGTAAATGTGCAAACAAATAAAACCTAAAAAATAAAATGATCCTCCTTCGCCGTGTTCGAGCAGCTAGTATATAATATTAGAACATACTTTATGTCAGGGGAAGGGTTTTACACACTTTCATCTTTTTAGAACTAATATACTAGAATTAATTAACAAATAGTTAATAACAAATTTTAGAACTAATATACTAGAAGTAATTAACAAATAGTTAATAACACATTTTAGAACTAATATACTAGAAGTGATTAACAAACAGTTAATAACAAATTTTAGAACTAATATACTAGAAGTAATTAACAAATAGTTAATAACAAATTTTAGAACTAATATACTAGAAGTGATTAACAAATAGTTAATAACAAATTTTAGAACTAATATAATAGAAGTAATTAACAAACAGTTAATAACAAATTTTAGAACTAATATACTAGAAGTGATTAACAAATAGTTAATAATAAATTTTAGAACTAATATACTAGAAGTGATTAACAAATAGTTAATAACAAATTTTAGAACTAATATACTAGAAGTAGTTAACAAACAGTTAATAACAAATTTTAGAACTAATATACTAGAAGTAATTAACAAACAGTTAATAACAAATTTTAGAACTAATATACTAGAAGTTATTAACAAATAGTTAATAACAAATTTTAGAACTAATATACTAGAAGTAATTAACAAATAGTTAATAACAAATTTTAGAACTAATATACTAGAAGTAATTAACAAACAGTTAATAACAAATTTTAGAACTAATATACTAGAAGTAATTAACAAATAGTTAGACACACAAAAACACTATGGAAAAGATACTTTGCATTTTCGTGTGCTGTGTTCAAAACAAAAAGTAATATCTTCAGCGAACTATAAAATAATGCACATGATTGTTTGAAATACTCTAATTATCGTCCATTCCATTGAAGTGCAACAAATCGCTATATATTGAGCACAATATAATAATCAATAGAGAATGGACTCCATATTAATAATAATTACGAAATCTGCAAAAATTAAAATATCATATTTAAGCGTATTTTACGATCGGGCATCGTCGGGCGGGCTCTTATTACATAGACACAGACAGACAGAGAATTAATTCTCTTCATCACGTGAATAAAAAACGAAAGTAAATCATTTTAAAGTGTTTAGAGGAAGAGAAAAAGTAAATTTTAAGTCTAAAAGCCTCGGTCTTTAAAATGAATGAGGTAAGACATCCACCGCTCTATGACTAGAACTGTTTTCCATTCTTCGTTTTATACCTATTTATAGTTTTTCTTTTTTTTTTTTACTGATTTTAAACTTTCACGTTTCAGATGTTTTTTTCGCATAAACTAGCGGGGCTACCCGGCGTTGCTCGGGACCGTATAAACAATAAGAAAATTGAATTTGCTTTTGAATATATTTGTTATTCTTAGAGGAGAGGAATTTTTAATGTCTATGCATCAGTTGCTACTTCGAGCAAAAGAATATTTTACCTACCTAGGACGGCTTTACACGTATGAAATAAGTGCATCTTATCCAGGGTAGGTAATTTGCAGCATGTATATGAAATAATTTTATCTCTGCAAGGACGGAGAATATCCAAATTATATTTAAATAATTTTACCTACACTAAGACGGGTAATTTAAATACATATATGAAAAAATATCACATACTTTTTTTTACCTCAAAACGGATATTACTTTCCCCAACCCAACTGCCAAAATATAACTCAAGAGCACGTTTAAAATTAACATAATTATGCCTCTTTCTACCTACTACTACAAACATCACATCATTCTGGATAATTACATTAAAAATTTAAAAAATATAGATCACCCCCTAAAGAAACTGGCCTAGTAAACTTTCATAGAAAACCAACAATATATATGTATTGATCTAACTTTGAGATCCTGAACTGTTTAAGCCATATCCTGAATCGACTTCACAAATAAAGTAATTTTAAGATGGAAAATTGTTTAAGCTGTTTCCGGTACAAACTTTATATTCTACCACCCTAATTTAATCCAGAGCGACGCTGATAATTCTGCTATTATATATTTGTCTCTATCTCATTCAATCCCGAGCATCGCCAGGAATTTTGCTAATATATATTTCCATCAATCTCCTTAAATCCGCGGCGATGTCGGAGATATTGCAAATAAATTATCTCACGTATCTCATTCAAGCTTGAGTAACGCTAGTTATTCTACTAGTGTATATGGGCAGCTATCTATTACAATCCCGGGCGACGCCAAGTATTCGTCTATTCTGTATTTGTACCTATCTCATCCAATCCCAAGCGACGCCAGGTATTTTTCTAATAGATAATCTCACCTATTTCATTCAACGCTGCGTTTCTGCTAGTATATATCTCAATCAATCTCATTAAATCCTGAGCGACGCAAGGTATTCTGTTAGTATATATTTCAATCAATCTAATTCAATCAAAGGCAACGTCAGGTATTATGCTAGTATATATTTGCATCCATCTCATTGTATCCCAGGCGCCCGTGTATTCTGTTTGCATAAATTTGCATGTATTTCATTCAATCCCGGGTGATTCCAGGTAATCTGTAAGTATATATATGGACGTATCTGGTGGAATCTCATAATTCTTGAATATGTTACAAATTTTGACAATTATTTTTCATAATTCAACCCACATTATCTTCCCCCCGCTTACTAAAATAATAATTTGATACATTTCACATTTCATTATTTTTCATAATTCTTGGATATGTTAGTAATTTCGACAATTATTTTCACGACTGAACCCATATTATTTGCCTCCCTCTTACTAAAGTAATAACTTTGATACATTGTCTGGGCTGTTTATTTTATTAAAACACACAAATAAAATAACTCACGTTTCATCAATTTTCATAATTCTTGGATATGTTACTAATTTCGAGAATCATTTTTTTTCGATTCAGCGACATTATCGCCCCTCCCCTTTCACTAAAAATAAATGCCAAACATAATTGTTGCTTAACTTTGGTGATCTACATGACGCGTTTTATATTTCTTAGTAGTTACCCATCTAATGACCAAGCTAATTATTGCTTAACTTTGGTGATCGACATAAAGCATTTAATATTTCCAAGTAGTAACCGATCTAATAATGACCAACCTTATTGTTGCTTAACTTTGGCGATCTACATACAGCATTTACTATTCCCAATAGTTACCAATCTGGTAAGGCCCTAGCTAATTGTTGCTTAACTTTGCTGATCTACCTAAAGCATTTTGCATTTTGCATTCCCAAGTAGTTACCCATCTGGTAATGACCAAGTTAATTGTTGCTTAACTTTGCTGATCTACAGGGAGCATTTTGTATTCTCAAGTAGTCACTCATCTGATAATGACCAAGCTAATTGTTGCTTAAGTTTGGTGATCTACATAAAGGATTAGGTATTCCCAAGTTATCACTCATCTAATAATGACAAAGCAAATTGTTGCTTAATTTGGCTGCTCTGCATACAGCATTTTGTATTCCCAAGTAGTTATCCATCAGATAATGACTAGGGTAATTGTTGCTTTACTTTGCTGATGTACATACAGCATTTTGTATTCCCAAGTAGTTATCCATAAGATAATGACCAAGGTAATTGTTGCCTAACTTTGTTGATCAACAAGAAGCATTTAGTATTTTCAAGTAGTCACCTATCTGATAGTGACCAGGCTAATTGTTCCTTAACTTTGGTGATCTATAAAAAGTATATAGTATTCCCATGTAGTCACTCATCGTATAATGACCAAGCTAATTGTTCCTTAACTTTGGTGATCTATAAAAAGTATATAGTATTCCCATGTAGTCACTCATCGTATAATGACCAAGCTAATTGTTCCTTAACTTTGGTGATCTATAAAAAGTATATAGTATTCCCATGTAGTCACCCATCTGATAATGACCAAGCTAATTGTTGATTAACTTTACTGATCTACATAAAGTATTTAGTATTTCAATGCAGTCACTCATCTGCTAATGAAAAAGCTGATTGTTGCTTAAGTTTGGTTATCTACATGAAGCATTTTGTATTCCCAAGTAGTCACCCATCTTATAACAACAAATTCAACTGTTGCTTAACTTTGCTGCTCTACATAAAGCATTTTGTATTCTCAAGTAGTCACCCATCTGACAATGACCAAGAAAGTATTTGCTTAACTTTGGTGCTTTACATTAAGCATTTAGTATTCCCAAGTAGTCACTCATCTGATAATGACCAAGCTAGCATGTCTAGCTTTAGAGAAACAAATATCACTCGAAAATAAGGAGAAAGTCATGCCTGGCATGTTTAGCTTTGGAGAAAAAAAATCACTCGAAAATAAGGAGGCGGTCATGTCTGGCATGTCTAGCTTTAGAGAAACAAAAGTCACTCGAAACTAAGAAGGCGGTCATGCCTGGCATGTCTAGCTTTAGAGAAATAAACGTCACTCGAAAATAAGGAGGAGATCGTATCTTGCATGTCTAATTTTAGAGAACAAACGTCACTCGAAAAAAAGGAGGATGTCATGCCTGGCATGTTTAGCTTTAGAGAAACAAACATCACTCTAAAATAAGGAGGCGGTTAAGCCTGGCATGTCTAGCTTTAGATAAACAAACGTCACTCGAAAATAAGGAGGCGGTCATGCCTTGCGTGTCTAGCTTTAGAGAAACAAACATTAAATTCTTTTTAAAAATATGAAGTAAACAAGCAGAAGTTGTATGTTTTTTACTAAACACTTCACTTTTCGTAATTAAAAACATACTCGAGCTGAGATCGAAACTAAAACCTAAAGACAACGAGTCAAGTACGATAACGATTTGGCCCGCTTGAAACGATTCTTTGAAACATGTTTTCAAACTACTTATTTTTTAACATATTGTTAACAATTCGCGCATGCGCAGTCTGGAAACAGTTAACAAACAGATAAAAATCCGATGACACTCCAGTATTAATTTTTGTAATTTTGACCCCTTAGCAGCTCTTTATTTCCGGATGAAAACCGATCAAAATTTCCCAAATGTCTCAAGACCCTATATACCAAATTTCAAAACTGTAGATCAGAAATCCATTGAGTATATAGGTTGAGAAGTGTCCTCACACACATTTTCACTTTTATAGATATATCGATTTGTTGGAACACTGGCGAAGTATATTTTTCGTCATTTCTGCCGGAATATGTGCGCTCGATTTTGTATATATTTGTTTTGCTTAATTTATCGACTTGGTCATCTCTTGCGGTAAAACACTGTTATTCAAGCGCAACAACAGGAAATATGTTAATATCATGCTTGCAATAGTGAGCGAAAAGAATGTGTTATATGTCATAAAGTGATTACATCCCCTGCGATTCACCCCAACTTCCCATGACTGACATCTGAATAAGATCCTACACTGTTTTCGATTGCCATAAAAGTATTGGTGTCGTTGGGAAGTGGAACGAACGAAAATGATTAACTGTCCTTAATATATAATAGCAAGACACGGCTGATAGTTTTGAAAAACATTTCCTGTCCATAAATAATCTCATGCCCGTTGCTCTTTATGAGACAGAGATAGCGAGAGTTAGGGAAGACAACTGTTTATTCTGTAAAATCCGAATTAATTTAAAAATTGACGACGAAGAAGAGGACTTAAATATTTTGAGCGTATCCAAAATCGATTAAGTGCATCTGTCCACATGCAGAGTCGACAATAATTCATAAACGTTACACTTGACAGCGCTACACTCTATTGAACGAACTCCACCCACATTTGATACTAAAGAAACGACTTATAAAAATCCAATAAAACACATGCTTAATCCCTCTTTTTCTTGCTAGTCCCAGCTCCTATTAGATGTTTACATCACATATTTACATGTCATGTCAACAATTCAACGTATATGAATTGCATTAAATAATCAAACAAAACTTTGTACATGCATTCAAAACACAAAAAAAAATTGTATACTGGTTATCGAGTTATGACGAAAATGTCCAAGAACCCGGTGAGTGGAACGACTAGAACCTCTCATTATAACCACTCATTTGTCAAAGAAATATGCTGTTTCCATTATAACAGAAGACATTTAATATAGGTAGTATGTTAATATTAGTTTAACAGACATTAAAAACTAAACATTTCGGCCGATTAAAGATGTGCAAAAGTTATAGCCCGTTGACTAAAAATAAGTGTTTTATACCAAATTGATGGTTGAATATAGTTAAATGTGTGCTTATTTCTGTGAAAATACTAATCCTATCGATCTCTATTGGTAACTGTGAATAAAACGGATACCATTATATTCAGTTCGCTGCACTTTATAATAAATTTCAAACAAACGTTCAGCCAGATCTGCCTAGTAGTTGCATATAAAAGGTGTGGCCTGAATGCGAATTTCTAATATTCCCTAAATGTGTACCGAACGGATACCTTAATACTTAGTTCGCTGCACATTATCATGACAAATGTGCCTATAAAATCTCGATCAGATTGGCCCAGTAGTTTCCGATAAAAATTGAACGGAAAAAGAAAACCTAATAGAGTAAAAGAAATATCATGTATATAAAAGTTGCTTTCAAACCCAAATCTTTTGAAAAAGAGGATATTATGAGTCCAATGCATGTTGAGAAGAAGCAAAGTATATCGGGAGAGTATATTAAGTTCAACTGAACACGCTAGGTAACATACAAATATCTGTGCATGAGGGCGCCAAGCTAATCAAGAACATTGATTCCAGTAAAGCAACTGGCCCTGACGGCATACCAATTATAGTGTTAAAAAAGCTTCAACCAGAACTTGCTCCCATACTTACGAAACTGTTTAAGCGTTACCTTAAGGAGAAGTGCTTTCCGACTCCCTGGAAAACCTCATCAGTATGCCCTGTATTTAAGAATTCAGGTGATAAGTCATCTCCCTCTCAGTACAGACGCATAAGCCTCCTGTGTGTTATGAGTAAGTTGCTGGAATCCATATTAAATAGAGAAATAGTCAACCGCCTCAGCAGAAATAACCTTCTTAGTGACACAATATGGTTTCCGTTCTGCAAGGTCTACCGCAGATGTGCTAACGGTTATATCTCACAGGATTAGTGAATCTCTTGACAAAGGCTTCCTTCCTAGGGCAATTGCTTTTGGCATATCAAAGGCCTTCGACAAGGTATGGCATAAGGGCCTACTTCACAAGATTTCCAGCTACAGTATAACTGGAAATGTTGTCTCAATCATTAAATCATTTCTCTCCGATAGGCTCATAAGAGTAGTGGTCGATGGACAAAAATTAGAGGCCTGCAGTATTAATGCTGGAGTCCCTCAAGGGTCAATCCTGGGCCCAACTCTCTTCCTGATCTACATCAATGATCTTCCTAAACACATACTTAACTCATTCGTTGACATCTATGCTGATGACACGACCATCTACGGCAACACATCAAAGGCTGTAACTGACAAAGTTCTCTCTGATTCTCTCTCCTCTGATCTCGAGCACGTGGTTCTGTGGGGGAAGACGTGGCTGGTTACCTTTAATAAATCAGAAACCAAACTCCTATCTTAACATCATTAACGCTCTGATCCTAATCTGGCATCAATTGAAATGGATGGCTTCTTTCTAGGAAAAGCCCCATGTTTTGACAAGCTTCTGGGTTTGTCTTTTACTCCTGATCTGAAGTGGAACATGTACATCAAGTCTGTTGCCAAGGTCGCTGGAAAGATGGTGGGATCCTGGTACCGCTCCAGAAGATATCTCACTAACGATGCAATTCTCTATCTATATAAAAGCCAAGTACATCCAAGGATGAAATACTACTGCCATATCTGGGCAGGAGCTGCTAAAAACAGCCTATCCTGTCTTGACAGAGCACAAAATATACTTCGTGGCTTAGTGGGGAATGCCCTTTTCTCTACCCTGCAATCTCTCTCCCACAGAAGAGACGTTGAGAGCCTATCCTTGTTTTATCGTTATTTCTATGGCAGGTGCTCGTCTGAACTCCAATCTCTGCCCCCCTCGCCAATCCTTCACGAAAACCACCCGTCTAGCTGAATTCACTGTGAAAAATATCCCCCACTCTTTATATGTGCCTAAATCAAAACGTGGATTCCATGAACAAAGCTTCTTTCTTAGAACTGCACGCCTGTGGAACTCTGTTCCATCTGCCTGCTTCCCACCTGACTACAACTTGGATATCTTCAAGTCCAACGTTAACACATTCCTAATGAACCGCCCTCTTAAGTAAACACTTCATTCACACACACTAACGTAATGTACTTGCAATAACCCTTATCCCTGAGTGGCTTCCGGGCCTTGATTAATGGTGACACTCTTGTAAAAAAAAAATTATTATGTAACCAAGTGATACTTCTTCCATGTAACCTATTGTTACAATTCACATATTTGCGTGATTGGCGATTTAAACCGTTTCTTGTAAAGTGCACACTATCAACTACACAGATGATTCCTTTGTCGGGGTGATCGGTCAGACGATCTCCTAATTCAGCAGATAGCAATCGATCTTTTAATATAGTTCAGTAAAAAACTGTTTTATCCTCTTATATTGTATATGCTCCTTCAGCCATGTCATATTGTTTCTCTTCGATGACATCTACCTTGGAGACGATGCCCAATAAATAATTAATGGAATATTTAGAAATTTATAAACATTCAGTATTCATAAACACCGTGCATGATCTCAGATGAAGAGTTTGGATATTTCAGAGAAACTCTGGCGTCAAATCAGAAGTTTAGATAAGGATTTGCATATAGGAAGATAACTTTATTACCTCTGCAAGGGGGGATATTTTCGGCATTCATTCGAGTTTTTTTTTTTTTTGTCGTTGTTGTTGTTGTTTTTGTGTTTTCGTTTTTGTTTTTACATAAGCATCACCATTTATCAAGGCCAAGATCCCACTCGAGGATAAGGGTTAAAGAGTGCACAGTAAAAATTAGAGAATATAGTAATCGTTAGTAATGGAAATTCGGTAAATTTGTTAACTTCTATAGAACGGCTCATCAAAAACATGTTTACGTTAGACTTGAAGACCACCATATTGTAGTCAGCTGGAAAGCAGGAAAACGGAAGACAATTCAACAGGCTTGGAGTTCTAAGAAAGAAGCTTTGCTCATGGAATTTATGTTTAGGTTTAGGCACAGATATAGAGTGGGGGAAATTGCTGATAGTGGTTTCAGCTAGACGAGTGTTTCTCGTGAAAGTTTGGCGAGGGGGGCATAGATTGTAGCTCAGTCGAACACTTTCCATGAAAATAACGATAAAGCAGAGACAAACTCACAACATCTCTTCTGTGAGATAGAGGTTGTAGCGAAGAAAAAAGGACATCTCCTATGAGGCTACGAAGTCTATTTTGAACTCTATCAAGGCAGGACGTTCTTTCAAGAAGCTCCTTCCCAGATGTGGCAACAGTATTCCATCCTTGGACGTACCTGGCTCTTATATAGATAGAGAATTGCATCAGCAGTGAGATATCTACTGGATCGATAGAAGGATCCGACCATTTTTTCAGCGGGCTTAGCAACGGATTTAATGTATGCGTTCGATTTAAGATCAGGAGTGAAGGTCAACCCCAGAAGCTTGTCAAAATATGAGGTCTCCCCAAGACTAGAGCCATTCATTTCAATTGATGCCAGATGGGGATCAGAGCGTTAATGATGTAAAGATAAAAGCTTGGTTTTAGATGCATTAAAAGTAACAAGCCACCTCTTTCCTCATTGTACCGCTTGCTCAAGGTCAGAGGAGAGAGAATCGGAGAGAAATTGGTCGTTTACGGTCTTAGATGTGCTATCATAAATGGTAGTGTCATCAGCATACATGTCTATGAATGATTTAAGGATATGATTTGTAAGATCATTAATGTAGATCAGGAAAAGAGTTGGGCCCAGGATGGACCCCTGATCGACTCCAGCATTAGTACTGAGAGCTTCTGATTTCTGCCCATCAACCACTACTCTCATGATTCTATCAGAGAGAAATGATTAAATAATTGAGAAGACATTTCCAGCTATACCGTAGCTGGAGATCTTGTGAAGTAAACCTTTAAGCCATACTCTATCAAAAGCCTTTGATATGTCAAGAGCAATTGCCCTAGAAAGGTAGCCTCCATCGGGAGATTCACTAATCCTATGAGATATAACTGTAAGCACATCTGCTGTAGATCTAGCAGAACGGAAACCATACTGCCTGTCACTAAGAAGATTATTTTTGCTGAGATGGTTGATTACTTCTCCATTTAACACAGATTCAAGCAACTTACTCATGACGCACATTAGACTTATTGGCCTGTACTGAGAGGGAGATTAGCGATCACCTTAATTCTTAAATATAGGGCATACTGATGAGATTTTCCAGGGTGATGAGAAGCAATTATCCTTAAGACAACGTTAAACAGTTTGTGATATTTCTGGTTGAAGGCTTTTGAGTACTATAATTAGAATACCGATAGGGCCGATTGCTTTACTGGAATCAAGGTTTTTGATTAGCTTGTCAACATCACGTAAACATATTTGTATATCACATAGCGTGTTTTCTGATACAGGAGGAAATATTGGAAGTTAAGCAGATGGGACATGGTCAATTTTGTCAGATATGCTTTTAAAGATAGTAACTCCGCTCTTGTGGGGGTAGGGCGATAGAGAGCAAATATAAATGCAGTAGTTTCTCTTTACAACATGGAAAGCCATCTTTTATCTAGACACATAGTTCATCCCCATGGCAGTTTTGGGGGTCAGATTTGGAAGTTAAATCAGAGTATCCTTTAATTACGAACTCATTTAGGGAAATATTCTGTCCATTGCCAGTTTCGCTTAGAAATAATATGTCTGTTTTAGTCTCCTGTAATTCGGTTTCAACCTCTGGAAGGTTAGAACGTAGACCCCCTGATGTTCGAGATGAACACATGGTAGGGGGGGTCCATGTTAGAAGTTGAAGATCCGGGTTTAATCGTGTATTTTTTATTGAAACTCTTCCTGACGGAGTTTTGGGATTTGTGGAGCAGGTTGACAGACTTGCTTGAAGCAGGGCAGAGAGGGAAAGTAAGAGAGAAATAGAAATGAAGAAATATTCTTTGTGGCACATGATAAGGTAAAGCCGTAACAATTAACCACTAGTATGGCATCGATAGGCCCCACCAGAAACTACTGCATGGTCAAGAATACATTCACCAAATGGCAATACAGCAGCCCCAGTACTTTGCACTTGCTGATAGGACAGATTCCTTCGTGGTTAATCCAAGGTTCGGATCCCTGACTATCAGGCTGATAACATCAGCCCAGATGAAACGTTTACCTCCAGCACACTTACTAGTGACATAGCTACAAGGATAGACATAGAAACAGAAAATGTTCGCCATCTCAGTCGACTGTTCACGCAAAATACTGCCAACCTAGAATACAGCTTTTTCTTCTCCCTTTGTCATAGATATAAAAAAGGAAGATTTCCGACATCTCAGGTTACTGTTCACGAAGTACTGCCGTCATGAAAAGCAGCTTTTCCTTCACCCTTTGTCAGAAAAATCACTCATACGAAATGAGGACTGAGGAATAAATTAGGAGAAGCGAGAGTACCGAGAGCTGCCGATAACGCATCCACAATGCGTTGTCTACTCTCCATTAAGAAAAAAATATCTGTGAATTCTATTTCACGGGTCAAAATTACAGAAAATGTGAACATTTCGGTGATACCTTCAGTTTCCATCACCATAAATCTCATATTATCTATCTATCTATCTATATATATATATATATATATATATATATATATATATATATATATATATATATATATATATACATATATATATATATATATATAAAAGTTAGAATATGTGTGTGAGGACACTTCTCAATCTATATACTCAATCCATGTACTCCGCGAATGTTTTGTCTACAAACTTGAAATTTGGTATATAGAATATTCAGACATGTGGAAAACTTTTAATCTGTTTTCATCCAGGAAAATGGCTGTCGAAGAAGTTAGAATTGAAAAGTTGATACATGGGAGTCATCTGATTTTTATCTGTTTTCTAACTGTTTCATGAATGTGCATGCATTAAGAGTTCACATTACAGATTACTTTGAAAATAAGTAGTTTGGAAACACTTTTTAAAGATCATATCACGCTGGTCTAATGGTTATCGTACTTGACTGGCTGTCTTTGGGTTTTGATTTTTGATCTCAACTCGAGTATTTTTTTCATTTTTTTTACTTACAAAAAGAGAACTGTTTAGAAAATACATAATACTTGCATGCACATGTCTCAGTTTCTGTATTAATTAAAATAAATATTATGCATATTTTAAGACCGGACAACGCCGGGTGGCCTGCTAGTATATCCATAAAAGTTGAAAATGTGTTTGTGTGAGGACAACCTATATAGTTCAGGAATTCTTAACTATACACTTGAAATTTGGTAAATAGGCTATTCAGACATGTGGAAAAATTTTAATCCGGTTTTATCCGGAAAAAGGAGCTGTTAAATGGTCAAAATGGAAAAATTGGTATTTAGGGATCATGGGATTCTTCTCTGTTTGTCAACTGCATCACGACTGCGAATGTGCGAATCGTTCACATCACAGTTCCTTTATGTTAAGTATAAGTAAGTTTGAAAACACTTTGTTAAGATAGTGGCAAGCTGGTTTAATGGTTATCGTACTTGAATCACTGTCCTTAGGTTTTCGTTTCGATCTCAGCTCGAGTATTTTTTTACTAACAAGAAGTGAACTCTTTCGAAAAAAACATGATATCCGCATGCACATGTCTTAGTTTATTTTCGTTTTTTGGCTTCATTTATTTTAGGAATTTAACGTTACGTTTAATACCGGGCAACGCCAGGTACATCTGTTAGAAGCCAATAATGTCTCGCATCTTATATGACTTTACAATTTGCCATTGACCTTGAAAAGATTTTAGTTTTGTACATAGCTACCATCATTCTTAATATTCTTGATCGAACTTTTGCGGAAATTTCAGCTTTCAATTTTTCCAAATTAGCTGATGGTGTTAGATAACAGTATAATATAGTCGGGTCTACATAACCGTAGGGAGTGTATCAACAAAAGCGTCTATCATGGTCAATGTGTGCGTGAAGCACCTATCCTCTGCAATGTGTGTGCGGTCGAGCAACGCATACAATAAAGCAGTTCATTAACATCAGTTTGTGTAGCACACCGGCAAAGAACATAACTCATTTCGTTGTGTTGTATTCTCTTTTCATTATTCATCTTCGGCTCGAAAAAAAAACAACAACAATGGGTTATATATTTGATATAACTTTATTTACGTTTGGGAGTTTGCGAGAGTTAAATCCTGCTAAGATCGCTTTCTCCCAGCTCCCAAACGCGGAGACGATATCTTCCATGCTCTGACTCGCAATTCTAAACTAAAGCTGTATGAGTTTCTTCTAAACTATATTATGTCATTAGTACAGGTAGCATAAAGATCATCAATAAATTATATTTATTGTTTATGTTCTAACATTTCACGCAAGCATTCTCGATACATTTCTAACATAAATATTTTATCTTCTAAGTACTTTTCTCATCTCGATAAATTTTTCTAACCATTCTATTTTCCAAGCATCAACAATGGTCATAACTATAATCGTTCAAGTTACTTGGCATCCTCTTGCAGAGCTCTATACAACAGTAGTGACCATCATGAAAAATTCAACCTGATAATATAAAGAACTTTTGAGTTAACAATGTTTATATTGCATAACTCCGGGAAATATTCCATATAATATAAAGTACAGGGTGGAATGATAAAAGGGTTGCCCTAAAGGAGCAACGCTACAATTTTTATTGAAAACACTAATCCAGGTAACTTAATTATGTAGTAGAGCTGACATCTATTCAATGTAGCCGCCTTCAGCCTCAATCACCACCTCGATACAGTTCCGAATCTGAGAGTATGTCTTTTCCACAAGCGCCGGCGAGAGCTCGGCGAATGCTTGGCGGATGGTGTCGATCAGGCTGGCTTTGGTGTTGTAGGAGGTCATGTTAGTGATGATATCGATATATGACCAAACGTAGTAGTTCAGCGGATTCAGGTCGGAGTAGGAGAGGGGGCCAGTGAGAGAAAGATTACAAAGTCGTAGCACTCCTACGGAAGCAAGGCCTGGGTCTCTTTGGACTTGTGGGCCGACGCCGAGTCCTACTGCCACACCCAGGGTCTGCTAGCAGCCACCTAATTGCACTAAGGGATTCCCACACTCTTCAATACATCTAGGTATATTTTGGTGTTGATTTTTAAGCCGATTTCGAAGATTTGAGGTGGCATGATGTGACCCTCACTTGAAACCACACCAAAGACCATAACCATAGCCGGGAACTTTGTTTTTATCACCCTGCGCATGTCCCCGTTATTCGTGGCAATTCAGCAATGCATTTTGAGGATGATGGTAATGATCCTGTTCTCAAGAGTTGAATCAGTAGATAGCATGAGTTGTACAGCGGCGCATCTCCGATCTCGTTCTTTTAACATTGTGTCACTTTCACACATGATAGAAGGCCTCTATCACTATGGGAGTTGTCCAACTAGTAACTGGTCTGCAATAAACAAAGAAAACCGGTTTTCATCAAACGGAAATGGAATCATGTCGTCCTTTCTCGAGTAACACCTTTATCGTTAAACCCTGTAAAGATCAGATAAAACTTTGACTTATCCTTTCGTTGTCAGATGGAAAAATGCAGTCTTTAACCGACATGGTCTTAGTAATATTATTATTCTATGAAGTCCCCGTTAACATCTTAACAATTCGCATGTGAAATATTGTAGGAAAACAACTAGAAACGATAAAGGAAATAGTCACTGCAAAAAATAGGAAATAAAACGAATTAATTGATTTTTTTGTTGCTCATGGCTATTCAGCATGGCGCCTCCTTATTTATCCCCAAATGGAAATCGAACGCTGTTCTGTTGTTTGAGGGACGGCAATACAATTGAACATCTGATCGCATAAAATGCCAGTAATGGTCGATGTTTGCCGGTTCTTCATTCACAAAGGAACAATAGGCACTCCATACAACTTCATCGCCAGTTGAAACATTATTTCTAAATATTACGGATGAATGGGCGTAGGGCGGGAGTGTGTAGTTTACGTTCATCATAAATATAATATTTAATATAAGTAAGATATGCGCTCTTTAAGTCTTTAGAAGAATCGGTTATTCGATGAGTAGACAAGTACTTTTAGTCGCTTCCATATTGATTATAAGTCAACTTACAAAGAGTTCGGGTGAGTGCAATAATCAATTATGGATGCGACATCGATTAGAAATATGACGAGGAGCAATTTCTAACCGCATCATATATATATATATATATATATATATATATATATATATATATATATATATATATATATATATAGCTTTGAACAAATTGTTATCTCTATTTTGTAAGTAACCGGACGTTTTCTCTCATATCGCCTACAACTGTATCTAATGTATACACATAAGAAAGTTCTGTTTGTCTGATTAAACCATCTTTAAGCCACCATGCATATTAACATAATTTTGCGTATATCTATGTTAAACATGGGTTTACATATATATATATATATATATATATATATGTATACATATGTAGATAGATAGATAGATAGATAGATAGATAGATAGATAGATGGTCACATTTATGGAGCACCAATGAAAAATCGAAATTATGATTCAAGCTTATATATTTCAAGGTTATGAATAGTGGAGTAAACATTAATAAATCTATTTTAACAACAAACACTAATTGACATATCTATCTTTAGCCTTTATAACAGCTTTTATTCACATTTGCATATTATTGGCTAAAGT
>NC_136485.1:29920496-30060496 GCF_053919585.1 Euprymna scolopes | reverse complement strand
TGTAAGTTGTTTCCATTTGATGAGAAGAGCTTACTTTTGAAACTTCATATGAAAAACCTTTATTTATATTCTTTCTTTAAACATTTGATCAACTAATAAATATTGTAGATTCTATTGTTCATCATTACACTTCGTTTTATGTATAACTTTATAAAACATCTCAATAATACACAATGCAATCATATATATATATATATATATATATATATATATTATAAGGTGTTTCGTAATAGAGCTATTGTCAAAATACATATATAATGCTCGTATATACGTGATCACCTTATACATTAGGTTTTTTTGTTGTTGCTTTTTTTTGTTTTTGTTTTTTGTTTTTTTTTTGTTTTGTTTTGTTTGTTTTTTTTAGATAGGATCATCTATTCACCGTAGAATAAAATTATGATCGAGTCACGTCTTCTTGCGTTTTGTACAGCCTACGATGTTCCCTGAAGTCTGAATGACAACAAGTTTCCTCAGATTTGGGTTTTTTCTTTAGTTTTAACTAACATTACTATAGTTGAAAAAAAGAAATCACAAATAATGAAAATAAAGAAAAACTTGAAATCTGTTTTCTTTATTTTTTATATTTAGTCCAATTTGATATTTTAAAACATTTTTTAAAAAGGGTTAAACGAGGGAAGCAGAGAAATAAAAGAAGGTCTATGTAGACGTTTTTCGACCGACACTTCGTCGGCAACAAGAGACACAACTGATTAAAAATGTGGTCAAAGACCAAAAATGCCTATCGTGATCAATATAAATTTGCTTTCACAGAGACGCTTGACACAAATTAAAAGCAATTTTTAAATGTGTTTTGGAGCGATCTGCAAAAAAAGTAAAACTTCGCTTGTGTACCCCTCGATGCAAACTTGGCACTGCAATAGAAGCTCACCGATGGCCGACTTATTAGCTTGTAAACGCCTATCCAATATGACTTGTAGATCGAGGACAATAAGCTGTTTAGCAATAGTGCTGTTGTCAAAATACATATATACTGCTCGTATATATGTGATCACCTTATACATTTGTTTTTCTGTTGTTGTTGTTGTTGTTGTTGTTTTTAGATATGCAATGCAAAATAGATTATGATCGAGTAACGTCTCCTTGCGGTGTGTACAGCCTACGGTATTCCCTGGAGTCTGAATACAGCAAATGTATTTGTAATTTGATTAGTCCCACGCTTTCTTCTTCACTTCAATCTCTTTCTAACAGAAGTCGTGTTGCTACTCTTAGTTTTTTTTTTCTACAAATACTAGAATGGCCTGTCTTCCTCGGAATTGCCTGGTCTATTTCTGCTATTCACTGTTCCAGCTAGTTTGACTCGTTGATCTAGAGGTTTTCACCAATCCATTGTTTTAATATCTCGTTGTAATACAGCATCCAATTCCAATGGCTTCTTTCCAAGGACTACAATGTTATTGAAATCTCTTCCTGTTCAGTTTTCCTTCTACCAGCAGCCTTGATCTTTTCAAAACTTAGGTCAATAGGTATCTCCTGTCTTTGCAATAATCCGTTTTCGTTCTTATTAACTCCTTACATCAATTGGCTTCATGTCTTGTTTCGAGCGATTGCCATAAAAATATAACCTTCTTTTACGTTTCTAAAATTTTGAGATGATGGTTGATTCTTTGTATTATTTGGGATATGGCTCTCTTCTTGAGGATTCTCTACACAATGTTTCCGGCGATGTAACCTCCGACCTCCTTCAGGTGTATCTTGTCGAACTCGAGAATCTTTTTTGTCGGACTTGAGAATCTGGATTGAATTTCGAATGGAACCCTTTATTTAATCCACTGGGGTAGAATGGTCTAGTTTCATCAGCAATGACTGGGTAGAAGTCAGCAAGCCATATTGGATTAATTACTTAATTACATGGTACAATTTAGTTGTAAAATTACACTCACTTGAAGGTTAAAGGTTCAATCATTAGTGTGAATGATACGCAAAATAATATTTAAAATTAATAAGGGTCTTTATTCGTATATAGATGTCAGAACAAGATTAAATAAAGGGTGCTGTTTGAAATTCTGTGCAATTTCCCTAATTCGACAGAAAAGTCCCTAAATTCGACGATACACCTGAAGAAGAGGGGGGGGGATATCGACAGAAATTAACGGATACTCTAATTTAACAGCTAAATCTGACACCCAAGATCGCCATGGGCATGGAATATGTGCCTACATTAAGGATGGCTTCCTGTGTGGCAGGGATATCTCTAGAGAAGATCCTAATTTACCCTATATGTGCTTCAGGGTTGCACTTGCTAACACCACTGCATTTATATTTGCCCTCTATAGGCCCCACAACAGCGAAGTTACTATCTTTAAGAGCATATCTGAGAAAATAGACCACATACTCTCTTCAAATCCCTCGGCTAACATCCACATAACCCTAACCCTAGACCTTTTTCTCTCAACTTCCCCTGAGCTATGTTCATGTTCCGTTAATTCTCCTCTAAGATCCTCCGACCACTCCGTCGTATCAGTTAAGATAAAAACGAAATGTAAGAAGCCCCCAGACGTACCCCTCTACCGTACTGTATACCGATACTCTATGGCTGACTGGGATATCTTCCGTACATTCATATCTGATCTACCTCTGCACTCCATGTTTAAAAAGGAAGTGTCCTCTATAGTATCATATCTGACCGAATGGTTAATTGTAGGCATAGACCAATTCATACCATCTAAAAAATTCCAACAAAAACCTAAGAGCCAGCCATGGTTCTCCCCAGAATGTGCTGCTGCTATCGCGCACAGAAATCACTTTTACCATAGCTACCAACGTAATAGATGCACTGAGACTAAAGCTGCTTTCAGGACTACCAGCAACCACTGTAAAGAGTAATAAAAAATGCAAGAGAGCTATATGCTCAGTCTGTTAAATCCAAGGTAGCTGATCAGCGACTTCGTTCCCACCAGTTTTGGCAAATAACAAATAGGACCCTGAACAGAAGTGTGCGTTCTATCCCAACCATTATCGATGGACCAGAGGTAATCTCGTCAGCGTCAGACAAGGCCAAACTATTTGCAAGAACTTTACAGCTAATTCTACCCTATGCGACGAAGGCCATCAACTCCCCATATTTCCTCCTATAACACAGAACAAGCTAGGTAACATACAAATATCCGTGCATGAGGTCGCCAAGCTTATCAAGAACCTTCATTCCAGTAAAGCAACTGGCCCTGATGGCATCCCGATTATAGTGTTAAAAAAGTTTCAACCAGAACTTGCTCCCATACTTACGAAACTGTTTAAGCGCTGCCTTAAGGAGAAGTGCTTTCCGACTCCCTGGAAGACCTCATCAGTTTGCCCTGTATTTAAGAATTCAGGTGATAAGTCATCTCCCTCTCAGTACAGACCAATAAGTCTCCTGTGTGTTATGAGTAAGTTGCTGGCATCCATATTAAATAGAGAAATAGTCAACTACCTCAGCAGAAATAACCTTCTTAGTGACACACAATATGGTTTCCGCTCTACAAGATCTACCGCAGATGTGCTGACGGTTATATCCCACAGGATTAGTGAATCTCTTGACAAAGGCTTCCTTTCTAGGGCAATTGCTCTTGACATATCAAAGGCCTTCAACAAGGTATGGCATAAGGGTCTACTTCACAAGGTTTCCAGCTACGGTATAACTGGAAATGTTTTCTCAATCATTAAATAATTTCTCCCCGATAGGCTCATAAGAGTAGTGGTAGATGGACAAAAATCAGAGGCCTGCAATATAAATGCTGGAGTCTCTCAGGGGTCAATCCTAGGCCCAACTCTCTTCCTGATCTACATCAATGACCTCCCTTAACACATACTTAAATAATTCGTTGACATCTATGCTGATGACACGGCCATCTACGGCAACACATCAAAGGCTGTAAATGACAAAGTTCTCTCTGATTCTCTCTCCTCTGATCTCGAGCGCGTGGTTCAGTGGGGGAAGATGTGGCTGGTTACCTTTAATGCATCCAAAACCAAACTCCTATCCTTACATCATCAACGCTCTGATCCCCATCTGGCATCAATTGTGATGGATGGCTCTCGTCTGGGAGATGCCCCGTGTTTTGACAAGCTTCTGGGTTTGACCTTTACTCCTGATCTGAAATGGAACACGTTCATCAAGTATGTTGCCAAGGTCGCCGGAAAGATGGTGGGATCCTTCTACCGCTCCAGAAGATATCTCACTACTGATGCAATTCTCTATCTATATAAAAGCCAAGTACGTCCAAGGATGGAGTACTGTTGCCATATCTGGGCAGGAGCTGCAAAAAAACAGCCTATCTTGCCTTGACAGAGTACAAAATAGACTTCGTGGCTTAGTGGGGGATGCCCTTTTCTCTATCCTGCAACCTCTCTCCTACAGGAGAGACGTTGCGAGCCTGTCCTTGTTTTATCGTTATTTCCATGGCAGGTGCTCGTCTGAACTCCAATCTCTCGTCCCCCCCTAGCCAATCTTTCACGAAAAACACCCGTCTAGCCGAATCCACTGTGAAAAATTTCCCCCACTGTTTATCCGTGCCTAAATCAAAACGTGGATTCCATGAACAAAGCTTCTTTCTTTGAACTGCATGCCTGTGGAACTCTGTTCCGTCTGCCTGCTTTCCACCGGACTACAACTTGGATGTCTTCAAGTCCAATGTAAACAAATTCTTAATGAACCGCCCTCTTTAGCAAACACTTCATCGAATCTCCACACTAACGTAATTTACTTGCAATAACACTTATCCCTGAGTGGCTTCCGGGCCTTGATAAGTGGTGATCACTGTGTAAAAAAAAAAGAAAAAAACATTGTAAAAATAATACTAAAATTAAGAACAGTATTCCGAATAATCGAATAATTCCGAACAATCCGAATAATACGGATAACGTTTTATGTTCTGACTAACCCAACTGTAGTTGATGACGAGTAAAACAAAACCAAATCAATATTTTCTCATACAATATCGCTGATTACTGGCTGCAGTCAGATTTTATGGCTTGATCAAATGTTGATACGAATTTCGATTTAATGTTTCCAATCTGTACAGATAATTGTTGTGAATTAAGTGTGTGCTTCTTCTATCACAGTTTCTAATTACTTGTGGAAGGTTTTAAACCGTCGACATGATTTGATCGTTTCGTTTTTTATTTGAATTACCTCTGGATTCCTATTCATTTAATCATTTGACTCCTACGTTTTCAATCTTGCAATGTTTGTGTGTACAAACGGTTTTATTTTATAGATTAGGAGTTAAGTCACAATATATTATACACGTTTCTGGCGCTTCTATACACCAAGCTGTGAACGATGTTTCTTAATGAACCATTATATTGTCTTTCTATTTTAGCAAATGTTTGGAAGCCATTAAAAGAAAAACGCTAATTTCTGAAAAAAAAAGATAAAAAATAAAGTCATTGAACAAATACATTTTATTATGTAACATGTTTTTTGCCATCACCTGTAATCTGTAATAAATGGTACTACTCCAGATAGCGGCAGTGCATTTGTTTCGCCTGTTAGGTGACAGAATCATGAAAGGAAAAGAAGAAGAACTTAGGTTTATAGATGGATTCTTTATATATATATATTTGATATTAAATTGATGGGATGTGGAATAGAGACTATACGAACATTACTTTTGGATGACGAGGAGTCGAGATTTTGAGAGCCAAGAGATATCATAGACGTTAAAAATTGTTGTAGTGGATTACGGTTTAAGTTATGAGAAGTTACTTAGAATTGTGGCGTTCATGAGTTCTGTCAATTTTCGTTTTGAGATTACGTAAATGTGTCTTGCTATATATGCATGTGAAAACTCTGTTTATCTAATTAAACACCATTTTAAAACTATCGCATTTATTCACGTAATTTTGTATATAAATACCTTTCATATATATATATATATATATATATATATATATATATATATATATACATATATTGAAGTGATAAACAAATTTCCATTAGCGTATTAACCGATGTCAAAAATCGTTAATTCCCTACCTGCACAGAAGCAGCCGTATAGCGTAATGGTGAGAAGCTTTGACTGTCCTTTGGGCGGTCGGGTTTCGACCCTAGCTTGAGATAGTTGCCTGTCTAGCCGCACTGATTAACTGTGACACAGTGAAACATTACTGTATGTGGATGACTATATATATATATATATATATATATATATATATATATATATATATATATTACACTTGCTGTACACGGCCACGTGTTGCTGTGGCTCAGTTCGTTTAAATAGAACACAAAAACAAAAAAGTCAAAATGTATGTTTCTTATGTTTATGTTCTCAATATTAATGGATACACAATATTTTGAGTTGTTCCTTTTTCTGTGCAGATGTAGAGACTGTCTAATTTTCCGACTATAGCACGCGCAACATACACTTACCCCAGTCCGAAGCAATCAGGGTGTTGATGTAAGTCACAGAAATGTAAAAATTATCCCTAGGCCTTGTTGATGGGTATTGCAAACGCAAGCGAATTGTGAAGTGCAATATCATGAATTAAAATAGTATATCCGTTTAAATCATTTAATGCACGTTCACTGCTCGTTCTTCCTGACGTTGATAGAGGGGAAAACAGAAGTGTTTAATTTTACTATAGACATTATGTGAGTTCGGACTGGAAAATCTCGCAAATTAAAAAAAACTGTCTATTTTCTTTTTGTATGAAGTATAATGTTTTATCAAAAATGAATCGGTAGAAAAATTGAACTGTTTAAAGAATAAACCAACAACGTAAGTGGGAGACGGGTGATAATTCAAGACGAATACAGAAAGAAAAGAACGTAAACATGTTGTACCATAATTTCAAAAAAAAAAAGGAAATAGTTTAGCAAACTGTTTTTTTATATTCAAATGAGTATCCCCATTTTCACACATATTTTTAAGAAAATATATTGTTTTCAAATATAATTAATGAAAATATCCGTAAACATTTTTTCTTGCTTCTTCGTTATTGTTGAAAAATTCGGAAATCGAAATATTAATTTTAAAGTGAAGCCAATACTATATACTGAATTTCAATGCCGCAGTAATGAAAATATCCAAAACTTACAAAAAAAACGATTCAAATGTATTATGAAAGAAAATCTTTCTTGGAAAGTTTAGCTATTTCTCTTGTGTTTACGTCACATGTTACGTGACAAAACAAACATAGCAGAAACTATTTTTTCGTTGAATCATGGAAGGGTAAATAATTGTGACATGAAAACTGCTTATTGTTGAAACTAACAAAAAGGTAAATAGTTATCATATTTTTTAATTAAATATCAACTTTTCGGCTGGCCGGATTTTTATCGGCCGACCTGTACAATAAAGATCCCATACATTTGTTTGGTACTCTTGCAGAATTGGACCTGGATTCTCGGGATTTTTCGTCAATTATAGTTCGGGCTCAACCGGCAGTCACCGGATTAAACTGATTAAGAAACATGCGCAGGCGAATATCGAAACAAACAAACCGGAAAAAATAGAAATACAATAAAAAATAGAAATACAATAAAAAAAATAGAAATACAATAAAAAAAATAGAAATACAATAAAAAAATAGAAATACAATAAAAAAAATTGAAATACAATAAAAAAAATTGAAATACAATAAAAAAAAATAGAAATACAATAATAAAAATAGAAATACAATTAAAAAAAATTGAAATACAATAAAAAAAAAAGCAATACAATAAAAAAAATTGAAATACAATAAAAAATAGAAATACAATAAAAAAATTGAAATACAATAAAAAAAAATAGAAATACAATAAAAAAAAATAGAAATACAATAAAAATAGAAATACAATAAAACAAAATTGAAATACAATATAAAAAATAGAAATACAATAAAAAAATTGAAATACAATAAAAAAATAGAAATACAATAAAAATAATTGAAATACAATAAAAAAAATAGAAATACAAGAAAAAAATAGAAATACAATAAAAAAAATTGAAATACAATAAAAAAATAGAAATACAATAAAAAATAGAAATACAATAAAAAATAGAAATACAATAAAAAATAGAAATACAATAAAAAAAAATAGAAATACAATAAAAAAAATTGAAATACAATAAAAAAATAGAAATACAATAAAAAATATAGAAATACAATAAAAAAAATAGAAATACAATAAAAAAATAGAAATACAATAAAAAAAATGGAAATATAATAAAAAAAATAGAAATACAATAAAAAAAATAGAAATACAATAAAAAATAAAGAAATACAATAAAAAAAATTGAAATACAATAAAAAGAATAGAAATACAATAAAAAAAATTGAAATACAATAAAAAATAGAAATACAATAAAAAAATAGAAATACAATAAAAAATAGAAATACAATAAAAAAAATAGATATACAATAAATAAAAATTGAAATGCAATAAAAAAATAGAAATACAATAAAAAAATAGAAATACAATAAAAAAATAGAAATCCAATAAAAAATTGAAATACAATAAAAAAAAATGAAATACAATAAAACAAAATTGAAATACAATAAAAAAAATAGAAATACAATAAAAAAGATAGAAATACAATAAAAAAAATTGAAATACAATAAAAAAATAGAAATACAATAAAAATAATAGAAATACAAAAAAAAATAGAAATACAATAAAAAAAAATAGAAATACAATAAAAAAAATAGAAATACAATAAAAAAGATAGAAATACAATAAAAAATAGAAATACAATAAAAAAAATAGAAATACAATAAAAAAATTTAAATACAATAAAAAAAATAGAAATACAATAAAAAAATAGAAATACAATAAAAAAAATTGAAATACAATAAAAAATAGAAATACAATAAAAAAATTGAAATACAATAAAAAAAAATAGAAATACAATAAATAAAAATAGAAATACAATAAAAATAGAAATACAATAAAAAAAAATTGAAATACAATATAAAAAAATAGAAATACAATAAAAAAAATTGAAATACAATAAAAAAATAGAAATACAATAAAAAAGATAGAAATACAATAAAAAAAATAGAAATACAATAAAAAAAATTGAAATACAATAAAAAGAATAAAAATACAATAAAAAAAATAGAAATAAATAAAAAATAGAAATACAATAAAAAAAATTGAAATACAATAAAAAATAGAAATACAATTTAAAAAAATTGAAATACAATAAAAAAATAGAAATACAATAAAAAAAATTGAAATACAATAAAAAAAATGGAAATATAATAAAAAAAATAGAACTACAATAAAAACAATAGAAATACAATAAAAAAAATAGAAATACAATAAAAAATTGAAATACAATAAAAAGAATAGAAATACAATAAAAAAATTGAAATACAATAAAAAATAGAAATACAATAAAAAAATAGAAATACAATAAAAAATAGAAATACAATAAAAAAATAGATATACAATAAATAAAAATTGAAATGCAATAAAAAAATAGAAATACAATAAAAAAATAGAAATACAATAAAAAAATAGAAATACAATAAAAAAATTGAAATACAATAAAAAAAAATTGAAATACAATAAAACAAAATTGAAATACAATAAAAAAATAGAAATACAATAAAAAAGATAGAAATACAATAAAAAAAAATTGAAATACAATAAAAAAATAGAAATACAATAAAAATAATATAAATACAAAAAAAAATAGAAATACAATAAAAAAAAATAGAAATACAATAAAAAAAAATAGAAATACAATAAAAAAATAGAAATACAATAAAAAAATTGAAATACAATAAAAAATAGAAATACAATAAAAAAATTGAAATACAATAAAAAAAATAGAAATACAATAAAAAAAATAGAAATACAATAAAAAAGATAGAAATACAATAAAAAACATTAGAAATAAAATAAAAAATAGAAATACAATAAAAAAAATTGAAATACAATAAAAAATAGAAATACAATAAAAAAAATTGAAATACAATAAAAATATAGAAATACAATAAAAAAAATTGAAATAGAATAAAAAAAAAATAGAAATACAATAAAAAAAATTGAAATACAATAAAAAATAGCAATACAATAAAAAATAGAAATACAATAAAAAAAATAGAAATACAATAAAAAATAGAAATACAATACAAAAAATTGAAATACAATAAAAAAATAGAAATACAATAAAAAAAATTGAAATACAATAAAAAAAAATAGAAATACAATAATAAAAATAGAAATACAATAATAAAAATAGAAATACAATAAAAAAAATTGAAATACAATAAAAAAAATAGAAATACAATAAAAAAAATTGAAATACAATAAACAATAGAAATACAATAAAAAAATTGAAATACAATAAAAATAGAAATACAATAAATAAAAATAGAAATACAATAAAAAAAATAGAAATACAATAAAAACAATTGAAATACAATAAACAAAAAATTGAAATACAATAAAAAAATTGAAATACAATAAAAATAGAAATACAATAAAAAAATACAAATACAATAAAAAAGATAGAAATACAAAAAAAATAGAAATACAATAAAAAAAATTGAAATACAATAAAAATAGAAATACAATAAAAAAATACAAATACAATAAAAAAATTGAAATACAATAAAAAATAGAAATACAATAAAAAAAATAGAAATACAAAAAAATTGAAATACAATAAAAAAATTGAAATACAATAAAAAAATAGAAATACAATAAAAAAGATAGAAATACAATAAAAAAAAGAAATACAATAAAAAATAGAAATACAATAAAAAATTGAAATACAATAAAAAAATTGAAATACAATAAAAAAATAGAAATACAATAAAAAAAATAGAAATACAATAAAAAAAATAGAAATACAATAAAAAGAATTGAAATACAATAAAAAAATTGAAATACCATAAAAAATAGAAATACAATAAAAAAATAGAAATACAATAAAAAATAGAAATACAATAAAAAAAATAGATATACAATAAATAAAAATTGAAATGCAATAAAAAAATGGAAATACAATAAAAAAATAGAAATACAATAAAAAAATAGAAATAAAATAAAAAAATTTGAAATACAATAAAAAAAAATTGAAATACAATAAAAAAAAATGAAATACAATAAAAAAAATAGAAATACAATAAAAATAATAGAAATACAGAAAAAAATAGAAATACAATAAAAAAAAATAGAAATACAATAAAAAATATAGAAATACAATAAAAAAGATAGAAATACAATAAAAAAATAGAAATACAATAAAAAAAATAGAAATACAAAAAAAAAGATAGAAATACAATAAAAAAAAATTGAAATACAATAAAAAAAATAGAAATACAATAAAAAAATAGAAATACAATAAAAAAATTGAAATACAATAAAAAAAAATAGAAATACAATAAAAAAATAGAAATACAATAAAAAAATTTAAATACAATAAAAAATAGAAATACAATAAAAAAATTGAAATACAATAAAAAAAATAGAAATACAATAAAAAAAATAGAAATACAATAAAAAAGATAGAAATACAATAAAAAAAATTAGAAATAAAATAAAAAATAGAAATACAATTAAAAAAATATAAATACAATAAAAAATAGAAATACAATAAAAAAAATTGAAATACAATAAAAATATAGAAATACAATAAAAAAAATTGAAATAGAATAAAAAAAAAATAGAAATACAATAAAAAAATTGAAATACAATAAAAAATAGAAATACAATAAAAAATAGAAATACAATAAAAAAAAATAGAAATACAATAAAAAATAGAAATACAATACAAAAAATTGAAATACAATCAAAAAATAGAAATACAATAAAAAAAATTGAAATACAATAAAAAAAAATAGAAATACAATAATAAAAATAGAAATACAATAATAAAAATAGAAATACAATAAAAAAAATAGAAATACAATAAAAAAAATAGAAATACAATAAAAAAAATTGAAATACAATAAAAAATAGAAATACAATAAAAAAATTGAAATACAATTAAAATAGAAATACAATAAATAAAAATAGAAATACAATAAAAAAAATAGAAATACAATAAAAAAAATTGAAATACAATAAAAAAAAAATAGAAATACAATAAAAAAAATTGAAATACAATAAATATAGAAATACAATAAAAAAATACAAATACAATAAAAAAGATAGAAATACAAAAAAAAATAGAAATACAATAAAAAAAATTGAAATACAATAAAAATAGAAATACAATAAAAAAATAGAAATACAATAAAAAAAATTGAAATACAATAAAAAATAGAAATACAATAAAAAAATAGAAATACAAAAAAAATTGAAATACAATAAAAAAATTGAAATACAATAAAAAAAATAGAAATACAATAAAAAAGATAGAAATACAATAAAAAAAAAGAAATACAATAAAAAATAGAAATACAATAAAAAATTGAAATACAATAAAAAATAGAAATACAATACAAATAATAGAAATACAATAAAAAAAAATAGAAATACAATAAAAAAAATTGAAATACAATAAAAAAAATAGAAATACAATAAAAAAGATAGAAATACAATAAAAAAAATAGAAATACAATAAAAAAAAAGAAATACAATAAAAAAGATAGAAATACAATAAAAAAAATAGAAATAAATAAAAAATAGAAATACAATAAAAAAAATTGAAATACAATAAAAAATAGAAATACAATTTAAAAAAATTGAAATACAATAAAAAAATAGAAATACAATAAAAAAAATTGAAATACAATAAAAAAAAAATAGAAATACAATAAAAAAAATAGAAATACAATAAAAAATAGAAATACAATAAAAAATAGAAATACAATAAAAAAAAAAAGAAATACAATAAAAAAATAGAAATACAATAAAAAAAATTCAAATACAATAAAAATAGAAATACAATAAAAAATACAAATACAATAAAAAAATTGAAATACAATAAAAAATAGAAATACAATAAAAAAAATTGAAATACAATAAAAAATAGAAATAAAATAAAAAATAGAAATACAATAAAAAAAATAGAAATACAAAAAAAAAATAGAAATACAATAAAAAAAATTGAAATACAATAAAAATAGAAATACAATAAAAAAATACAAATACAATAAAAAAATTGAAATATAACAAAAAAATAGAAATACAATAAAAAAATAGAAATACAAAAAAAATTGAAATACAATAAAAAAAATAGAAATATAATAAAAAAAATAGAAATACAATAAAAAAAATAGAAATACAATAAAAAAAAATTGAAATACAATAAAAAAATTGAAATACAATAAAAAATATAAATACAATAAAAAAATTGAAATACAATAAAAAAATAGAAATACAAAAAACAATTGAAATATAATAAAAAATAGAAATACAATAAAAAAAATAGAAATACAATAAAAAAATTGAAATACAATAAAATATAGAAATACAATAAAAAAAATAGAAATACAATAAAAAAAAATTGAAATACAATAAAAAATAGAAATACAATAAAAAAATAGAAATACAATAAAAAAAATAGAAATACAATAAAAAAAATTGAAATACAATAAAAAAAATAGAAATACAATAAAAAAAAATTGAAATACAATAAAAAAAATTGAAATACAATAAAAAATAGAAATACAATAAAAAAAATAGAAATACAATAAAAAAAATAGAAATACAATAAAAAAAATAGTTGAAAAGAGATATGTAAAAACACGCATAGGTACGTTGAAAATACTATTGCAAAATGTCGCAGCAATCGGCCAGTAGTTATTGAGATTATCGGTTAAAACAAACATACACTTTACATATATCTATATATCTATATATCTATATATATATATATATATATATATATATATATATAATGGAAATGGTAATTAATAAAAGTTGAAGAAAGTGCTCAATACCGTTGTAGAGCAGATATGCGTTTTATTTATATTACCGTATCTTTCTGTTATTGTTCATTATTGTTTCAGCTACTTGGCCGTTTTTTTTGGCGAACATTTCTGTAAAAGTCTGAGGATGCTACAGACGGCCAAAAAAAACGGCCAAGTAGCTGAAACAATAATGTAACTTAACAGAAAAATACGGTAATAAAAAATAAAACGTATATATATATATATATATATATATATATATATATATATATATATATATATATAAGGAACTTTGTGTATCTGTGAGTCCGTTCTCTATCGAATCAAAAACGGCTGAAATTTCACAGGAAGTTACGTAATGTGCCTGGGAGATTTCTTAGAAAGATTTTACATTATCGATTATTGCTACCCATCGAAGGTATTCACCTTCGAGTGGTAGCAATAATCGATAATCGAAATAATCCAATGAAAAAGGGAACAGGTGCTTTCACACTACCATATATTAGGTTTACTATAATAATCGATAGATAATTGTCTCTGTAATAATAATGAATTAAAATATATTTTAGATCAATAAATTAATCAATAAATCAATCAATAAGGGGTTTGTCACACAATGATGAACACCTCCCTGAACTTTATCTATCTACCTCTGTCCCGCGCTATCTGTTGCCGAGTGGGACCCATGGCTTGTATCAGGTCGTCCCTTCACCTCATAATTAGTCTTCCCTTTAGCCTCATGTTCACTAGGTGTCAATTCCGTTGTCCTGATGGGTCATCTGTTGTCATGTTGTCTGGCTACGTGCCCTACCCCTCTGTGTTTTGGATATCTTTATGGCAGTATTGATGTCAATAACCCTTGTTTGTTGGCGAATCCAGATGTTTGTCTTTCTGACTTGTCGAGTGATGTCCAACATTATCCTCTCCATCTTCGTTTTTGCCACTACCAAGATTTCACTTTACCGAGTTGTCAGGTTCATGTTTCACAACCGCAGATCATCACATGTAGTATATATTCATTGGAGAACTTCTCTTTGGTTGCCATACTTGCTTTCCGGTTTTATCATTATCCATTTTCCCAAAAGCTGCCCATCCCAATGATATCCTTCTCTTTTTCTCATGGGGGGGGATCTCCATCTTTCGTAATTTTATGTCTTAAGTAGATGTAGCTTTCAACTTCCTCAATGATCTTTCCATCAAAAATTATTAGCGACTTAGCAGCGTTCTGGTTTTACATCATCTAAGTCTTCCCAAGATGCATGTTGATACCAACTGGTTTGCTCTTAGAGTGGATGGCATTTAGAATGTTATTTACTTCCTGAGTAGAGTGTGACATAATTACTATATCATCAGCAATGATGAGATGTTACAGGTGTTCGCCGTCGATGTTGACTCCTCAGCCCTCCCACTTAATCCGACATTATCTCATCCTGGAGACAGGCTGTGAAGAGTTTTAGTGAGACGTTGTCACCTTGTCTTGGTCCCCTTTTCAGCTTGATCTTGTTGTTGTAGAGTAGAGAAAGTCGCACTGTATAGGTCTTTCAGCAAGGTGATGTACGTAGAATCAATTCCTTGGTTCTGAAGGGGAGTGGACAGTGGATCAAACTTTATAGAGTCAAAAGCCTTTTCATAATCCACAAAGGCAAAGCACAGTGGGATATTGTATTCATTGGCTTTCCCTTGCTGTTTACTGACAGCCTTGATATGGTCGATGGTGGAATAACCTGCTCTAAAACCTGCTTTTCCCCGTGGTTGATGACTGCCTAGTGTCCCAGAGATAATACCTTGTATATCACTGGCAGAAGGTTGATTGGTCGATAGTTGTTAATATCTGCAATATTTTCTTTCTTATGAATGATGATCACTGATGCATTCATTAATCTATCTGGAACTATATATATATATATATATATATATATATATATATATATAAATTCGTATTCCTGTATAGTTGTTTGTTTGTTCACAATTTGATTAATATATACAAAACGTGTCTTACTTTAATCTTTCATTTATTTCTATATATATCATGATAATTGCAAAAAATATACAATCAAGAGTTCACCTTATTTGCATATGACATTAAGAAAAATCGATTTTACTAAATAGCGGTATCTCAGTTAATGTTTTTAGCGAGAGAATTATTTTAAGTATTCTATTTAAAATTGTTGTTTAATAAATTTTAAACAACAATTATATTGATAATATATTTATTTTAATTTATTTTGGAATTAACATTTCCAACAGAGCGACCTTTTTTTAAACATTTTTTAGAGTAATTTGCCTCTAGATGCTATCCAGAAAAAAAATCAAATGTTCACAAAATATCATTTTGTAATTTCATTAAGTTTCTAGCTGGTCAAATAATTCCGTGTAGATAGAAAAATGTTTGGCTTTTGTTTTTGTTTTTAATATTCAAACAAGAAAACTGAAAAGATTTTATTTGTTTGTTTTATTTTATTCCTTAAACAGAAATACAGAAATCGTTAATTTTTACCATGTAATCCAGCGTCGTTTAATACCTAAAAAATTAAGATCTACTGCTCCCTTGTTTTGTTTTTTTTGTTTTGTTTTTTCACGTTAATTTCATCGATTACAAACTTAATTTTCTAATTAAAAAGGCAACTTTATACGACGTGACCCAGCGGCGTTTAAACCCTACAAAAATGGAGATTTACTATTTCAATCTAATACATTTAAACAGCTTTTATAAATATTATGAGGGAAGAAATTTGGAAAAAATAAAATAAAATATTAGAGTGGGGGATCACTTTTCTATATAAATTTAACGTAAAATGAGCATCTATTTTTGGCCACCAAGCGTTCAACGAGACATGTCATCGCTAGCATTTTTTCAAGTTTGGCGATTGAGGGAGGGCAAAATCTGACAAATACAATTTATTTTTTTCTGGTGGTGAGGGGGGCGGGAATTACATTGAAAACATAAAATAATGATAAATTTAATTATTTTTTATGAGACCATTCTCTACTTTCACCTAATAATTTAATAAACAAGACAACCCCCAAAATATGAACAATTCAATTTGGGGGGGGGGGAAGCGGTTTACATTAGAAACATAAAATGACAAATAAAAAGCTAATCGAAAAGCCCCCTCCCTAAAAAAAGCAAATCGAAAATTTTCTTTATTTACAAAAATAAAAGCCAGAAAATAAAGTCGTTTTACAAAAAATAAAAGTTAATGTGTACTTTAGCAGCGTAAATTATTTGACAGACAAAAAAATTATAAAAACCATTTATTTTTATATAAAACATTATTAGACGCTGAAATAAAACAAAAAATCATTTTATGTTCTTTTATAATTTTTTATTAGACTAAATTTGCACGCCTTACACGTTTAAAATTTGGCCTTTTTTAGGTTTGACACATTGGCTTTTTAAGGCTAAATTTGGTCTTTTTTACGCTCTTTCATTACAAAAAATATAGTTCATGAAAGAGCTTAAAAAGGCCAATCTGTCAAACCTTAAAAAGGCCAAATTTTAAAAGCAATATGGCGGCCTCGAAATAATGAATATAAATGATCAAAAAATAATAAAAATGAAATTTTTTTCTGGTATATTTTAGCCTTTGGGTCTAACAATGTGTTTTATATTAAATTAAATAGTTTTTATATATTTTTGTCTGACAAATAATTTACGTCGCTAAATTACACCTTTACTAAAAAAAAAAAATAAAGGCACGCATTAATGTTTATAAACGTTATTTTTTAGGTTTACAAAATCGTGAGTTTTATAAGGACAGTGCTCCCTTCTACCGAAATATCTGATGGAGAGGGTATCAGATACTTCTTTTTGGGGGCGATTACATTTGTATGTTTTTATCCGTTCTTTTATTTTTTGAAATTGTTGTGGGGGTATCCACGTTACCCATGATGAAAATGATTAGTATAGCGGGCGTGTTTCAAATGGAACTTCATGTCAACCCAGGCAACGCCGGGTACCCATGCTTATATATATATATATATATATATATATATATATATATATATATATATATATATATATATATATATATATACCATCATCATTATAATAATTAGGACTGTTCTATTACTCAGTGAAGAACCCCTACCTGGATTTAGCTATCTAACTCTGTCCAAAGCTATTCCCTGTCAGGTGGGATCCATATGTTGTATCAGGTCGTCCCTTCATCTCGTTATTGGTCTTCCCTTTGACAACTTGTGAACATAAGAAGCCAATTTCATTGTCCTGATGGACCATCTGTTGTCATGTAGTTTACCTACGTGCCCTTCCCATCAGTGTTTGGATATTTTGATGGCAGTATTCATGTCAATAACTCTTATTTGTTGGCGAATCCAGATATATATATATATATATATATATATATATATATATATATATATATATATATATATATATATATATATACGTTGCCCGGGATATACGGCACAATCACGTTGACCCACCGCTTCTCGCCAGATCATCAAAGCTAAGCACCGCTTCTCGCCAGATCATCAAAGCTAAGCAGCGATGAGCCTGGCCAGTACCAGATGGGTGACTTGTTAGGAAGGCTAGGCGGTGTACCGCGTTGAATCATAAGAAATTTTCAGGTTTGTATCTGAATGCACATTAATTCACTGGAAGAGATGCACTCCTAGTCTTACTTGACATGCATCTAGGAGAACGTAACTCTTATATAAAACCTGCGTTGTATTGAATGCTTTGTCTTTGCTAGCCATGTGCACCAATAGGGATTAGCAATAATACCAAAAAGTGTGGTTGGTTCTACACAAAGCCTTCAGCACTATAAACAAATCAACTGCGATGGTTTCCGAACAAATTATTTTTTGTGGCGGAAGCTCATACATCGAAATCGACGGAGACTCAATCATATATACACACACACACACACATATATTATCATCCACATACAGTACTGTTTCGTTGTATCACAACTCATCAGTGCGGCTAGACAAACACCTTTTCCCAGCCGTGGATTGAACCTACAACCGTCGCATTGACAGTCAGCACCTCTCACCATTCGGCTACGAATCAGTGTCGTAAATATTTTCCTAGAGTGTGTACTAAATCCACACCCTCCCGTCGCAAAGTGTTCGAATCATCAGCTTGTTTACAAACAAATTAATAATGGGCTTCGTTTAATCGCTTTAAATATGCGTCGGGTGAAAATATATTTACAAAGTCCTCAACCCAAAGAGGGGGGCTTTAATTGTCATCCACATACAGTACTGTTTCGTTGTATTACAACTCATCAGTGCGGCTAGACAAACACCTTTCCCCAGCCGTGAATTGATGGAGATCTTATATGTCACAATGTAACATTATATAGTGGGCAATGTAAAAACATTGTTAATTCACTGCCCGCATAGCAGCAGCCGTATATCGCAACAGTTAGAAGCTCCAACTGTCGTTTGGGCGATCGGATTTCGATCCTGGTTTGAGGTGGTTGCTTGTCCAGTGACTATATATATATATATATATATATATATATATATATATATATATATATATATATATATATATATACTTTTTTTAAGCAATCCAGCGGAGTGCTCAATTATAAGGAAAATCCAAAAATAAGAGCGTATTATATATATTTTGTTTACAGAAAGTTTAATCTGAGATAAGTCATTGGTACCGTCGGTTTAAAACTCGATAATTAGAGCTGTTCTAGATACTCATAGCAAGCTTTCTCCAGCCAGTACTCATCTATTCTATAAATGTTAGTGGAAATATATATATACATCATCGGATGATGTTAATATTATTAACTTTAAAATTAAATTTTATTAAATTTCAAATCGAATTTCAATTAAAAAAAATTTGTAAGTACCTGTAATATTAAAATCTAAATTAATTAAAAGATTTTTTTTTCAAATTTAAAACTTTAAATTCACTCCAATATCGATTAAACTTTAACATTCCATTTAATTATATCGAAATGCATTCAAAAATTTCAATTCTTTCGAGGTTTAAGGAGGGGGGATACTTATCTAGCCTAATTGATTTTCCTATTATATATATATATATATATATATATATATATATATATATACATATATATACACATGTATACATATATATAATTATGCATATATATACATATATATACATATATATATATATATCTCCATATATATACATATATATAGATATATATATATACATAATTATTTTATTTATACACACATTAATGGCTACATATGTGCATACATGTTTCTGTAATCATCCACGTTGGGGGATTACGTCTTCAGGCCAAGAATTACCGTCGAAAGTGATATTTCCACCAAATACATTTTCCTATTTCGTTTATCAAGTTAGAATGCAACCTGTGTGGGAGTCATAAAAAACGGTAAGAGGATGAGTGAGGTCTTTGAAGATAATAAACATCTTTTTCATTTCCCTTTCCCCCATCCAACCTAACTTTTGGTTTTTATGGCATAAGGTACTTGAGAATTTAGTTTTCTTGTCTTGGAGTCTGTAAGTTAAGAACCTTAGCTATGGTCAACTAAGTACTGACCGGTGCCATTTAATCTACATCCACCCACACATACATGCAACACACATACAACACACACATACACACACACCGCCACACACACACACACACATACACTCACATTAATACGAATATTCAAAAGCGAATCCATGCTGTACGCTTCTGTTTTATTCACAACACACGTACTGAAACTACGGGTATGATCATAGTTGCGACCTCACTTATCCTCTTTGTGGGGGGGTATTGATGGGTTAGTTGTACTTATAGTTGTTCTAGTCTACTAATTTAGAGTTTTTTAAGTGCGTGTATTCTGAAATGTTTGCAGGATATAGCAGTTTCTTGTTTAATATTTAATAATTTTTCTCTGTCTTTAAACCTTAGTTTCAGAATACACACACTTAAAGAACTCTAAATTAATAGACTAGAACAACTATGAGTACAACTAACCCCCATCAAATACCCCCATAAAGAGGATAAGTGAGGTCGCAACTATGATCATACCCGTATGGGTTACGTAAGTCGCTTAATATTCTACTTCATCGAGCAGTTATGGTATTACTAACCGAAATAAGTACCTGTATGAAGGTATATTTGAACCAAACGAGTAATAGATTGTTTTGAGTGAACCTCGTAATAATGTATGCATATTGATATTTTTGGGTATGTGCATGTATGGATATAAGATCTTTATATACCCGGGTAGGAAAATTAATTTATAAAAAAAAAATTTTTTAAAAAATGAAGAAATAAATAGACGAAAGAAAGTAAGGAATGAAGGGATGAATGAAAGAAAAGGGGATAAGGAAATTAGGGTGAATAAACAAAGATGAAGGTAAGTACTACAATATATAAGCTTGTATACTCGGTTTGTATAACTTAAATACTCTGATTTCTGTCATGTGTTATTATATATTATTATTGTATCGTGATACATCTTATGTATATCTGCCTTACCATCGAAAGAGTGTTTGCTTAATATGAGGATAGGCCTATGAACTTTATGCTGAATTCAATATAATTTTTTACGTAGTGTAAATTTTTACGGAAAAAAACCTACAACTTAGGAAAATGTAACAAGCGGGTGCGGCCATGAAATATAACTATGCGTGTGGATTTTGATAGAAAAAGGGAATTTATATAGTAAATGTATTCATGTCTGTTTCTACTTTAGATGTATCATTTGGTGGCAGGGTACATGTATATATGTATATGTCTATATTTGTGTGAGTATGTATGTATAAGTGTATTTTATCTATGCGTGTATATTTGTATATTTATATATATATGTGTATCTATATATCTGTGTGTATGTTTGTATATGGATGTATTTGTGTGTGTATGTATGTAGATGTATGTATATGCATATATATTTCTGAACTATTAGAATAGGCTACCTCGTATATGATTGTGGTAACAATATAGATTACAAGAATATATGGATGTCCAAATGTTGTTTATATATATGTTATATGTGTATGTATGTGTGTGTATATATATATGTATATATATATATGTATATACATGTATGTATGTGTGTATGTGTGTGTGTTTATATATATATATATATATATATATATATATATATATATATATATATATATATATACCCGTCTGGAGTGTAGTAGCATACTATTGCATATACGAAGGGGTTACCACGCTACAGAAGTAAAGAAAAATGCCATTATTTGTCTCTGTATGTCTGTAATGTGTGTGTATATATGCGCGGGTGTAGCAAAGTGTAGGCATTTATAAGTATATTGATATATGTATATAGGTACACGTGGGGTTTAGATAACTTTCGTGTTTTATATTTATTCATATTTTGTTTGTTTATTTGTTTTAATTTTATTTTATTTTTATTTATTTTTATTTAATTTAATTTATTTTTTGTTTTGTTTTATTTACCTTAATGTAATTATAACTTTATTCCTTCGTAGTTTTAGAGTTATTGTCTAGTTTCAGTACGTGTGTTGTGAATAAAATAAAAGCGTACAGCATGGATTCGCTTTTGAATATTTGTATTAATGTGAGTGTGTGTGTGTGGCGGTGTGTGTGTATGTGTGTGTTGTATGTGTGTTGCATGTATGTGTGGGTGGATGTAGATTAAATGGCACCGGTCAGTACTTAGTTGACCATAGCTAAGGTTCTTAACTTACAGACTCCAAGACAAGAAAACTAAATTCTCAAGTACCTTATGCCATAAAAACCAAAAGTTAGGTTGGATGGGGGAAAGGGAAATGAAAAAGATGTTTATTATCTTCAAAGACCTCACTCATCCTCTTACCGTTTTTTATGACTCCCACACAGGTTGCATTCTAACTTGATAAACGAAATAGGAAAAATGTATTTGGTGGAAATGTCACTTTCGACGGTAATTCTTGGCCTGAAGACGTAATTCCCCAACGTGGGTGATTACAGAAACATGTATGCACATATGTAGCCATTAATGTTTGTATAAATAAAAATAATATACCTGCTCTGTTCACTCATTGAGCACTATTTTGGTAGACATATGTTGTTTTATTGGATGTACTTCTAGGGAACTAAACTCTACTGGCTATAGATATATATATACATATATATATATATACATATATATAGATATATATACATATACATGTATATACACATATATATACATATATATACATATATATACATATGTATATACATATATATACATATCTATATACATATACATATATATATACATATACATACATATATATATACATATACATATATATATACATATATATACATATATATATATATATACATATACATATCTTTATACATATATATAAATACACTGATCTTTTCGATTATATGGTCAAGTCCGGTCATATTCAGTTCGGAAATAAAAACAAAATACAAACGACCGTTTTGGAAGGCGCATAATTACACCATCCTTAAAATATTCCTCAAGTATGAATTATTTTCTATTCGATTCAATTTTAAAATCAGTTATCAAATCTGTACTTGAGTATGGTGCTATGTAATGGGGTTACCAGAATGGAGATGTATAAAATGAGGAGGATGTTTGACAAGAAACTGAAAAAAATATTCATCCTAATGTTGAATAGTATTTTGGGCAACGGCGGAATTGTAGCTGGTTTTGCACACGTGTGTATATGGAGCTGGATGCACACACGTAAATATTGTGGAAATCTTCAAACCAAGAAATATCATCAAAGTCATAACAATTGAAAGAAGTGTGCAGAAGCTTTGAAAGTAACATTCCTCAACTAAGTTTTGAAAAAAATTCATATTGAAATTTGGCCTTGGACGAATTTAATGAGGCCCAACAGAATACGGCATGGAAAAACGAAATTCTTATCTAAAGTTTTTCGTAAATAAAAACAAATGCCATCCAAGGAAGACGAGCACAATACTCCACCACGCCCCATCTCTATCTCGCTCTCTATCTATCTATCTATCTATCTATCTATCTCTTCATAGCACATTGATAAAGAATTGAAAAGAAGTTGTCCTTCTCTTTTTATAAACTTACGTCAAGCGTTTTTTTTTTGTTTGTTTGTTTTTTGTTTTTGCGAAACAACTAATTGTCTCATATCCATTTGTCAAGAACTTGAAACTATTTAATAGATTAAGTAGGCGACACGGTTAAAAACCAAAGATCTACAGTATAACGAAACACTAAGAATGACAGGGCCGCAGGTTTTAGTTGTGGCAGCTTTTATTCCAGATGTTTTATTCCCCTTTTAGAAAGATGCAACGCAGATTCCTACATTTGAGATTTGTTGGGCCCCTCGCTTTCCTGAGTGCGTCGAGCCATTATGACCGGTTAGATTCTCAACCTACTGTCTCTTTCAAGCTCTAAACTTTAATCATCACGAATCTCTAAAGATCATCTCCCCTTCCTTATGATATCATTAGAACACGTCACTAAGATAATCCCCTGATGTTTTTATATGTCATTATGTCTACGTTGTTAACTAAAGTGTTATAACATTTTTAATTTAACATTCCTTGTAACTATTAAATGTAGACACCGCCAAAAATGGCCGAAAAATCAAGTTGTTGTTTTTTTAAAACGAAATAACATTTATTAAAATCCATTATTTCTGAGTAACTTTTTTTCCCAGAAAGATAAAACCATGAATTTTATCATATAGAAAGCAGAATAATGTAAAACTTTTTCTATTATTTTTAATTAAATTTTAAATGTTAAATTTTCCCCAAAAGTTAACAATTGGCGTTTTTTGTTTTGCACAAAAAACGTATATAAATAGTTTTAAAAAAAAGGTTTTTTAAAGAATTAATTTGGTTATTTCTTGTCTAAGTTTTGTTTAGGGTGATTTTCTATGAGAATATGCAAAAATATTATAATATAAGTACCTGGATTCCAAATAATTCCACTTATTCATATAGGCAACCAGTTACTTCGCGTCGATTTGATTACTCTGTTTCCATTTGTACTTGACAAAAAGCAAACTACGGAAGACCAAAAAGTCCCAAAAAACTTATTTTTCAGTGACGAAAATTTCAATGTATTATTAACGCTGAGGTTGGCCAGTACCAGATGGGTGACCATTTGTATGAGTTTGGTTTTTAATGTGTATGTGTGTGGGGGTCAGGTTCTCCAAAATGGGGAGGGGGTATTTTAAAGCAGAATAAAAAAAAAATTATTTCAGCGCATTTGGTCCACCGTAGTCGAAAGGCGGCAAACGTTTTCAAACTGGATCGAAAAAATGAGGATATTTTTAACACAAAGGGCACAATATTTATCGAATTTTTTTTTTTTTTGTATCGATGCTTCAAAGCATGCCCTGTTTAATAATGGTCATGCATTATTCGGCTCGCTAAAAAGAAATTGTTAATTTATTCATCAAAGATTTTAAAATGGCTTTTTTCGTATAAATGTTAAAAAATTTTTTTTTTGTTTTGCTTAACTTAAGTTAATTATTTTACTTAACATATTCACCGAATTTCACACTTCAAAACTGAAAAGCGGGATAATTAAACACAATCGAAGTTCTGATATTCAGACATCAAAATAAGGTATGCAAACAAGTTTTTGTTTTTGTTTTGTTTTTTTAATCTATAATCCTGTCCCTTACAACAATACAATATGTTTTGTTCAGTTTAAGATGATTATTTTAAGCATATTTAGAACCCTCTCAAAACAAGGGGGGTTTTAAGCAACAATATATATATATATATATATATATATATATATATATAAATATTGTTTATGAAAAATAGGTACACTGTTATAAATTTCATTCTTCTCTTAATAATCGCTGAAAATGTTGTATTGATTGGAAAATTACCTGATTTTTGGTAAATTTTTAAAAAGACGGTCCGTCAAAAAGTACTTACCTGCCCCCCCCCCAGTTTTGGCGGTGCCTAATTAAATGTAAATGAATATCTAAATGTTTGGATTATTCTAACACATATTTTAGCTGACAAATCTTTTTGGCTTGAATAGTCATAATAATCGTCGATTGGCACAGCTTTGGTTCACCCTTACCTTATCAGGAGGTTGTATTGAGTGCCACGGTAGCAGTGTCAGAAATTTCGTGAAAACTATTGAATAATTCCACCCGCTATCTTTCGAAGCTTATAATTCCTTGAAAAATGTAATTCAAGCTCTATTTTTTTTCAATTAAAGGAGCAAGGACCAAGTTTCGTTAAAAAAAAAAAATTAAAAAAAAAAAAAAAAACGTGTTTTTTTTGTTTTTTTTTAATGGCTTTAAACTTCGGACTTTACAGGTAAATTTCTAAAAAACACTACTTTTTTTGTTTTAAATTTGAATATATTATTTATTGATCTTTTCTCTTCAATTTGTGATGTATAAAACTTTGGTACATAAATTAATTATTTAGTTTTTAATAGACATTTGTAAATGGGGGGCGTTAATTTAAGAAAAAATGTTTGTCTAAAATATTATATTCGGTTTATTGAAAAGAGCATAAAATTTCACATTGACCCTGAAAATATCGTAAAAATAGAATCAATAGAAAAATTTTGATAGATTTTTAAAATTTAAAAATTGAAAAATACTGAACTCGTAAAATTCAATTAATTTCATTACTGTTTTTTTTTTTTTAAATATTTCTATTACTTTTTATACAACTTTAATGGTTTATTTTGGAAGTATAATCCATAAAGAAAATAAACAACCCACCGTTAAAAGAGAAATTACGAGTTTTTTTAATTTTATTTGCAGTTTCGTGTTAGGGGTGTCAAAAATTCCTACAGAAATTCTGATACACCTAGCGTCACGGCTCCTTTATGTCCTTTAAATAATAGAAAAAAATTTTTCGCATTTTCAAGTAAAATCTAATGTATATTTACCCGAAAGCACATTTAAAATTTACTCAGTAAAATGGTTCATTATTTTCGGCAAGATTGTTTCCCTAATTTTTTTTTTTTACTGGTAATGTCTTTAAATCTCCAAGTTATATCCAAAATATAAACGAAAAAATAACATGTTTCCTTCAAATGGGAGAGAAACAGCAGCTATAAAAACTGATTTATTTTAATGGAATAGGTAAAGCACTTTTAAATATACAAATAAATTGTTGAAAATAACAATCTACGTTTATTATCTCCCTTGCACCGTGTAAAGTGCTGTTAAGTGTTATTTCCCTTTTTGCATTGCGGACTTGAGATAACGTTACATGAAGCCTTTTTCGTACGTGTACAAATCTGTCTGAACACTTGTGATTTTTAGCTTTTAAATTCAGATGAATATATTTCAGCTCAAACAAAAATTTATTGATCCATTGACGCCCCATCAGAATCAACACACTTTTGCCTATGCAAAACAAGTGCGTTTATGCAGTAGCGTAAAAACCTTGCGTTCTAATGGGGATGGTGTCGCTAAAGGCGTTTTTTATATCGCTATTTTTTTTTAAGCATTTCTCACGCAGAAAGTTATCAAGATGCTTGAAAAAGTGGTAGTCAGCAGGTGAGAGGTCTGGAGAGTATGGGGGTTGAGGCAGAGTCTTGTAGCCCAATTAGTTCAATTTCTGTAGGGTGGGTTTAGCAAGATGCGATCGGGCATTGTCTTGGAGGAGAATTGTGCGTTTTCTATTAATTAATGCTGAGTCTTGTCGAAATTTCTGATGCATTTAATTCATTTGTTGACAGTACTTTACCGCCATAATGATTTCGCCTGCATTCAAAACATTTTAATGAATTAGACAGTATCCGATGGCCGACCACTATTTTTATCATCTTAAAGACTCGTCACCAACACAAAAAATTTTAAATCACCATTGTGTTGTGCGTTCAGTAGTGGTTCCTGTGTGAAACCCTTTGTTGATATCGCGAGCTATTTCAGCAACAATTCGGCCTAACTTGAATTGAAATAAGAAACTTGTATGAATTTGCTTTTTTCCATCTTGTATTCAACGTTCTGAAAAGAAGACATAATTGTTTTAAAACGAATGTAATTTAAACGATTAAATAGAGAGAAAAAACTCTCTTTAAAATAATAAATAAAGTAAAGTTATTATAACGAAAACCTATTTGAAAATACATCATTTGAAATCAAAATTAAAAATTCTGCATAAACTTTCATCTCAACCTAATATTTTTTTTTCAATATTATTTAATATTAGGGCTGTCCCAAATGTAATGCGTCCTATTTTTTACTCTGCTCGAGAGTATTAAAAGGAATTGCAAATTACATTGTTATGATGACTGAACTTGCGCATTCATGACCTGATAGTTTCAGGTCTCTTTTGCAGATCTTGACGGTGTGTGATTCTAAGAAATCAACCCATATCATGGGCATGCGTCAGAAGAAGAGATGCGTCATAGAATTCCTGGACAAAGTACATTTAGAATGGTGGTGACTATGTAGAAAAATCTCAGAGCTCAAAAGGTCGCTTGTTTTACTGGTAGTATTTGTGTCTTTGAAGCTTTTCAACTTTTGTGGTTAAAAAAAAATATGAGGTTTTACTTTTGGAATGAGCTCTTGTATGACAAAGTGCTTCTGGACGCCCATGCACAGCTATCTTTCATTGGCGCTTTTTTATATAAGGTCATTTTTAGAGGGGGGCAACTCCATTTTACTAAGGATTCGTTCATTATTTTCATCTCATAATTTAGGACGCTACTAATAACGATATTTTTATTAAAACAAAACATAAAAAAAAGCTGCGACGATTTTGTTTTTTTAATCTAACAAAGTTGATAACATTAAGAATACAAAATTTAGTCTTTACGCGACTATTAAGAGAATCGCTCTTGTTTTCATGTCACAGTTTCTTTTTTCGACTACATTGCAAAAAATGGAAATGCAACAATAGTTGTAGAGGAATTATTTTTTCATCTCATAATTTAGGATGCTGAAACCAACAATATTTTTCTTAAGTCAAAACATTAAAAAAAAAAAAAAAACAGCGGCGTTTTTTTTTTTTTGTGTGTGTGTAACAAAGTTGATAACATAATACAAAACGTAGTCTTTATGCGACTATTAAGAGAATCGTTTATGTTTTCATATCACAATTTACGACGCTAAAACCAACGATATTTTCATTAGATGAAAACATTTGAAAAAGAAAGTTGCGGCAACTTTTTTCTAGTTTTTTTTTTTAATTATTTTTTCAAAAAGTAAATATTATGGTGAGGTCCTATGAAAAAGATTAGTCTTTAAGGTTAAAACCCAAAGAATGAAAACATTACAAAAGAAATGGAATTTTTACGACAAGTTTTTTTATTTTGTTTTGTTTTTCTTTTACTAATTTTTCTAAATTAACAAATAAATGTTATGGTAAGATTTTTGTAATATTAAAAACTAGATGTTGGTGTTATTAATATTATAAGCTTTGGTACAGAAAAAAAAAGTCGCCACAGCTTTTTTTTTTTAAAAAAAGCAGTTTCATACTTGTTTTATTAACGAGTTTGTTTGTTAAAATCACAATTTCCTCTTCAACTATCGTTGCATTTTCCTTCATTTTCGCAACAAAAAAATCTTACCATGACATTTATTTATTAATTTAAAAAAGTAGTAAAAGTTATAAATATTCCATTTCTTCAGTCATGTTTACATTTTTTGGGTTTTAAGCTTAAAGACTAATTTTTATAGAACCTCACCATAATATTTAATCTTTAATCAAAATGTAGTTGGAAAAAAAAATAGAAAAAGTTGCCGCAACTGTGACATGAAAAGAAACCGATTCTCTTAATAGGCGCGTAAAGGCTACATTTTGTCTTATTAATGTTATCAGCTTTGTTAGATTAAAAAAAAAAAAAAATTCGTCGCAACCTTTTTTTTATGTTTTGGTTTAATAAAAATATCATTAGTAGTAGCATCCTCAATTATGAGATGATAAAATGAGCGAATCTCTTAGTAAAATGGAGTTGCCTCCCTTTGCACAATGACCTTGTATAAAAAAAAAAAAAAAAAAAAAAGCGCCCGTTCATTACTGGCAAAAGTTCATCGGTGACTACGGAGAAAAATAAATCTGAAGCACGATCTGAAGTCGATTGTTTTTAAATGGTACTACTCCCGTTTTCGTATCTCTTCAACTTTTTGAGTAACAAAAATAAGAGGCTTTACTTTTGGAACGACCCTGGTAATAAACTTAATTTAATTCCGTCAAAATAATAAAGTTCAAAATCTAATATATAAAAGGCTATCTCTCTGTCTTTCTGTCTGTCTGTCTCCATATTTTCAAACTTTCTCTTCCGAAACTAAAAGATGCAGAGCAGCGCTAGAGGCTGAATGGATTTTTATGGGCTGTTCTTTTATGAGTCTTTAGCCGGTTGAAATGTTTTTAAGAAGTCAAAAAGGGGTAAAAATTGAAGAAAAAATCGTTATATAACTTATATATTTATCTCAGTTTATTTTTCATCAGTTCATCTGCGTCTCACGTTGGTACAGTACTAACGTCATCAGCTTTGAATTCTACAGTTTTGCTTTCGGTTTCGATTCTAGCTGATGGCACCCAAATACTTTTTTTTTTACTTTTGAAATCACGCCTCTATAATATATACGAAATCTGGACAAATTAAAATATTATATTTAAACGTATTTTACGAGCGAGCACCTCGACTAGTTTAAATAAAATTACAATTTAAATTCAACAAAAGTTTCTCGTTGAATTTTAAATGTTTGTAAATATTTTAGATGTTTTACCTTTATTTCGTGACTTCTTTCATTTCTTTTTTTATCTGGTTCTTTTTATGTATTATGTGTAATTTTATACCCACATTCTTAGCCATATATATATTACCATTTTTATATCCATTAATATTACACCTATAAAAAAAAAACAGTAACAAAAATTTACTAACCCAAATAATGCAAAGGGATTCTTTTAAAATATTATGTTCAAATGAAAAATAAAATATTTTAATAATCATCATGGCATATTTTTGAACGTTTTTAAAAATGATTTCCAAACTAATCTATTCCTGCCCAAGTCATTGTTTCTCACACTTTTTTAAACGATTCCAGAGTTTGACAAGATGCACTTAAAGAAGGTCGGAAGTTACATCGAGCGAAACGTTGTAAAAATGGCCTTCAGGATGAGAATAATGGTTCAAATTATCCAAATGATACCAAGTATCATTTTTTTTTATAATCTATACATTAATACGATAGCGTGTGTGTACTTTTGTTACATCCGGGTCGTTTAATTGTTATGTTCTTCTATTTCTTGTCATAAATAATTTTATCAAGAATTCTTCATAAGTTTTGGTTTCGGTTATGACTGAAGGAACTCAAGTAATATATATATATATACATATATTTTTTTCATAAGTTTTTATTTCGGTTTCGATTCAAGCTAATGCACCCAAGTTATATGGCTACATATTTTTTTATTTTTGAAATCGCAACTTTATAACATATAAAAATCGATAAATAAATAATATATACGAAATCTGCAAGAATTAAAATATCATATTTAAGCGTACTTTACGACCGGGCTATACCGGACGTTCTTCCTAGCTAAGATAAATACTTCTGCAGTTTTAACAAAAAAAACTACAATAATATCAGAGCGTATCCATTTACACTGAACATTTACAGAATGCCAATATCAGTATATTACATATGAATGAGTCCCCTGTGGAATTTTCACAGGTCCCGCTAGTATCTATCAATGTTATCACTAGTTCTCGTCAGATCATCGAAGATAAGCAACGTTGAGACTGGTTAGTACCAGATGGGTGACCATTTCGGAATTCTGGGCGCTGTAGGTGCTCTCTGCTTATTTCGGCATTGTTAACAGTTGTCCTGTACATACACTTCAGTTGATGCTGGTATTTAACAATGTTTACTCAGAAGAAGTGTGGTTGAGATTGCGCACCTTTAGCCACAAAAATGTCATGCGCAGGCACCCCTAGTCTGTCAAAGACTGAAGGAGCCTGTGTATTAATGTTATATGCATAATAAAAAGACATTTAAAAACAAACAATGACAAAAGAAGTTATTTTGGAGATTATATGTGAAAATTACAAATAATTTTTTTTTTTTTCTTTTTAATTCATCATTATCCTAATCAGTTTAATATCTGTTTTACATGTTGAAATGTATTTATAAATTGACTTTTAAACTAACATATTTGTGACAATATTTTTCTCTCAAATAAAACTTCATCATTTGCTCCGTTTTTTACTTAGATTTCCCCTGTTACAGTAGATGTTGGTTGTTTTTGTTTTACGGCATATCCACCTTTTTCAGGTTATTTAATGCAGAATCTAGTTATTTTGAAGAACGATTTTTAATGGAGTTTTTTTTTTTGGCGGGGTTTTAAGTCGGATTCTATTTAACCCATAGTTGGGACCCTAACAGGTACTACCACTCCGGGTCAGAGTGGACCTGGGAGCAATGGCAATTAAAGGGTGGCTCCACACTCCCCAAGGCCTACAAGGTGGGGCCTCACCATCGGATATAGTTTTAGGTCATATTCAGGACCTGTTAAAGTAGAAGATCTACAAAGACGGGAATAATACCATTAAAAACGATCGACTTGTTTTGTTTCAGAATTTATTTTTCTGCATAGTCATCACCATTTCCAATGAACTTTTGACCTATTTAAGTAATATTGAAATATTACGTTCATCAGTAACTTTTTCCCTTAGATTTCCCCTGCCATCTTAGGTTTTCTTCCTATACTTACTTAAAAACTCTCATTCTTTCTTTAAATGTGACTAAAGCAAGAAAGTCTTCTGATCATCACTCACTTTCCTATATTGTCCATGAGCTACTGTGATACGGACTAGATTTATAGAGGACAATTTGGTCAGCAAAATTTTTGTGCAAGTTGAAATTTCTGGAAGTCTCTCCACTAGAACAACCAATGCTCATCACTTTGAACTTTCTGTACATTGCTTGAACAATCTTCATGAAAATTAAAAATAAAATAAAATAAAAACCAAAACATGATTTTAATCCAGATTCTACAAAGTAAATAGTAAAATCACTGCGATTAAGCAACTTTAATTTAGTGTAATCAGATCTGAAATAATTGCACAGAAATAGAATAGTTAGAATTAGTGATATTAACAATCTGTCTAAAGTTTTATTTGGCCTTCGGGACAAGATCAAAGTGTAGCATCTGTTCTTCAGATGCTGCACTTAAGATAATTTGTACCAGTCAATGGAGGGGAAACCCTCTATACTGGGACAATTATTATTTTTGGTAACCAGAGTGCCCCCTTTTTGCCTACTTTTAGGGGAGCTGGTTTTTACCTCACATTAAAAACGGCCTTGTGCCTAATTTGCTCAGTGGGGGAGCAAATAAATACCATCTGTTCCGGCAGATGCTGCACTTAAGATAATTTGTACCAGTCAATGGAGGGGAAACCCTCTATACTGGGAACCGCCTGGGTAATACCTAGGAGGTCCACCCTCCCAGGCCTTGCCACCGGGCTTTCCGGTGGGGCAAGTTTATTGCTTGCTGCCTGAGGCGCCCCGACCGGGGAATGCCGACGGGGTTACTCAGGCAATTTTTAAAATTGCAGGAGTGCCCCTCCTTTAGGGGAGCCTGCGGGGTTCCCACTTTCCGGCCTTGTGCCACATAATGCTGATGTGGGCAGCATTTAAATAAAAACCAGAGTGACCCCTTTTAGGGGAGCTGGTTTTTACCTCACATTAAAAACGGCCTTGTGCCTAATTTGCTCAGTGGGGGAGCAAATAAATACCATCTGTTCCGGCAGATGCTGCAAGCTATGACTAGCAAAGACCAGATGTGGGGGCAACCCCACATGCCTGACCTTTAACCAGCTCCCATTTCCCACTTCTCGGGAGCTGGTCCCCTTTTTCCCTTCCCCCTCCCTTCACTCCTCACATTAAAAATTGGCCTTGTGCCTAATTTGCTCGGTGGGGGAGCAAATAAATACCATCTGTTCCGGCAGATACTGCAAGCTATGACTAGCTATGACTAGCAAAGACCAGATGTGGGGGCAACCCCACATGCCTGACCTTTAATCAGCTCCCATTTCCCACCTCTCGGGAGCTGATCCCCCCTTTCCCTTCCCCCTCCCTTCACTCCTCACATTAAAAATTGGCCTTGTGCCTAATTTGCTCGGTGGGGGAGCAAATAAATACCATCTGTTCCGGCAGATGCTGCACTTAAGATAATTTGTACCAGTCAATGGAGGGGAAACCCTCTATACTGGGACAATTATTATTTTTGGTAACCAGAGTGCCCCCTTTTTGCCTACTTTTAGGGGAGCTGGTTTTTACCTCACATTAAAAACGGCCTTGTGCCTAATTTGCTCAGTGGGGGAGCAAATAAATACCATCTGTTCTGGCAGATACTACACTTAAGATAATTTGTACCAGTCAATGGAGGGGAAACCCTCTATACTGGGACAATTATTATTTTTGGTAACCAGAGTGCCCCCTTTTTTGCCTACTTTTAGGGGAGCTGGTTTTTACCTCACATTAAAAACGGCCTTGTGCCTAATTTGCTCAGTGGGGGAGCAAATAAATACCATCTGTTCCGGTAGATACTGCAAGCAAAGACCATATGTGGGGGCAACCCCGCATATAAGACCTTGGACAATGTAGGGGCAACCCTTCATACAAATTGTCACTATCAAGCTTCCCTTCTCCCCGGGGAGTTGGTCCCCATTTCCCCTTTACTCCTCACTTAAAAAATCGGCCTTGTGCCTAATTTGCTCGGTGGGGGAGCAAATAAATACCTCAAAGTGTAGTATCTGTTCTTCAGATGCTGCACTTCAATTTCTTGTTCTCTGTCAGTGGAGGAGAAATCCTTCACAACTGAGACAATTTTTATTTTTGTTCCTTTTCTCCACATTAAAAAACGACCCTGGTGTCTAACTCTGTCCCGTGGGGAGACATTGTAAATAGGAACAATCTGTTAAAGTTGTCTTTCTTGGATCCTATATAATAAATATAAGAGTTATTTCCCTTAAACGATAATTTTTGACGTTTTCTTAGTCCATAGTATAAGGATGATTTTGCTCTACTTTAATAATTAATCAGAAATGTTGTGTGTAAATTTATTCCGTCAATCTTCTTTCCTTTTTATGGATAATTAATCAGCATTCTCAATTTTAATAGAAAACATTAGTTTATTTGAATAGTCTCTATTACAATTAAAAATAATTTAAAAAATTTTGTTGGTATACATGATTTTAGCATGACTTTCTCATCTAAAGTGACCTTTTTTCAAAAAGCATATCTCATCGGTGATCAGACTTTGGCCAGAGATAATTTAGTTCTCTGTGCTCGCCTCTTGTTTTTCCGTTATTCATTGTATCATCAAAACATGTTGTTTAGGTGTCTGTGGAAGGACTATTGCTTCAAAATTCAGGAGAAACTGAATGTCTACTAGACACCATATTTGGGTGTCTTCAGTCTCTCTGTACAAGGGTTTGTCAGAGACTTGACATGCGGATACTTCTAATCAGAAGTAAACTCTAACCATAAAGATCAAATAAAACATGGTGTGCTGTCTCCTCAAGCCATTCAGCATGTTCTTAAGGATGCGAACTCGGAAACCCTCTTTATTAATAGATGGCAGCTTCTAATCTATAATAAAAATCTCACCTGTCTGTTTTAATGTATGTATGTATGTATATATGTATGTATGTATGTCTCGCAAAAAATTTTAACAGAGGCAATGGATTTTCATGAGTACAGTATCATTTTTAAGCTCGACCCTTCGGACGACAAATATCGAAAAATTAGCTCATTTGGGCACTTTTATACAGGAAGGGGTCGCTGTTTTCGACGCTATTTTCGAAAGTCATCGTCTCTTTTCGATTGACTAGCATTAACTACGTCACTTCCGGTTTCACGATGGGCGCAACAGCAAAGACGTCACGTTTTTTTTTTTTTGGGGGGGGGTCACGTTCTTTTCCTCCTTCGCAGTATGAGTTCGAGCCTGCCTGCCTGCCTACCTGCCTACTACCACTTTTTTTTTTGCTCACGACACACCTACAAAAACACGGGCAACGCCGGGTACCCAGGCTGGTAGTAAATAAGGAATTTCTAATAAAAAATGAATAAAAATAATTATACATACTGGCAGGCCGATACCCAGGATAAAAGAGGTCCCTCAATCCGTTTATACTCCAGGCAGGAAAGAGTAAGTAATGGTGTAAACGTTCTTTCCTCTGAAAATGGCACTACAGCCATGACAGAGGCCAACATGGCCTTCATATTAGAGGTCCTAACCCACTAGCTCAACCAGTTTCAGCAGGTAAAAATCGGAAATGAAGAGGTTTAAAAGCTCAGCCATGGAATTTTGCTGAACAGAAAATGTTGCTCTTTTGTTACCATTACTCGAAGTTTGAAAAGTCAATCAAAACAACAAATAAAAATAAATAAAAAAAGAAAAAAGAAAAAGAAAATATGAAATCTTGTCTGGAGATACTGGAGTCTCCAGGCAACTTGTTTGTGGGACCTGTATTCGGCAAATGATTCTCCAATCGATGTGCTTTGAATTTTGAGTATGCATCAATTATTAACCAAGATATGAAGTATTTTCTTTTCTAATAAAAAAGTGTTAAATTTGCACTAAACACACTCTATAGTGTCTTAATGTTAATAAAACAGTTATTTTAAGAATATAATAGTTTTATAGAAATAGAACACGTTTTTTTTTCTTCAATTGGCAATTACAAATTGGCCGAATATTTGTTGAAGTAAAGTGAGAAAGTACAGATGCACGTAGGCATAAGAATTGTTGTAAGTTTCTTATCTGATTATTGTATGTAACATTTTTGCTGTGACTGCAATTCTTATAAATCTAATCAATTGAAAAATTAATACTACCAAATATTCAGTATTGGTTTTACATTGCATAATTATTTAAAAATATGAAAAAATCGTGGCAGATCATTATGAAAATGTGCAGCAACATGAGTTTCAACAGGTGATTAACTTTCGACTCATATTATGCCATAAAATTAGTTCATTCAGTGGCTCTGCTAGTGAAAACAAAACATGATGCTAAGTTTAGTTATATTATTAACTTTAAAATTAATTTTCATTAAAATTATATCCTAATTTTCATTAAAAAAGTTTTTTTGTAAGTACCTTTAATATAAAAACCTAAATTAATAAAAAGATTGTTTTACAAATTTAAAAATGTTAATTTATCTCAATATCGATTAAACTTTAAAATTCCATATAATTATATCGAAATGTATTTAAAAATTTAAACCCTTATCTAGCCTAAGGGATTTTCCTATTATATATATATATATATATATATATATATATATATATATATATATATATATATATATATATGTGCACACATTGATCTTTATTAGTTATTCAATGACTCTACTAGCGAAAACAAAACATAATGCTAGTTTTATATTGAAAATGCGTTTATTAATATTTATTAAATACTAGCGGGGGTACCCGGCGTTGCCCGGGTGTTTGTAGTTGTGTGTGTTGGGGGGGGGGGGGATCAAAAAAGAAAAAAAAGTTTTGGTAGGAAGGAAGGCTCAAAAACAAATATTAAAAAAACGAACAAAAACAAAAAAAAAAGTGAAAAACGTTTTCTGTAGGTGTGTGTTGGAAGGGGGGGGGGGTAGATCCAAACCCTATGTTAAACTTCTTGTTAAAAATCGGAAAAACAAAACAAAAAAACAGCGAACTTGATGTAAAAGAAGAAAAAGTCAAATAAAAAAAAAATAAAATAAAGTTTTGGTAGGTAGGTAGGATCGAACCCTGAACGTTGAGGCGAAAAACTTGGTAAGTTACCCGTTCGCCCACGAAAGGAAAGTAACTAAAAAAATTTCAATGTAACGTTCATAAATGGCAGGTGTGTGGCGAATCTAATTAGGTCAAAGTTAATGAAATTCCGCACTTGATTTTAACTGAGGGATATTTTTTTTTAGTTTGTTTTTTACCCAACTTTGTCTGGTTTTGTTTCCCCAACATGTTAGGAAAAACCAGCTCCCCTTTATTGGGGGAGTGTCCAAATGAAAGCAATTTTCTGATATGACGGTGAAAACCGACATTGACCAAACGTTCATTTGCTTTCTGGACGCTGAGAATCACACCTTAGTTTCTCATCAGTTTCGCTTTACTACAAAAAGCCGAATCAACACGAGATGGGCTGAAATAGCAAGAATTGTGTAAAAGTCGACATAAATAAATCTACATGCAACACGCATTCGCAAATCCTAGATATCATTATCTAGGGGGTATATAAACACTTCTAAGCAATAGTAACCCCCCCCCTCGGAACACCGGCGAAAAATGACTTTGTTGGACATAGAAAATGATGCCTTTTATATAGATTGATAATATTTCCACAGTTATATTGTAATAGCTTGGTGCCCGGCATTGCTGGATCGTAAAATACCCTTAAATATGATATTTTAATTTATGCGAATTCTGAAATTATTATTATAGAGTTAATTCTATATCGTTTATTATATATTATATTATACCCAATATATAGTTGTAATTTTAAAAGCAAAAAATATATGAATAGAGTGCCATCAGCTAGAACCGAAACCAAAACATATAGCACTCTAGAGTCTTAGTATTTATCATTCAAGCTATCGTCAGATGGATAAGAAATAGTTTTAAATGAACCGACTTTAACATATAAATGTGTAATTGCACATGCATATAGATTACATGTTTAGTCGACTTACACCTTCCAAGTTCCATTTTTTTTTTGTAATTTAGACCCCTTAGCAGCTATTTTTACCGACTAAAAGTCCATAAAACAATCGTCCACAATAAATGCAATCATTTGTTCCCCTTCGCATTGCTCTGCAATCTTGCATCTCAGTTGAGATGCAATTTGAAAAATGGAAACGGACACACACACACACACACACACACACACACACACACACACACAAAATAGACTTCGTCGTTTAGTGGGGATACCCTTTTCTCTACCCTGCAACCCCTCTCCCACAGAAGAGACGTTGCGAGCCTATCCTTGTTTTATCGTTATTTTCATGGCAGGTGCTCGTCTGAACTCCAATCCCTGGTCCCCCCTCGCCAATCTTTCACGAAAAACACCCGTCTAGCTGAATCCACTGTGAAAAATTTCCGCCACTCTATATCTGTGCCTAAATCAATTCCATGAACAAAGCTTCTTTCTTAGAACTGCACGCCTGTGGAACTCTGTTCCGTCTGCCTGCTTCCCTCCGGACTACAACTTGGATATCTTCAAGTCTAATGTTAACAAATTCCTAATGAACCGCCCCTTAAGTAAACACTTCATCAAATCTCCACACTAACGTAATATACTTGCAATAACCCTTATCCCTGAGTGGCTTCCGGGCCTTGATAAGTGGTGATCACTGTGTAAAAAAAAAAAAAAAAAAGCTTCTTTCTTAGAACTGCACACCTGTGGAATTGTCTTCCGTTTTCCTGCTTTCCGGCTGACTACAATATGGTTGTCTTCAAGTCTAACGTAAATAAGTTCTTGATGAGCCGTTCCATATAAGTTATCAAATTTACCAAGTTTTCATTACTAATGATTACTATATTGTCCAATTTCTACTGTACACTCTTTAACCCTTATCCTTGAGTGGCCTCTTGGCCTTGATAATGTGGTGATGCCTATGTAAAAAAAACAAAAGAAACACACACACACGAACACACACACGCACACACACACACGCGCACACACGCATGCATAGTGAGTTGTAAAAACAAGATTGTTTTAAAGTTAGATTCATTATTAAAAATAATAATAAAATGCATTAGACAGAAACAAGTTAAATATATCAGTCAGGTTCTTGATAACTGTCGCAATGTCTCATGTGGACCATTGTGAAAATGAATTCCTAATCTCTGGTCTAACATATGTCAACATTTGTAAGTTACATACATTACATGAATCTAATACCAATATATTGATTAAAATATAAGACAAAAACGCTAAAATTATATTACTAAATGAGTTTAATCGAATGCAGTCCATACTTTTGAGATGCGAATTTCAATATCTCTCTCTATGGAACCTATGTTGCTGCAAAGGTATTCAAACTCAGTGACTTCTTTCAGTGTTGTTCCATCAGGAGCTTTGATCCACCTCCACATTAAAAATCATAAACTTTGTCTTATCCTCATTAACATAAAGACCTTTCAACTGCTCTTCAAACAAGAGCTTCTCATCGACAGAATCGTGGAAAATGTGAGTAAGTTAATATGAATTTATTTACATCTTTATAAACTCATTTGTGCAAACAGGGTTTTAAATTGACTCCTTTAATAATATAATTTTTTGGTGTTTTCACATGGTGAGATGGTTAAAGGTGCTGATAACAGTGAGTTCTAAATGATAATGTTTTTGGACACATAAACTAAACTTTGGGTATTTTTTTTACATGGAAATTTAATTTTAAATGAATAAAAATCAAAATGGAAGCTAAAATATATTAGTCAATAGTCCAATTATGAAAAAAGTATTGTAAATAACCCTATCCACTTCGAAATGAAATTCTACTTTCTTTTGGCGACTATGTGTAAACACTCGAAAAAATTAGCAAAAATTGATTTAGAATTTATAGAGGGGGATAAGTTTTGCATATGAATTTAATGTAATGCAATCTCTCACTTATACCTATTCTAGCGTTTTAAGACAGTGAACCATCGTGTGTTTTTTTTTCTATGTAAGATAAACACTTGGTGATTATTCAATACATGGCAAGAATTAGGACTTCAACCAGGGATGAGGTTAGTCCCCAGACAAGGTTTTTCCCAGTTAGTTTAGGCAATTATTCACCATGTGACAAGAATTTAAGCGATACAAGTTTGTTTAATTTATTGGGTACTTGTTAAGATTTTGAACCGCACATATATAAGCGTCCACTCAGCTTTGGCCAGAACATGATGTCACCCACTCAAGTTTGCCTGTAATCTGACATGAGACGCTGATCAGCCAATCATAATGCGCAGCAACAAGCAGACGATTTTGGGAAAATATTGGAATAAAAAATAAATAAATAAATGAAATAAAACTAGATGTTACGTGGAAAGTATGGAGACGAACAGCACTATGAATTTATCATTGTTAGATAAACAAATGCAGACGCCCGAAGAAGTACTTGTTTTTTGTTTATTTGTTTTTTGTATGTTTCTTTGTCAAAATACGAAATTAATCAGATCTGAAAAAGAATTGCAGTACATGTAGCGTTAGGTGCATCATTGCAAAGAGAGACTCTGTAAGCGATTGATGTGACTGGAGATGTACAAACCTTTTTCTTTAAATTTCCTTGACAAAAAAAAAGTTTGAAAAAAAAAGTGCTTAAAAATGAAAAAAAAATATATTTTTCTTTGAACCCTTTATAAAGACTCAACAGACATCTCCAAACATTCGGGCACCGCCGGGCACCCAGGCTAATATTATATATATATATATATCTTTTTTAATGAGCATGACTACCATGCATTGCTTGAGAGACTTATAAGAAATTTATTTTTATCACTAACAATTGAGTTCCTCCTCTTGTCATATGCAAGGAGAATGTTAGCATAGATAAAAACAACGACTAATCGAGGTAAAACCACAAAACTGAAAGCTTTACCTTCCTTTTCCAACTGTTAATAATCTCAGCCTACCAAGTTGTTTGATCAAATTTCCTTTACAAGCTTTTAAAGCCAGTCAAAAAAGATTTACACTCAAAAATTAATGTAATATATATATATATATATATATATATATATATATATATATATATATATATATATATATATATAATTTTTATTATTATTACTATTATTATTAGGTGATAAATGGCTACAATTTTTGCTGAAAAAAGATAGGGTATTATGCGGAACACACGTTGTGCTATTTTTTTTTTAGATAAGATTTTCAAGTTACATTCAATTTTTATGGTATCTTTTGTTTATCAAATCGTTAAATGAAATTACAGAATATATCAAAAAACGGGGCCTCCTTCCCCATGGTAAGAATGAGTTTCTAAATGATAACATTATTATTTCAGCACGGTTCACATTCTAAAATATATAAAACCTTCAACTAAATGTAATTTGAAGAGTATTGAAAAAGTGGGCGTATCTTACCCGATATCATGGAATTTAGCGTAGCTTTATATTTCAACCTGAGAAGTAAGTTGATTATTGTTTTAAAGAAAGAAAAAAAAACTGAACAAAAAACTGTACTAACTTTGAAAAAAAATATTTTTCTATTAAATTAAAAAAAAAATTGTATGTTCTGCAAAAGTTGCAAAGCAAAATTAATAATTCGTTTGAAAAATAGAACAAAATTGAAAAAGTAAACAAATAAAATATAAATAAATAAAAAAAAATGAATGATTAATAAAAAAACAAAAATAAATGGTAAACCAATTTAAAAATATAAGGTTCCTATTTATTGTCTCCCCATGACAGCAGAGTTAGGCACAAGTGCGGTTTTTAATGTGGGGAAAATCCAGTTCCTCAAAAAGGACACTCTGGATAGGGATAAAAATTAAAATTGTCTCAATCATGAAGGATTTCTCCTCAACTGACGTAGGACATAAAAGTGAAGTGTTACGTCAGAACAGATACTACACTTTGTTCCTAGCCAAAAGGCCAAGTTATTCAGAAGTGTAACCTTGTTCTAAGGGAGGTAACTATTGAAGTAAATGTTTTTAAAAGAAACATTTTTTTGTATTTGTTTCTTTATAGTTACTCGAATGTTTTGTTTAAGAAAAATTGCTATATCGTCGCATTTTTCATTTTTTGTTATTAATGTTATAAAACTAATAATTTAAATAAAGTAGTTATAATACTAATAATTTAAATATAGTAGTTGAAAAAAAAATTTTTTCTTACAATTCTTAGTACAATAAATTACTTCCCTTAGACCAATAGGTTATAATTTCGAATGTATTTAAAAAAAAAAAATTAATTCATTTATTTATTTCAAATTCTTTAGTTTTAATCGTTTTTCTTCTTGTTTTCGGTGTTATGAAAAATAAATTGAGTTATTTCTCTTCCATTTGCATCATAAAGAAAACGTAAATTTTTTGGTAAAGGGAGGTAATAATTAAATGTAAATCAAAGGGAGATAATAAAGAATTTTTTTGGTGCAGTTCATGCCTAATGATTTTTCAAAGGGATATTAAAGCGATTAATTCCCAAAGACGAGGTTATTGCAGGGGAGTGTATGATGGGTTGGCGTGCTTATCGACCATACAACTAAGAAAGTGGACACAGGCAAAATTGACAAATGGCAAAAAAGAGACGGCAAACGCAGATGGAGAGTTATAAAATAAATGTGTATTTATTAATTAACAATTATAAAATAAATGTGTATTTATTAATTAACAATTATAGAATTAACAATAAAATAAATGTGTATTTATTAATTAACAATTATAAAATAAATGTGTATTTATTCATTAACAATCATAAAATTAACAATTATAAAATAAATGTGTATTTATTAATTAACAATTATAAAATAAATGTGTATTTATTAATTAACAATTATAAAATAAATGTGTATTTATTAATTAACAATTATAAAATAAATGTGTATTTATTAATTAACAATTATAAAATAAATGTGTATTTATTAATTAACAATTATTAAATAAATGTGTATTTATTAATTAACAATTATTAAATAAATGTGTATTTATTAATTAACAATTATAAAATAAATGTGTATTTATTAATTAACAATTATAAAATAAATGTGTATTTATTAATTAACAATTATTAAATAAATGTGTATTTATTAATTAACAATTATAAAATAAATGTGTATTTATTAATTAACAATTATAAGATTAACAATAAAATAAATGTGTATTTATTAATTAACAATTATAAAATAAATGTGTATTTATTAATTAACAATTATAAAATAAATGTGTATTTATTAATTAACAATTATAAAATAAATGTGTATTTATTAATTAACAATTATAAAATTAACAATAAAATAAATGTGTATTTATTCCGCCATAAATAAAAGAGGAAAAAGGGTAGAACTGGAGAAAGTCGATCGAGAAAGACTCTGGAAGCGGGAAGGTTGAAAAACTAGAAATATTGTGTTGTGCGTGGGCAACAGTGGAGATGGGATAGACAGGAATGCAAGGTGCTGGAAAATTGGAAAGACTGGAGATGTGGAAACTGTAATCCTGGACAGCAGTGAGTGATGTCACACTGAGATTGATGTGGACATTCTTGAGGTGTGATGAGATTTCTCAAATAGGTTTGATCCATGTGTATGTGGCCAAGGGCTGGATCGACAGAAACAGAGTTTCAGATATGAAAGTGAGTAAGCTGGATCTTGGATAAGAAGGAATGGGATCACACTGAGATTGGTGTGGACGTCCCTGGATTGTGGTGAGATGCCGCAGGTAGGTCCGGTTCGTGTCTACATGGCTAAGAACTGGATTGACATGAACAGATATTGCAGGGTAGAGTAGACTCTGGAGGCATCAACGGTTACTGGAACAGACGGTCGGATGTTGACGGACACTGGAACAAGTCACTGAATGTTGCTGGGAACTCAATCAGGCAGCCAACATCAATGGGCATTGGAATAGGGAGCTGGAGACTCTAAGTGGGAACTGCTGGAAGGACGAGTAGGCAGCAGATAAAGCCACTGGAGCAGGTGTTGCTGTAAGGAGCCAATAAATGTTGCTAGAGAAGAAATGGTATATATAAGGCATGTGCAAAATGAATAGGAACTTCTCAAAATATATACATATTTTAACTCCTCCCTTCACTTAAATATTCATTAAAATATTTAAAAAAATATTTAATATTGTTTTAGCTAAATAAAATCGATTTTTTAGTTAAGTGATTTACGAACATGTCCTTGTAGTAGTTTTTCCAATGGTTATACTAATAAAATATACGTTTTGGGGGGTCGGTTGAACTAAGACTCTTTTTAAAACTATATTCCACAAGAATGGTCCTAAAATTTATTTTCAAGCAATATTTATTCCATATTACCTAGTTTACCTACCTAGCCAAAATTGCACAACTTTCCTTTTTTCTGGATACCATATATGACATTAAAAAAATTAGGTCTAAAATATGTAGAATCTCTTTATTTTGAGGTTGAAATGGTTAGCTCAAAAACAGACTGCCATATTTTATTGGCTTGTCTTATCTGTCTGTTGTAGTGGTAACAAGGTAAATAAGTCCACCTTATAAATTTGCACAAATATTTTTTCTGTTTTTGCAAATTCAAAATAAAAATTAAAATATTAATCATTTTTCTGATGTTTTTGCACATTTCTTACTTTAAATTTTGTAACTATATATCTAATCCTAAAAGTCGCCCACTTTATTATTTATTACAAAAAGTGTACGTACTGTCTGTTGACTCTTGCCCCACACATAGTAGCAGGTGGCGCGCGGCACGCGTACCCCGCAAGGGAGCCGTTTGGTCCACCGACCACTCAGCTCGGAAGGCGAGTCGAAAAAGGAGGGCAACAGCTTGTCTCTTGCTTCTATAGTTGTTTCCGGTGGTCTTTTGTGCATGTGTGGATTTCCTTCAAAGAAGTGTTAGCCATTTTGAGTTTCAGAACAGTTTCAGATGGTTCGCTGTTACACACAAGTCCTGGGAGGTGACTTGTTTGTAGTAGACAGTTCCACAGAACAAAATATTCTTACCGTGTCAAGACGGAAAAGAACATGTGAAATTGCTCCAGAAAAGGTTTAATTTTTATGAAGAAATTCTGGTTTCTGATTGGTTGGTAGCAGAATGTGAATTAATTTGATTCGTCAGTTCTTAGCAGTATCGTTTATAAATAGAATCGTCCAACTGTGTGGGATCATACCCCCATTACAAGTCCAAAATATTGCAACACCCATGTGTGCGTGTGTGTGCGTGTATGTGTGTACGTTAGCATATGTGTATATGCACGTGAATGTGAGAGTATGCACGCGAACGTGAATATATGTATGTGTGTGTACGTGTGCACGTATGTTTGTGTGCACATATGTGTATGACAAGAAAAATGGCTTGAGATGTGAACGTGTGTTTTTGTACGAGACTAGAAAGGCTGGCACAATACTCCGCTTCCTAGGAAAAAAAAATATGCAGTGTATATATTTTTTTTTTAAATAATGTTTTGGGCAGTTGACTGTTCGTCATTTTCTGCCGAGTCTGATGAGGGGTTTTGTCATTGTAGTTCACTTATTTTCTTTGTTGAAATCTTCGGGTTTTTTTCTTTATCAAATAAAAAGCTAGTCTCGCTCAAAACAATTAATTCCAAAAAAGTAGTATCACCATGCATGTTTGTTTCACGTCAGTCGGGTGCCAGTTTGTTGTGGACTTGTGGTATAGAAGGAAATATGTGTTCATCTCACGTTGGGTCACAAATTTGTTGTGGACTTGTGGATATAGAATGAAATACGTGTTCATCTCACATCGGGTCACCAATTTGTTGCAGTGTGGTGCAAAATAGGGAAAATGAATTGTTACGAGGAAAAAATGAACAACGCATTTATTTGAAGTAAACAAACTAGAATTTATTTTGTGAAAAAGCAAATGAAAGAAAAGGGTACAGCATGTGTTTAGTTTGGTATGCGTCTCTCGCTGTTAGCTGGTGAGAGGAAATGTCTATTGTTGTAGAGAGAGAGAAAGAGAAAATGTCAATCCAGTTCATGGAGATAGAAAACGTGTAAAGTGTACATACTGTCTGTTGACTCTTGCCTCACACATAGTAACAAGTGGCGTTAGGCACGTGGGCGCGCGCGCCCAGCAAATGAGACGTTTGTTCCGCTAACCACTCAGCTCGGAAGGCGAGTCGAAAAAGGAAGGAAACAGCTTGTCTCTTGCTTTTATAGTTGTTTCCGGTGGTCTTTTGCGCATGTGTGGATTTCTTCGAAGGGGAAGTGACGTTGCCTATGTGTGCATGTGCGTGCGTATATGTGAGTACATGTGTGTACGTTAGCGTGTGTGTATATGCACGTGAATGTGAGTGTATGTACGCGAACGTGAATATATGTACATGTGTGTACGTGCATGCGTATGTTTTTGTGCACTTATGTGTATGACAGGAAAAATGGCTTGAGATGTGAATGCGTGTTTTTGTGCGCGACTAGAAAGGCTCGCACAGGCTAATACAAACTCCATTTTTTGTGGGAACTATTTTTTTACCATATTTGTCAAAAATTTTCTGTGCATGTCTATTTCGCAGTTTTGCATAGTGCTGAACTCCAATTTAAATACATTAAGGCCTTGGGGACTTTTGGGGCTAAATGGTGGAGTGCAAATGATGAACTTAGCCATTTCTTTTTTTTTTTTTTTGCATGGTGCAGAATTCAAATTTACATATGTTAAGGCCTAAAACTGCACCGTTTGTTCATTTTAACCAGGATTTGACGTCCCCAGGGAAGTTTGGAGGCTAAATTATGGGGAGGGGGGCAAATGCTGACCTTAGTCATTTTTTATGCCTCGTTCACTGTTCCCTCACAGGGGGACCATGCATGCTTCACTTGTTATGGATAGATTTCACTGGCAAATAATGTGAAGTCTTCACTTTATTCTGCACTTGTAAATTGTAGAATTACCTCCCTTTACGTTAGCACAGTTAAATTGTATAATTACCTCCCTTTTAACAGCCAGGCGTTTATTTATTTTCACTTTTCACGCAAATAATTCTGCGAAAGTAGTTACAATGTTCTGAGAATAAGAAGGGATTGTCGTTAGTTCATGTAAACATTTTTAAATACATATTTTCAGTAGAAAAACAACTTTGTCGTGTGTTAAACATTCACAACTGAAGTGAAATACATAAAAAAAAGAAACGCCCCAATTAAAAAAAAAACAAAATGTTACGTATTCTGAAAACGCTATGTGACTCTGTTAAATAAACTGATGATTCACTCAAAAATCTCAACTCGTTCATATTGTGTTTTCGTTATTTTTACTGCAACGCAACCCGAATGTGTTATATGTAATCGCCGACAAAAACGTAGAATTTGTTTATGTAGTATATTGAAAGGTTTAATATTCAAAACGTACGGCATATTTTACTGATTAGTTTTATCTAGGCACCGCCAAAACTTGGGGGGTGGGGGCAGGTCAGTACTTTTAGACGGACCGTCTTTTTAAAAATCTACCAAAAAGCAGGTAATTATCCGATCAATACGAAATTTTCAGCGATTATTAAGAGAAGAATGAACTTTATAACAATGTACTCATTTTTCATAAACGATATTTTATATTTTTGCTTACAACCGCCCCCCCCCTTGTTTTGAAGTGGGAACAAATATGCTTAAAATAATCATCTGAAACTGAACACAATATATTGTGTTGTTGTAAGGGACAGAATTATAGATTTAAAAAAAAAAAAAACTTGTTTGCATACCTTATTTTGATGTCTGAATATCAGAACTTCGATTGTGTTTAATTATCCCGCTTTTCAGTTTTGAAGTGTGAAATTCGGTGAATATGTTAAGTAAAATAATTAATTTAAGTTAAGCAAAACAAAAAAATTTTTTTTTTAATATTTATACGAAAAAAGCCATTTTAAAATCTTTGATGAATAAATTAACAATTTTTTTTAGCGAGCCGAATAATGCATGACCATTATTAAACAGGGCATGCTTTGAAGAATCGATACAAAAAAAAAATTCGATAAATATTGTGCCCTTTGTGTTAAAAATAGCATCATTTTTTTCAATCAAGTTTAAAAACGTTTGCCGCCTTTCGACTACGGTGGACCAAACGCGCTGAAATAATTTTTTTTTTATTCTGCTTTAAATCCCCCCCCCCCATTTTGGGGAGCCTGGCCCCCACACACATACACATTAAAAACCAAACTCATACAAATGGTCACCCATCTGGTACTGGCCAGCCTCAGCTTAATAATACATTGAAATTTTCGTCACTGAAAAATAAGTTTTTTTGGCCTGTTTGGTCTTCCATAGTTTGCTTTTTATCAAATGCAAATGTAAACAGTGTCGATCTAGACTCTAGATCGACGCGAAATAACTGGTTGCCTATATGAATAAGTGGAATTATTTGAAATCCAGGTACTTATATTATAATATTTTTGCATATTCTCTTAGAAAATCATTCTAAATCTTAGTTAGACAACAAATAAATAAATTAATTATTTCAAAAACCTTTTTTTTAAATATTTATGTACGTTTTTTGTGCAAGACAACAAATGTCAATTGTTAACATTTTAAGAAAATTTAACATTTAAAATTTAATTAAAAATAGTAGAAAAAGAATATGTGCCCCCTACAACATCAGGACGGTATTCAAGAGTGAGTCAACACTCAAACGACATCTGTTACGAGTGAAGCACCGCATGGAGGAGAACATGATCAAGAACTGCATATACTCTATCCCATGCAGTTGCAGAAAGGTTTACAAGGGTGAAACATGCCGCCCCCTCAAAGTAAGGGTGGAAGAACACTGAAAAGCGGTAACTAAAGGGGAGACGGAAAAATCGGGTATAGTCTGTAGTGGGGGCTGGTTGTCCAGAGACAATCGACCCAACAACTAACAAAATAGACACAGGCAAAAGGTAAACAGCTTAAAGGCAAAGAAGAATGACAGACACAGGTTGTTTGGTTAAAGACGAGGGTTCGCCTTTTATTTTGTATAAAGGAAGCAAAAATCGTTTAATCTGGGTGCTGGTCGCCTGGAAGGTCGCACGTCACGGGAGGCAAGGTCTGGAGGTTCGGACTGGTACTCTGGATGTAGTGTGGTTCAGAGGGTGCTCGCTGGGTATGGAATGGTCAGCTGGGCATCAGAGTGATCCGGAACGACACTGAGAACGGAGGGATCAGTGTTTAGGAATGGATGACCGGTAGGGAGTCAAATTGCAAACCAGAGAAACAACGTGCGAGCGAGGTAGTGGACTAGAGGTGCAAGGTGCAAGCGAGGTAGCAGACCAGAGGTGCAAGGTGCAAGCAAGGTAGCGGACCAGAAGTGCAAGCGAGGTAGCAGGCCAGAGGTGCAAGGCGCAAGCGAGGTAGCGGACCAGAGGTGCAAGGTGCAAGCGAGGTAGCGGACCAGAGGTGCAAGGTGCAGGCGAGGTTGGAGGCAGGAGATGCAGGTGCAGTGCAGAAAGTTGAGGCTGCAGGCAGGAGGTGCAGGAAGCTGCAGGCAGGAGGTGCAGGAAGCTGCAGGCAGGAGATGCAGGAAGCTGGAGGCACCAAGGGCTGGAAAAGGCTGCTGCTGGAACTGTGATGAGGAGGTCTAACAGAGAAAACAAAGTGGTAGGTCTTTCGTAGAAACCTAGCTCTGAAAAGGGCTCTTTGAATTCCTGCTGTTGCTGCATCGGCGCTGGTTCTGGAGTGGTTATGAGGAGGGCTAACAGAGTAAACAAAGTGGTAGGTCTTTCGTAGGAACCTAGCCCTGAAAAGGGATCTTTGAATTACTGCTGTTGCTGCATCAGTGCTGGTTCTGGTTCTGGCATTTGTCTGTACTTCCCCTCCCTGCAGAACGACGAACCAGCTTACAGGAACACCTCGGCACACTCTTGTGGAACGAGGGTAATCATTATGTTTGCAGAGAGGTCTGTGTTCGAAATCCGAGCGAGGGAGGCTTGGGACTGCCCGATCTCCTGTGTCACAAGCATGCAGAGAGGTTGGCCTTTCTGAGCCGTTCGTTGTACGTAGACGTTCCATGGGTCACTGCGGTTGAAAGCTCGTTTTCCAATCTCACACCTGAGCCCTCAGTCAAAGCACGGCTTCGACCGAGGGGGGAACAAACATTCTACGCCGAATGCCGGTCCGCACTTAGAGCGTTGCCGGGGACCAGTGTCCTTGAACAGTCTAGGAACAGGCTTTATTGGGAGCTAGTGGGGCGTAGAAAAAAGGAACCGCTAGTGAAATGGACGGGGATGTCATTGGAGGAGGTCCGCTCCCAGTGGAGTTGGGCACCGGGACGGGACTTTCTTACAAATTCAGAATTTTCCCTTACCTGGCGACTTGTCCGGAACGCATTGCCCCTCCTTGAGGAACTCAACCTTTACAATGAAGAAACCCGGGTCTACTGCCTGCGCTGTGACGAAGACATGAGAGAAACAGCCGGTCATGCCTTTTTCCGATGTAGCAGGCTCAAGACCCTCCTAGGGTACGTCAACGAGGTAACGGCTCTCATCGATGCCGAGCGCTGGCTTGAACTCGACGAATCATATTTTGTGGAGAACATTGATCCACCGCTGAAAAAGGGAGAAAAGAATGGTTTTTCTAGCGATACTAGCAGTAGGAGGATGGTCATATGGATCACACGCCTCAAGCGAGTCCGCGAAGGGATATCTGTTCTGGATCGGGACTGATCGTCTACTTTAAACATCTGCTTAAAGTAAAGATCAGATGCGATTGGAAGAGGTTGCCTCGAGTGGCCTTTGACAAGACGTGGGTGCATGACGCTAGCTTGTGCATCCGATGAGGTGCCAAGTTTGAATTCGTGTTACCACCATAGGTATGGCACATGCAGTACTGGGTCCTACGGAGCCCATCCTGCTAGGTTAGACAAATAAAAAGTAAAGAGACTCTTGACTGGTGGTACAAATGAGATCCTGTCCCTCGATTGTTTGTTTTTTGGCACTAGAGAACCTTTCGAGGGCTACCCTACCACTACCCCACCCCCTATCCTTTTGTTTTATCATCCCCTGATCAACCCCTACTCGAAGGTCGCCACCTAATATATCCCCCCTTTTTATTTTTAACAATCTATTTATTTTACTCCCTACACCCGATATGAACTCTTCCCAATCCCCATTAGGGATCTCCCCGCTTGTTTTTTATGCCCCGGAAAACAGTAGGTGATCTAACTTTCTAGATTAGCTCAGGCAGGGACCTTAATAACAATGCACTAGGGATTTTTATTTTGTTAGCTCCCACTCCCCAACATTAACTGTTTTTCTTCCAAATTCAAGAACTTTTTATTTTCCAATGAATTGAACTTTTTTCACACACACACACACACACTTTAAAAAAAAAAATGCACACTCACATACAGATATATATATCTTTTTTTGCAAAAACGCTGGGGTTTTCATTAGTTAACTTTAGACTCCACAGAGTGAATGAGGTATTGTGGTAAATGTTACCAGTCAAGAGTAAAGTCGACAAAGACTCCAATTTTTTACTTTAGTTACAAAGACCCTGCAACACTCCCCTCCACAGATCTTATAGGGCCTTGTGCCTAAGTTTGTTTTGTCTTTTGAAGATTTTACTTTTTTAAATGTTTTAATTTTATATTGGAATTTTTTTAATTGTAATGTTTTCTTTAAACGAAATAAATTAAATATAAAGGGATGGGATTTATTTGCTTCCCCACTGAGCAAATTAAGCACAAGGCCGCTTTTTAATGTGAAGAGAGATGGAGGGGGGAGGGAAAGGGGGGACCAGCTCCCGAGAGGTGGGAAATGGGAGCTGGATAGTAACTGTGGTTTGTAGGGTGATCCGTACATTGACCAAGTTCAGATATGTGGGGTTACCCCCACATATGGTCTTTGCTAGTCATTGCTTGCAGCATCTGCCAGAACAGATACTACACTTTGATCCTGGCCTTAGGGACGGGATTTATTTGCTTCCCCACTGAGCAAATTAGGCACAAGGCCGTTTTTTAATGTGGAGAGAGAGGGAGGGGGGAGGGAAAGGGGGGACCAGCTCCCGAGAGGTGGGAAATGGGAGCTGGATAGTAACTGTGGTTTGTAGGGTGATCCGTACATTGACCAAGTTCAGATATGTGGGGTTACCCCCACATATAGTCTTTGCTAGTCATAGGTCAGCTGGCCTTGCCTTTTAGGTGTGGTTATTCGTCCACTCTCCTTTCTTTTCTTCTGTCGCTCATGCTAGAAATGATGGGTGCTTATTTATAGTATATAAAACGGTGGAGTGGGGGGAAGGAGTAAGGTATTTTTACTTGCCCCCACAACAAGCCAACCATGTCTGGATGGAGAGGGGGGGGCACCGCCCCCTATGGGATGAAGTAAAAATAATAAACAGAGAGACCCACTGAAAAGTAAGAAAACTTAAACAAACAGCTCACATGCTCGGACATAAGCAAACCAAGTGTAGAGCTGAATGCAATTTGGACACCTCTAATAGAGAGAGAAAACCTTGAATAACAACATAGGTTTAACATTAACAAAAACCAACTAAGAATTGTCCTAGTGACATATGGTCCTAGACGTTGTATCAAAGTTTACAGTTACCCAAAGGTGCTGAGTTCAATCCTGAACGAAGGTAGTGAAAAGTAACATTAAAAAAAAGAGAGTTAGAACACGGTACCCGTAATAATAATAAAGGGTTGGGTTCGAGACTCCTAACAAACGGTTCCCCAGTTCGCTACAAAACATGAAGGCCGGAGGGCAAAGCGGCCGAAACGTTGTGACTATAACAACCAAGATGAGGAAGTCAGTCCGACAATCTCAATAAATTAGCAGTGAATGTTTGATTCTGAACACCAATAAATGAATTCAAAAGCCTAAATTCACTATAAAAATAGAAGTTTGCGTATATAAAAAACATAGAATGTTTGTTCATATTTTTAGAGTTCTTTTAGAACAAGACTCTCAGTTAAAAACCTAAAAGTAATTTAGATAGAATTAAAACTAAAATGTTCCGGGCAGTGTTAAACTTAAACTGGAAAACACAACCAACCATTAAACTTTTTCATTTCAATTTACACTTTTATGGCATTTTTTTTCCTTCTAAATTTTACTGGCAAATTACATGTTTAGTCATTCATTTAACATTCATTTAACATTTGTAAATTGTATAAATACATCTCTTTAATGTTTCTTTTAGTTTCACTTTTACCCTTGTATTTCCGTGAAACTAGTTAGGATGTTCCAGGAAACAGGCATAGAACAATCAGGATTCATTTTGAAAGCTGGCCATGGCGAGACACACCTTTAACGAAATTGAACTGGAGGAGTTTCGAGCTATCGTAAATAAATTATCGAAAGCGGACAAGTTAACCTTGGCAACTAATTTTAAAAAGGATGTATATTTTCAAGGTTTGATATTCTTTTTTTAATTAAAATTGTAGAAATTAACTATATTCTAACTTGCCTTATCAGATCTGAAAATCCACTTCTTGTAGGCGATTACATTTAACTACCTGAAAAACTCGATTGTAATATTACAAGAGAAAACAAAATTAACAAAAAATCAATTATTTTAGAATTTAGTGTGAAAGATGAATTTTGTATTCAATTTAGAATTAATGTTTTGATAAAAGATAGTTTTTGCTATCTTACACACAGCATAGTTTATCCTCTAAAATCTTTAAAATTTACTTTATGTCTGTTATGGTTCAACAGCATTAAAAATATCCGCCAATAAAGAATTAAAAAATAAATAATTAAGACTTTATAGCTGTGATCACATCTGTATATAAATTTAGATGATCCCCCACTTCCTGACCAGTTAGAAGTCAATGTAAAAAATTTACCATAGTTTGTTATTTTTTTTTAATAAATAAATTTATACTAATGTATTGCTTTTGTTTCAGTAATAGGTGAGTAAAAATCTTGTGAATTTTTGTGTAATAAATGTTAGGGACTGTTAAAATGAAATTTAATGTCTGTTGTTGTTACAAGTCAAATTTATAAAGTTAATTTTTAAATTTTGTGTTAAGATACATTATTGACAGTAAAAAGATTTTGTTGTGTCGTAAATATACACAAGCTAAGTAGAAAAAAAATAAAAAATGTAGTCCTGATCAAACAAAAGAACGTTTTAAGTTTAAACAATTATTTATGTATTGAATTAATTTTGGGAATTATTTTGGAGATGAGTAATTTTTTTTTATTTATTTAATTATTTGGACTATTATCCCCATCTTCTAGTTGTTGTTTTCTCCGAGAGATTATATATCTAATGAATAGTTACACTCCTCAAAGTGATTTAGGGGCATGCAGTGGAAGCCTACGGTAAAAGTCTTAATCCGCACTAACGCTTTTCTAAAAGCGTTAGTGCGGATTAAGACTTTTACCTAAGGTTTTTCCATTTTTTTTTTTTTTAACTTTATCATAAAGTTAAAAAAAAAAAATGGAAAAACCTAAAGTTTATGTTAGCTTAGGTTCAAGATAACGTTATAGTTTGAGTAGGTATTAGGAATTGAGGTAAGAATTTTGCCCAGTCAGTGTATATTTAGATTTACGAAGCTTATTTTAAGTTATAAATTTATTATAATTTTACTAGAATATCTTGTCCTTTTCTTCCATGTTTAAGCTTAATAATAATACTTTCCATGCTCGCATTTTTCTATTGTAATAGATATATAGGTTAACAGATTGATAAACATGCCATGGATAAAGAAATTTAATTAACTCTTAAATCTGTACTTATGAATAATTTGAACCAGACATAACTCAACGTCCAATCAGCTTTGCTCAGAACATGACGTCAACCACTGAGCTTTGCTGAGAGTCGCTGATTAGGAAAGTTTAACAGACATTACTAAAAAAAAAACAAAGAAAAAAAAAACAGAAGAAACATGTAAGTATAATAAAATTAACAAGAAAAAAATTGAAATAAAAAAAGAAACAGCGACCTACGATAAAATTTCTATTTTAATTTTTGTAATATTTACTGGAAAAAAACAAAACGGTCAATGTGCACTGGTTGACCAACCTATATATTCCGAAAGCTACTTTAATTGGACAAAAATTGTTTACATCAAAATATGTAGAAATATCATGCGGCTGCATGTTATTTCTACATATTTTGATGTAAACAATGAAAACGTGATTTGAAAAAATTTCTCACAGATCAATTTCGATATTTTGTATAGACATAGACTTATTTAAATGATCAACGTGAACTATATATAAACTGAAATATTATCATAAAATAAAATCTCATTACACCAATCACCCACCCTAACGTGAGCTTATCAGAATATTGGGGGGGGGTTATATCACCCGTCTAGGTGAAGGAAAACTCTGAAACTAAACCAAAGGGGAGGGAGGCCTCTCCAGTCTTGGATGACAACCTTCCTAGAGCTGATGACTCAAACAAATTACCGTCTGCAAACCTAAATTGCTTAAGGAGTAGATAGGCTCTGTCTATCGCCGGCTTCCATACTCCTTCTTTGCCTATTAGTCAGGCGCAGAGACACTATCACAAGTGAATCGACAAAACACCTAGTGGTAGATCTTGTTCCTTGTCTAGGGCATTGAATGCCGTTCCCCCACTCCCGACACATCTCACCCCTCAAAACTGGACACTTGGGAGTGCTTGAGTACCACGCATGCCTGTGCAATTAGATTGGGGTGATCTTCTTCTGATGGGCTGAGGGTACCGGATTGACAGTTCCTGGCTGCTGTTTCCGACTGGTAGTACAGGTGCCCTAACTCTTTGGTAGCGCTTAGAGCGGCTGCTCCATCAACAGTTGTATAATATTGGGATGTTTGTAGTGCCATATCGCGCATGGAAAGGGACCCTGCGCTCATCCCCGATGGGCTTTTCTGAGGCCACAGTCCTAGTTGAAGAAAGGTCTGCTAATGGTCTACTTGTGTTGCATAATCTGATACCCTGCATAACCTCTTGTTCAGCTCTCCCTCACCTAACTGAAACTCTTTAAAAATATGATGACAGTACAATAAAAAAAAAAAAGCTTAAACCAGGCCTAGGGACAAACAAATCCATCTTGCCTCCTCCCTTGAGGCTTGCATTCACTAACATCCATGGGCTTAGAACTAATTTAGCTGATGTTGAAGCATTTCTCATAACAAATATCCTGGATATCTTAGCACTAAGCGAGACTAACCTAAACTCCTCCATCCCCTCTAACTACTTTAACATGCCTGGCTATCTCCCACTCTGCCGTAAGGACTCTGACAGACATATGCACGGACTTGGAGTCTACATTCATAACACCCTCCCCCTGACAAGAGAAACAAACCTAGAAACGGAGGATCAAGCCTTTATGTGCTTTAGACTAAACATACAACACAACATTAGCTACTTTCATTTTCTCTACCGCTCTCCCTCGACCCAGGACTGCACCATAATATACAAAGTCTCTGACAGCATAGACACAGCACTCTCCCTCGGCACTAGTGCACAAGTACATGTATTTGGTGACTTTAATGTTCACCACAAAACTGGCTTGGATTCTCAACTCACACAGATGCAGCGGGCAGCACAACATATAGTTTTGCTATATCTCACTCCCTATCACAAATGGTTACGTTTCCAACCCGTTTCCCTGACCAGCAAGAACAACAAGCATCACTTCTAGATCTGTTTCTGACTACAGTTCTCAAGGATTGTACAACAAATGCTGACAGCCCACTCGGGAACGCTGATCATGCAGTGATAATGGTAGAAATCGCCCTAAATTCTAGACCCAAAACTGAAGAGCCAGTGCTCAAAACAACGAGATATTATAAAAAGGCTGACTGGGAAGCCATCAGAGATCTTATCAGAGATGCCCCATGGGGAAATATTTTTTATCTTCCTGCTGAACAGTGTGCAAATGAGACCACTGAATGGTTCAAAACAGCAATGGAAGCACATGTTCCCATGCGGAAATTTTATAGCAAGCCCCACTCTCCCCAATGGTTTACTTCGACTGACGCAACTACCATTGCTCAAAGGCAGCATGCATACCACAGATTTAACCGACATAAGTCCAGTTCAAACAAACAGAAGTATATAGAAGCTAGAAGTAACGTTAAGAAAGAAATAGCGACAGCTAAGAGAGAATTTACTGAAACCACTAAAAAACGCATCGAAGCACAAAAATTAGGAAATTGTGACTTCTGGAAAATCTACAACAGTGTAGTAAATAATGGACAATCAACAATTCCCCCGCTTACCAACAATCACGAGGTTGTTTGCTCAGCAACCGACAAGGCTAATATGCTTGCCAGCCGGTTTGCCTCGAACTCCACACTGGACCCTTCCAACCACCCCCTGCCTGACTTTCCTTTCCAGACAGGCGCCACGCTAGACGATCTAAAAATCACCCCTGCTCAGGTACACGCTATCATAAAAAACTTGACACTTCAAAAGCATGTGGACCTGATCTCATCCCAGCTGTGCTATTAAAAAAGTGCTCAGCCGAAGTAGCTCCAGTTCTCTCCAAACTCTACAACAAATGCCTTAATGAATCATGCTTTCCTGGCTGCTGGAAAACTGCTTCTGTGGTACCAGTATTCAAGAATTCTGGCGAAAGAACTGACCCATCAAATTATCACCCCATTAGTCTCCTCCCACTTTTCGCCAAAATATTTGAGACCATAATTAACCATGCTCTAGTCCGGCACTTTACAGATGCTAAACTTTTGACTGACAAACAATATGGATATAGACAAGCCCGTTCCACAGCTGACATCCTCACTGTAATCTCTGAACGTATATACCATTCTCTGGACAAAGCGAGGGAGGGCAGAGCGGTAGATCTAGATATATCTAAGGCTTTTGACAGGGTATGGCATGAGGGTCTCCTCAGGAAAATTAAATCATATGGTATCACTGGTAGAATACTCAACATAATTAAATCCTTCTTAGATATGAGAAACATCCAGGTTGTCCTCGACGATCGTTCATCTAAACAGTGTGATATCAATGCGGGAGTGCCTCAGGGGTCTATCCTTGGACCTCTATTGTTCCTGATATTTATTAATGACCTCCCCGACAAAACTGCCTCTGAGATGGGTATATATGCTGATGACACTACACTCTATGACAGGCATGACAGGAAAACAAATGAACACATATCTAAAGAAATGAAAAAAACACTAGAGGATAACCTCCAATCTGTAGTGGAAGGGAGACATAAATGGATGGTCACATTCAATGCTGCCAAGACTAAACTGGTTTCTTTCAATAATTACAAGAAACCTTCTCTGCCACCAATAGCAATGGCCAGTGACTCCCTGTCTGAGAGTACATCTTTCAAACTGCTTGGCCTAACGTTCACAGGAAACATAAGTTGGAACAATTATATTGAAAACATTGCCAGGACCGCTGTGAAAAAGGTAGCTCTCTCTACCGTGCTAGAAAACTACTGACACCTGAAAGTATCCTGTACCTCTATAAGGCCACCATTCGCCCATGTATGGAATATTGTTGTCACATTTAGGCTGGTGCCTCTGCTGCTTGTCTCTCACTCCTAGACAGGGTTCAAAGAGAGTCACAAATCCGATAGGCCCTAAGCTTCAGCCTCTGTCCCATCGACGAAACGTTGCATCCCTCTGCCTGTTCTACAAGTATTTTAATGGGGAATGCTCTGACAAACTGCAGCCACTTGTGCCCCCACAATGTAGACACCCTCGACAAACCCAACAGGTAACTAAATCCCACCTCCACACAGTAGAGATCCCTAGGTGTAAAAGATCTTTCTACTCCAGTAGTTTCTTCCCCAGAACCGCTAGACTCTGGAATTCCATTCCAGGTTCCTGCTTCCCTAACTGTACTGACATGCAGAAGTTCAAGTGTAACGTGAACCGACATCTTGCTGCCCAAATCCCAAAATAGTGCCCCAGTAGTTGCTGCCCCTGATAGTAGCCCCCTACACCAAAGTGGCAATGTGCCTTGTTTGGGGTGAAAATGTAATAAAAAAAATAAAAAAAATATTGCAGTATTAAGAATTTTTTTAAAGATTCAATTTAGAATTATATAATCAATTCTTAATGCTGCAATATTGTAAGTTATAAATTTACTATATTTTTTACTAGAATATCTTGTCCTTTTCTTTTCCATGTTTAAGCTTAATCATATTACTTTTCATGCTCACATTTTTCTATTGTAATCTATGATTTTTGCAGGCTTCCAGTAAATTCACTTGTTCTTTGTTTAAATCGAGTCTCATTTTTTTACCCCAAATAAACATAACATACACATATGTAAAACAATGTATGGCACTCGTTTGCTTTTATTCTCTTTGTTTTACTTGTTACTTCTGTTTTCACAAGAGCGGTGAATTAGAAGTCACACTAGTCGCTGAAGCAACATGGTTACTATGGAAACTAGTCAGAAAAAACGTTGCTCACCTCCTTACGTATTTCTACGCTTTTGAACACCAGTAAATTCATCATAACTGTTAAAGTATCCTGTACCTCTATAAGGCAACCATTCCCCCATGTATGGAGTATTGCTGTCATGTTTGGGCTGGTGCATCGACTACTAGTCTCTCGCTCCTTGACAGGGTTCAAAAGAGAGTCGCAAATCTGATAGGCCCTAAACTGGCATCTAAGCTTCAGCCTCTGTCCCATCGACGAAACGTTGCATCCCTCTGCCTGTTCTACAACTATTTTAATGGTGAATGCTCTGATAAACTGCAAGCACTTGTGCCCCCATGACGTGAACACCCTCGACAGACCCGACAAGCTGCAAAATCCCACCCCCACACTGTAGAGATCCCTAGATGTAAAAGATCTTTCTACTCCGGTAGTTTCTTCCCCAGAACTGCTAGTCTTGGAATTCCATTCCAGGTCACTGCTTCCCCAACTGTACTGACATGCAGAAGTTCAAGTGCAACGTGAACCAACATCTTGCTGCCCAAATCCCTACATAGTACCCCAGTAGTTGTTTCCCCTGATAGTAGCCCCCTACACCAAAGTGGCAATGTGCCTTGTTTGGGGTGAAAATGTGATAAAAAAAAATTTTTTTTAAAGTGAAATAATGTCCAGACGGTGATGTGATACATGGAAGATGTTTATTCAGAGTGTGACACGGTCAGGCGTCTTGATTTTGAATGATGGTCACTGTTAGATAGTGCGGCCCGAAAAGCGGAATTGGCGCTGGTGGTGTTTTTTTTTAATCGAAAAAAAAAATGACAAAATAATATTTTTGTTTGTTAAATATGGAAACATGCAAAATAAGGTCCATCTTTCTTAATTTAAACAAAAAACACTCACGTCTAAAAATAGAAATCAGATGAACAATACATGGAATGTCTCGGTCGATATTCGATCATTCTATGTCAACGAAATCGAGTATCTAGCAGATCGAATTACGCTTACGTGTAGGTCGGAGTCTCTGGGCGAATGCGACAGAAATCATATAAAAACCGTGCAGATTTTAGCAAGGGAGTAGTCGGCTGGCGGTACTGGTGAAGAGACAATCAGCTCGAATTGAGTAAGCCGCGCCCTCTGGTCCCATCTTTAGAATCGTAGAATCGAAACGCCTGGCAGTGTTGATTGCCCCCCCCCCGGTTCTTTTCTACATATAACAAGCGTTGTTGTTTTTTTTGTGACGTTATCATCATCACCAACACCACACGACAAAACGTCTTAAGAGTATCAACGCGTGCGACTTGTCTTGAAGAGAAGTATTGAACTGCTTTGATCCCTTCTGCCCCCTGGCGGCCCTCCTCCACTACAAGGGGAGATCATCAGTCTGTCCTTGGGCAGGGTAAATAGGATGGGACATTAACACTTCCTCACTTTCCTTTCTGGTACTAAGGATGGACTTTTCAGGAGACAACATCAAAAAGTTATCTGCAGAGAAAAGAAAAAAAGGAATGATGGAACAAAATTGTATGACTCTACATTTTAGAATTAGACTGATAATTCCTTTGGTTCAGATGTGAATCCAAGAATTTTAAAGAAGGGAACTCCCTTTTTGGTTAAACCATTATCAATCTGTTTATCAGTGGGTATCCAAGATATCTTTGCAAATTTCTCCTGTCATCCATTTCTCTAAAAATTGCCATTTCAATTCGCAGTCTTTTGTCAAGTATTTGTGTGGTATGTGCACCGCATCATACAAAAAGGAATTGTCTGTTTTGCATTTTATCTTGATATTTGTAGAGTTGTCTTCCAGTTGTAACAGATCTAATATCAATTTTCTGTAATAAAGGCTTCAATGAGATCAACCATGGCCAAAGTCTCTGCACCAAAAGTGCTCTTGACTATTCTTTTGATGCGTTTAGATTGCCAGGCTATTGGCATATATTCGTTATTATTACCTACCAAAAAAATTATGTAGCCACCTTGTGATCCATCATCAGTTAGGTTAACAAAGGATGCATCACTGTATGATTTGCAGCAATTTAGGGTTTTCCAGATTTGGAATGTGAATTTGAGATTTCTCCTTTTTGGCCTTTTTTTATGGTTCGATTAATTTGTTTAATGCATTCCATATTTTCTTGTTTTAATATGGAACTTAAGGCACTAACATCAAAACTGAGGTCATGTCTCATTTGAGTGGCTAGCCAGTTGAGCTGACCTATTAGCTGCCTGGCCTCGGTGATCTCAGCTTATCTTCCGGCCTTCTTCCATTCTGCAGCAGGATGTGCCCGAGTTTCTTTGTATATTAATCTTGTCCAATATTGATGTTACTATTGGATTTTTTAAAATTTCTAATCCAATATATCGAAACTTAGCCACTTTTTCAGATTTTACTTTGAAAAGTTTACGAAGCTCATTAATGACTTTGTTCTCATAAGTCTCTGATCCAGCAAAGCAGAAATCATTAACATGAGTGGCAATTATCTCTTGTAGCTTATTTTTAAAATGCCAAGTGAATATAGCCTGCCCATATTTCGATGGTGTGGCCCCTAGCTTTACCAGTTCTTCTCTAAGTGTTAGGTACCAGGATCAAGATGCATCAGTTAGACCATATACACATTTGGATAATTTTCAAATGCAACTAGGAGGTACATTGGCTTCTTTTGGTGGAAGAAGTCAATGGGTCGATCTGTTTGCTCTGTTAAAAAGCAGTTTTAATGTCTATGGATTTGCATATCCAAACACTTGTTGACATAACTCCTAGGATTGTTCTTAAACTTTCTTTGGAAAATGTTGGGGAATCATTTCTAACATTGCAGGCATCTTTATCTTGAAAGCCTTTGGCAACAAGTTTGGCCTTAAAGGTTGGTTTGCCATTGTATTCTTTGTTACTGTAGACCCATCTTGTGCTTATCTTTGGTTGACCCTGATCTAGCACTTGTGTGTAGACTTTATGCTCAGCACAACTTTCGAGTTCTCTCTTCCTGACTTTGTCATATTCATCATTAGAGGAGTCTGTAATTAGATTTACTTTCGGGGCTTGTTCAGTGAGGGTTTGATTGTCATTCTTGGTTTCCCATTCCAAGACTCCATTCTCAAAATCAAGCCAGAATGAATCACCTTCCTCCATAATAACGTTCATTAAATATTTAATTTTACCAGTAGCTTTACCAGCTCTACTGATCACATTCAGTTTTCTCCATTCTTGGTCTTCATCATTGGCGAATTTGCATATTATAGTTTGGCCTGGTTTAGGCAGTTGCACAGATTTGGTGATCATTTCTGGTGGTGTATCACATATATTAGATTCATTCTGTTCAGGATTATCATCAGTTTCACTCCTGTCATCTACTGGCATATAACCACTTGTTGTGTCATTATTTTGGCTCTGAGGTTTTGTTTGTCCACTGGTGTCATGGTGCTCAGAGGTGTTATGGTGTGTGTCAGGATATAAAATTAAGTGAGAGGGATGCACTCTAACATATGTGGGTCTATGTTTTACCAGTATTTTTTTATGTTCCCAGTCTATGACAGAACCAGGACCAAGCCATCTATCAAATCTATTTCTTTTGATCAGTTATGGTGGTCCTCACCTGATGACAAAGGGCTCGTCTCAATTTTTCAGAGGCTTCACACTCTATGAAACCATTCATTGCAGCATGCATTGCATTGAGGTTGTCAGCAACAATTTGGCTAGTACTTACACTTTCTAGTGCAGGAATTTGATCATTCAAAAGGGAAGGTAGGTTAGGATTTTTACCAAAAACCAGCTGGTTAGGACTACACCCATATAAATTGTGAAGTGCATTCTTGACATTGACAGCCCATGATAGTGCAACTTCAAAATTACACTGAACGTCTTCTAATGTCTTCTTGACTATTTCTTCCAAAACACCATTGTGCCTTTCATTTAATCCATTACTCTAAGGAGATTGTGCGGGAGTGGTATGGACTACAATATTCAAGTTTTGAGCCAGGTCTCGGGAGAATTGATAGTCAAATTATTTGTCTTTATCAGTAAGAAAGGCTCCTGGGGCACCAAAATATGCAATCGACTATTTGAAGATAGCAGTAAGGATATCAGAGCTTTCCTTACCTGTAAGCCGGACAGGAACGCTATATCTTATTGCATGGTCAACCAGGTGTAGTACTTTATGTCAATTAATTAATGGCTGGTTAAAATAAGTTCCGAAGGGAAATCCTACAACAGGTTGAGGTGCAGGTTTTTTATACCTAATGCAGGTCTGACAAGTAAAAGGGAGTTTCCTTAAGATGTCCATAAATTCAGTATCTTTAAAACTAGCACTTCTGACAAGATCACATAGTTTTGGTGCACTGGATGTCATTTGGTGGCAATTTAAAAAATTTTTCTTTGCCTTTTTTTATTAATATTTAGAAATAAAATATATCTTAACTTACCCCGGTCTGGTAGAGGTCTAGATATAGGGATGTGGTAGTGGCCAGAAGTTGTTCACAGTAATTTTATTCATTTGCCAAACATTTCCGTTGTATCATGATTAAAGTTGAGGGTTGTCTGAGCCCTTTTCATTGCGGTTTTGCTTAATAACAGAGGGATATCATCATCAACAACATCATTTGTTATTTTAACGTTCATTTTAGCAATGATACATGGTAGAGTTACCTTTTTTAGTGCTTTTATTTTAATGCCATCATCGAATTTGAAGGACTTTCTGCCTTCTTCATAGGGAATTTCATTTTTGGAGTCCTCAGGCAAAGTTTAAAAAAACACTCTAGCCATTTCTTTCCGCATATGGTGCCACTCGCTCCTGAATCCAAGATGGCAGAGTTTATTGTCTGACCCAGAAGCATATTATCAACTTTGTCTTGGTTAAGCAACACTATATTAGCGATTTCTTCACAGTTCTTATTTACATCATGGCGATCGTTTTTATACTCCTTTCTTGTGTATGGTAATTATTTTTAGAATAAGGATACTTGTTGGCATAGTGGAATTTGCAACCATAGACGTAACAATTATTCGAGATTTTTCGATTTGAATGTCGGCTAAAATTACCGTGGGACCTCTTTTCTTATTACTGCTATCGCCTGCAAAATTAGCAGGTAAGGGGGAAGGCTTAACATCATGCGTATAGGATTTCGTTGTTCTGTGTATGTGTGTCTGCCTGACTGTAAGTGAGGCCACCAGTAGCCATACTGTAAGTAACATTGCCTATTTCCTTTTTGACACACATGGATTGCTGGTGAGAGGGTTTGGTAGGAGTTAAATTTCCAGGAGTGATTTTTTTATTTTTAATTGTATTGACATATCGCTTAGGATGAGGTTATTTATCGTTGTTCTAATTAATTTCTCATTTTCGGGGCTGAGATTGGCAGATTTAAGGGTGCGATAATCCAGGACTGGTTCAGGTAAAATTATTTGAAATTCTCTGAGTTTTGCCATGTGTTGGACGAATTTAATCAAATAGTCATTTATGGAAGTGTCGGGTTCACAATGATAATTTTCAAAATTCAATGCAGATTGATTTCTGTTTTCCATAAAAAGTGTATCCAGTTTTTCAACGAGATTGTCCATTCCTTCCTCAGCATTTAGTAATGAGATGTCCATTTCTAATACAGCTGCCCGAGCTTGTCCCGTGAGAGACAAAAATATGGCCAATGCTTGACGAGAAGGCGGAATATTCGTTGCTAACTGCAAAAGTTGAATTTCTCTTTTCCATGAATCGTAAAATTCTGGGTTTAATTTTGGTGGTTCAAATATTCTGGAACTCCTTTCGTTTTATACAGCTCTTGTACGCGCTGCTACTAGATGCTGAAGTGAAATAAATAATGTCCAGACGATGATGTGGTAGACGGAAGATGTTTATTCAGAGTAACAACGCGTGCAACTTGTCTCAAAGAGAAGTACTAAACTGCCTAGATCCCTTCCACCCCCTGGGGGCCCTCCTCCAATACAAGGGGAGATCATCAGTCTGTCCTTGGGCAAAATAGGATGGGACATTTACAATAACTTTTGTTTTGCTGAACGAAAATTGAACTTTTACAAAACTTTCAAGGATTAAAAAAAAAACTTTTTTCTATTTACACAAAACTTTTTGTATAAGTAACAAAACGAACGTAAATTTAAAATATATTAAAATAAATGGATGTCTTTCTGAGTGCGTTTTTTAAATATATTTACAGAACTTTAATAAAACTAATAATAATTATAATAAAAATAAAAAAAAACAAAAAGAATGAATTATATTAATTACAAAACATTAGAAACTGAAAATTTCGGACGCTAAACTTACTTGTACTGAATTTGTCTTTATGGAGAAGTAAGCAAATAGCAAGTTTTTTTCTTTTCTTTTTTTAAAATAAAAATGAAAATTATAAAAAGATTTGTATATATATATATATATATATATATATATATATATATATATATATATATATATATATATATATATATATATATATATTATAACAATAAAAGTTATAAAGATATGTGAATAAAATATATTTTTTTAAAAATCTCGATTATTTATACTTGTGATTTTATTATGCATACAATTGCCTCGGTCTGGAAGGATTTCTCAATCACTTACCACCTACATACATCGCACGTTAAATAAATATTGAATTGTATTAAAAACGCACAAAGAAAGATACACGCACACACACACACACACAAACACACGCACACACACATACACACACACTGTACATAAAAATTAATCTTGGTCGCAAAAATCTGAATAAGTCAGTTATTTTATATTTGTTTCTGCCATTAAAAAGTTTGGTTATACAAATTTTATTTGATTTTTTTTTTTAATTATGTGTTTTTTAATTAACATCATCTGAAAATTCCACCTCTTCACAGTAGAGATCCCTAGATATAAGACAGCCTTCTACTCCCGTAGTTTCTTCCCCAGAACCGCTAGACTTTGGAATTCCCTTCCAGGTTCCTGCTTTCCCAACTGTACTGACATGCAGAAGTTAAAGTGTAACGTGAACCGACATCTTGCTGCCCAACTCCCCACATAGTACCCCTGTAGTTTATGTCCCTAGTAGACCCCTATATCAAAGTGGTAATGTGCCTTGTTTGTGGTGAAAATGTAATAAAAAATAAATAAAAATTTTTAAATCATAAAAATTAATGTTTACATGATAGACTAGTTTCCTTTTTCATCGATGTGAGAAAAGGCCAAATTTATGCGTTAAAATATGGCAGCATCTTTGGAAACTATTCCCTTCAAAATAACTTCTTTTTTTTCTTTAGAGATAAACTGCAGTGGCAAATAATTATTCCTCCACTTTATTCTGCACTTGTAAATTATATAATCACCCCTCCCTTTACGTAACCGCTGGTAAATTGTATAATTACCTCCCTTTAACAGCAAGACATTTTTTTTTTACTCTCACACAGTAATTCAGATAAAGTATTTACTATGTTCCGAGAATAAGAAGAGAGATTGTCGTTAATTTATTATAAACATCTTTTTAATAAATATCTCTAGTAGAAAAACAATTTAGTCGTCCACAACTGATAGTGAAAATATCAAAAAAATAAAACTACTCCTAATTAGAAAGAAAAAAAAAAGGAAAAATGCTACGTATTCTGAAAACTATCTGGCTCTTTCGTTAAATAAACTGATCATTCACTCAAAAATCTTAACTATTATTATTTATCTAAATTATTTTTATGGTGAAGTAACCGGAATGTGTTACTGTTACATGTAATTGCCGAAGAAATGTAGAATCTGTTTCTTATGTTGTATATTTAAACGTTTAGTTTTCAAATCGTATAGACTATTTTTTTTTTTTTTACTGATTAGTTTTATCTGATTTCCGCAGAAGCAACTGTTTGGATGTTCTTTTTTTATTAATTCAAATGTAGCCGGAAAGGCATCTGGGGCTATATTTACTATTGCAGAGGAAAAACAATGGCGGGTGTTAGGGAAAGTCGGGGTAAGTTGAGCCAATTTTCCATTTTGGCTCTTCAGAATCCAAACGACTAATTATTTTGCAAAGATGAGTGTATGATTATAAAATTCTTTTATTTGGGAACATTTTGAAACAAGTTGCAGTTTTCTGCTAGTACACTTAAACCGACCATGTGCTTTACAAAAATGCATATCAAATGGCTCAACTTGCCCCGACCATGGGGCAAGTTGATCCAACCTCTGGGGTAAGTTGTGCCACACAGGGGTAAGTTGTGCCACGCAAAAATGTGTTGCAAATAAAGAAAGAACAAGCCCAAAATTGTTGCTGTGGTTATAAAACAAATTATAATAATGAAGTAGAAATGTTAATTACAGCGAATGAATGAACCAGCACAAAATTTGAAACATATATCTGAAAGTAAGTTAATGAAGTTGCCACTGTGACAAGTCACAGCTGAAAACGAGCTAGCTAGAACAACGGACAGAACTGCCAACATTATTTGGCTGTGGCAGCTTGTAAACAACATTTTCTGCATTGAAATCCGCTTCGTCCTTTGGGTTTGGAACAAACACAGGCTTGTCCGTTCCTACCTTCCCAGCAACTTTTTGAAGGAAAACACCTTCAAACTCAAAGTCCTCCCCGTTGAGAGTGTCAACCCGGGCAATATAGTTCACAATTCGTGATTTGCCAGCACATTTGACAACCACAAAGTCACCTTCGATTATTGGGCTATCCAGATCAATGTCACCATCACTATCTGATGACACACCATCAAATTCAAAATCTGAATCATCAGTGTCACTTGAACATGGGGTTTTAGATCTCGGGGGACATGACTTTTCCCACCAGCATTGAACAAACACTGCTTTGTTTTTGTTAATAGGCTCCTCTTTCTATTTTCAGAAAGGGCTATCAACTTCTGTCGTTCTGTCAAAATCTTTGAGCTGCCCTTTTTGTGACCACCTCTTCTTGCCTTTCTTTGTGCTGCTTTCGGAAATGGCTGAATTACAGATGGTGAAATGTATGGACGATGCATGACATCATGTGAACTAGATGAAACACAAGACCCAGATGCGGATGGTTGCATAAGATCATCTTCTTGCTGTTTTTGTGGTCGGACATCATCACTGTGTATGGGCAAGACTGCTCCAGGAACCTCACCTGATTGTCCTGCATCTTCCACGGGAGAATTTGCCTCAAGGCTTTCTGCAGCCACATTTTGCTCACGGTCAGTTGGAAGAGAAGGGGAAAAGTCAATTTCACTAAAGATGTCCCGGTTAAATGGATGAATGCCCGAGGCTTGGAATTCAGCAGCAATGTTCAATGGTGCCATGGCAATCATCTGGGCTTGGTTCACTAGAGCTGAGATTTCATATATTGTTACTGTTTTCCCTGGATTGGACCGTAGCCACCCATCCATGGCTCTGTTGTATGCTGTTTTGAAGGGTCCATACACTGACCGGTCGAGCGGCTGGAGACGATGGGAAGTGTGTGGTGGAATAATCAGTAAGACAACGTGTTCACAACATTCAAAGAAATGTGTGTGTCATGGTTGTCGAGGATTAAGAGGATTTTCTTTCCTGGTGAGCATCTGGTGTGCTTGATGATGTGATTTAAATATTCCACAAATACCTCTTCATTCATCCAGCCACTTCGTGTTGCCCTCCCTATGCACTGTGTTGGTTAACCTCTGATGAAGTGATCTCTGTAGTGGACTCTGGGAAAGATGAACAGAGGAGGCACGACTGATCCAATTGCACTCACAGTGTACACCACCGTTACCAATTCCCCGCGTTCAGCGGAGGTGATTGAGCCAACTTGTTTCTTTCCTTTTTCTGTGACAACGGCTCCAGGGTTTTGAACGGTGGTGCACCCAGTCTCATCAGTGTTGTAAATGTCACTTGGTGAGAACTTGTACTTGTCCATTATCTGACTCAAGTTGTTGAAAAATTTATTAACAACTGGGCGGTTGAAGGCTGTGGCACGCCTAAAAGATGTTGCTTCTGTCACTCTAATTGCCAGGTTCCGGCGCTTCTTGAAGCCTAACCACCAATCATGTCCTGCTTTTTTCTCATGATCCCAACTTGGTGGCAGATTAAGACAGTTTTTTTAGCAAACTCATATGCCAGTGTGCGACATCTTCTCAATGACAAACCATGAAACATGTCTGACAATTGTTTCACGTGGTCAGCCAAATCCCTTTCCATTTCAGGAATAAAAACCAATTGCCGTAAGGAAACAGGTGTGTAAGCAGTCCCTGTTGGTTGACTGTCTTGTTTGTCCATGTACCGCTTCAGTGTAATTCGATCAATGTTAAAGTCCTCTGCAGCACTCCTCACACTCTGACCTCCAGTAACAGCAGCCTGTTCCATAACGTATGTAGGAGTTTGTCCACGATTTGTCTTTCGCACGTAGTGCGCATGTCTGGTGGGCTTTTTTTCTGTGAAACACACAAAAAAGACAAATGAAGTTAACACAATAAATCCGATAATGATGTAGAATATTACTAGAGTGAACTAGTTGATTCAGTGGAGTTCCTGGCATAAGTCTGGAACATTGAACAATGAATGCCAGAACAGCTGGCATTTGTAGAGAGGCACCTGCCTCTCCTGGCATGTTTAGCCAATCAGGCGCCTCCAAATGGAATAACCCACCATGCCTGACTAATTGTAGGCTAGTCCATAATGGTGGAGAGGGGAGGTAAGTGCATTCTTGATTCTACAATGATAATAATAATAATGTTAAAAATAATAATGATGATAGTAATAATAAAAATAATTATTATTATTAGAATAACAAAGCGCCTGTACAGCAATACAGCATGCAAATTCCTATCCAAGCACGGCTTACACATCTTAAACATTTACCAGGTAACCCTATAAATCTAATTCTTATACAAGTAGAGCATGTAACTTATACAACATGCATTTTGAATTCACTCTATAACAGGCCTACTGATGTGGTTGCACATTCATCTGTTTCTTGAAAACGTGTAAAAAGACATATGGGGCAAGTTGTGCCACTGGCTCAACTTACCCCATTAGCATTGGCTCAACTTACCCCATTCTGACCTCATTGAATTGTCTGTTCAAATGCATGCATCTCATGTGTGGTGAATGTAAAAATCTTTTACAGGTATGAAGGCAAGTAATTGAACAAACAACTACCACATATTATATCTAATCAAACTATTACTACACACAAGAAACATGCACTCACCTCTGTAACGCTTTATTTTACTTTTTTGGCCCGAAATCTAATTTTCTTTTACTGCATCAACCTCTGATCTTGGTTCAGCAAAACAAAATGGTGGAGATTAAAGTCACGTGATCAGTTGTTTATAGATTGCATACAAACTTGGATTGGCTTAGTCAATTGTGGTTAAAAGGAGGTGGCTCAACTTACCCCTATGCTCAACTTACCCCGACTTCCCCTACTTTGTAAATTACAACTACGAAATATGAAACGTTTACTTGTTATATATTTGCTTTTTTGTTACCACTTTGTACGTAATAAATAGCCGAAAAAGAAAAAAAAAAAAGAAAAAAAGGCTTACGCAATAAATCCATTTCAACGCAAAAACAAAAACAAAAAAGAACAATAATCGATTTTATTTATTTTATTATTTTATTCAAATTCTAGTTAAATGAACGATTCTATTTCAAGAGCCGGAACATGTGTTTCGTTTCATATATCCTGCGTGCGTTACATATTTCGCAATTTTGATTTACCAGGTAACTTCCACAATTTTCTTTCGCCCGCTATTAGTCAAAATAGCCGTATTTTGAGAGGAACGATTTCAAGGTTATATTTGTTGGTATTTTTTTTTTTTTTTTTACGACCTGCCCCAGCGTAGTATAAAACACTCCCAACCACCACATGTTGAGAACGGCTTTCGAGGTTGTGGGGTATTTATTCCAAAAGCCTTTTTTAACCTGGGGAGATTGGGGTGCTTCTTCACGTCATAAAATTTTATCAATTTTATGTTAGAGTGAGCAATTAATGTTTCCAATGGATGAATTCAAAAACAAAAATTTATAAAAAAGCTCTTTTATATGTTTAAAATGGAAGTTTACATACATAGAAAGAAATAGAATATTTGTTCAGATTTATAGAGTCCTTTTAGAACAAGACTCAGCAAAAAAAAAAAAAAAAATGAAACTAAGTTAAATGTAATCGGTAAATTGTATACTTACCTCCCTTTAATTGGCACTGGTAAATTGTATACTTACCTCCCTTTAGTTGGCATTAATCGATTCTTTATACTTATCTGCCTTTATTAGGCGCCGATATATTCATACTTTACTTCCTTGATCAGCAAGATTTTTTTTTTTAATTTCACTTTTCAAACTGTAATTCCGCAGAAGGAAATAAGGAGAGCGATCGTTTTTAATTCGTTTTTAACATGTTTATTTTAGTAGAAAGTAAATTTAGTTTCATGTTAAACATCCAAAACTGAAGACAAAAAATCTCAGAGAAAAATACTCCAGATTATGACAAAAAAGGTTAAGTATCCTCAACTGCTATCTGGCCTTTTCGTTAAATTTATTTTCCAAATTTGATCATTCGCTCTAAAATCTATTCATTTTGTGTGTTTATTTTTATTTTTATTTTTATTTTTTTCATTCAGTGTTTATATGTAATCACCTAAAAAACATAGTATCTGTTTCTTGTGGTGTATATAAAAATATGAATCTCTCGAATCGTATGCCATATTTTATTGATTAGTTAACAGTGTGTTTTTTTTTTTTTTCTCACAAAGGGAATAGTGTTCTGGAGGTTCCTTTAGTAGGAATTTAAATGTGAATGGAATGATATTTGGAGGGGAGCGATTTTCGGGAGACATTTCTAGTGGAAACTCTTTAAATTTTAGAGCGAGCGACACATATTATAAGCAAATCAAATAATAAATTCAAAAGTATAAACTAAGTGAAGAGATATTTTATATACATTTAATATGTAGATTTACAGATGAGGTACTTCAATAAGTTCTCAGACATTTTTTGTCCAGGCATTTAAAATTGTTGTATACTTGAAAATTCAGTATGTTATTTCTGTACATGTTATGAGATGAGTGTCCCATTTTTATGATTTCGGGTTCAAATGAACAGCTACACCAGAAATTGGAATACACCCTACTGAATTTTGACTCTGACAGCTGGTGAATTTCAAAAATGCAATCTGGATGTGAGATCACTTTAGAAGAACGATATGCAATAAAATTATGTTTTAAACTTGAAAAAATTGCTGCAAGTGTATAGAATGCTTCAGACTGCATATGGATCATCTTGCATGAATCGGGCATCAGTTTTTGAGTGGATTCAAGGAAGGCAGGAAGTCTGAAGGATGATGGGAGATGTAGGAGGAGTAAGGAAGTCACAGTATCAAAGTTGATTGGCCAAATAAAGAATTTCATGGATAAGGACCGTCATGTGTCTATAGATACAATACACGCACAGTTTGATGGCAGTGTGGGAACTGTACACACAATTATTTGCAAGGAACTGTTTCCCACGTGACTACAACTTGGATGTCTTCAAGTCTCACAAAAAAAATTCCTGATGAACCGCCCCCTTAAGTAAGACACTTTATCAAATCTCCAATACTAACAATTACTACGATACTATCCCATTGATTACTGTTCTCGTAATAAACCTTATCCCCGAGTGGCCTCCAGGCCTTGATAAGTGGTGACCACCATGTAAAAAAAAAAAAAAAAAGCTGAAGATGCGAAAGATTTGTGCAAAGTTTGTCCCAAAGTGCTCAGAGAAGATCAGAAAGAAAGACGTTGTCATGATAGCAGGAAGATGGTCGAACTGATCAATTAAGATTCCACAGTTCTTGCTACTCTGGTGACCTGCAATCAAAGCTGAATCTACTGCTATGACACAGAGACCAAGATACAGAGTTCCTAGTGGAAGCGTACGAGCTCTCTCAGACCCAAGAAGGCAAAGCAAAGCAATCCTCCCCCAAACATATGACTATCCCGTTTATTTGACCACTTGGGCATAATCTACATGCACCGGCTTCCACTGGACAGTCAAGAAGGAATTCTATGTTAAGGTTTTAAGGGAGTTCAGGAAGATATTCTGTCAGAAGAGGCCAGCACTCCTTAAATCAGGTCAGTGGTATTTTCACCAGGACAATGCACCAGTCCACAACTCCTTCCTTGTCGCAAACTTTTTGACCAAGATGGGCATCAAGGCAATTCTTCATCCTCCATACCATCTAGGACCTTGCCCCTTGTGTCTTTTGGTTATCCCTAAGCTTAAGAAAAACCTTAGAGGCTGTTGTTATGAGACAATTGAGGAGATGAAAGAGGCTGCAACAGGGATCATTGACGTGCTTACAAAGGAGAACTCTCATGAGGCCTTCCAGAAGTTGTTGGAATGGTATAACAAGTGCATTGCACCTGGAGGAGATTATTTTGAAGAGGTTCAAGTGTGTGCTATCAATAAAAGTGATCATATGAAAAAAGTCTGGAAATTTAATCGATGAAAAAAGTCTGGAAATTTAATCGATGAAAAAAGTCTGGAAATTTAATCGATGAAAAAAGTCCTTTTAATTATTCATAAAACTTAACATAAGCTACAAATTTTTATTTTTTTCATAATTTTATTTTATTTTCAAAATTAGATTGAAGGATGTTTTTTTTTTTTTGTTTTTTTTTTACACAGTGATCACCACTTATCAAGGCCCGGAAGCCACTCAGGGATAAGGGTTATTGCAAGTACATTACGTTAGTGTGGAGATTTGATGAACTGTTTAATTAGGGGGGCGGTTCATTAGGAATTTTTTAACATTGGACTTGAAGACATCCAAGTTGTAGTCCGGAGGGAAGCAGGCAGACGGAACAGAGTTCCACAGGCGTGCAGTTCTAAGAAAGAAGCTTTGTTCATGGAATCCGCGTTTTGATTTAGGCACAGATATAGAGTGGGGGAAATTTTTCACAATGGATTCAGCTAGACGGGTGTTTTTCAGGAAAGATTGGCGAGGGGGGACCAGGAATTGGAGTTCAGACGAGCACCTGCCATGAAAATAACGATAAAACAAGGATAGGCTCGCAACGTCTCTTCTGTGGGAGAGACGTTGCAGGGTAGAGAAAAGGGCACCACTCACTCGCACACACGCTCGCAGATAAACAAAATTTCCTCGCGCATTTGCACAAAAATGTTCTTCTAGCAATGGCATAATTTCAAATATGCCCACACACTTTTCCTGACAACAACAAAAGTAAAATGAACATATTTCTGGCAGACATAGTTGACGACAGTATCATGTGACACAAACAACCAGTGAGAAAATTTGGAAGATCGTCTTTTTAACGCTTTTCCAAAACCAAAATATCAGCAGTAGCAATCGTGTTTTGGAACCGGGCCAAAATGTATAAAAACGCATCAAAAATTCCTTTTTCGAGCAGTCAACAATCTTCTTCCTTCCTTTCCCTTCTTTTTGCTTCGACGTCACACAAGAATATGCCTCTCATTTTTCCATAACATCATCACTGTCAACGCCGTCAACACTATGATTACACACGCCACACGGGCACTCAAAAATCACTTATGCACACACGCTCCTATTCTGCACATTTTTGCCACATATGGGCAGCAGCTGCTAGAAAAGACTTGTCCTGCCTTGATAGGGTTCAAAATAGACTTCATGGCCTGGTGGGAGATGTCCTTTTCTCTTCGCTGCAATCTATCTCACAGAAGAGATGTTGCGAGTTTGTCTCTGCTTTATCGTTATTTTGATGGAAAGTGTTTGACTGAGCTTCAATCTATGGTTCCCCCTCGCCAAACTTTCACAAGAAACACTCGACTAGCTGAAAACACTATCAATAATTCTCCCCACTCTTTATCTGTGCCTAAACCTAAACATAGATTCCATGATCAAAGCTTCTTTCTTAGAACTGCACGCCTGTGGAATTGTATTCTGTTTTCCTGCTTTCCAGCTGTCTATAATATGGTTGTCTTCAAGTCCAACGTGAACAAGTTTCTGATGAGTCGTTCCACTTAAGTTAACAAATTTACCGAACTTTCATTACTATCGATTACTATATCGTCCTTTTGACTACTGTACACTCTTTAACCCTTATCCTTGAGTGGCCTATCGGCCTTGATAAGTGGTGACGCCTATGTAAAAAAAACAAAAACAAAAAAACAAAAAACAAATTACTTTTCTCCCGAATTACTTTCCTCATGAGACTTTTGAATAAGGCGAACTTCACCAGTTTAAAACACAAACCTTAAAATAATCTCATTGTCACACAAGACTTTAACCTTCTAATCTCATTAATTCCACAAAGGATTTTTACCTAACAGTCCAATCATAATGATTTCGAAAGAACCTTTATCGATCGAACCTTGGCTTATTCACCTTGTTTTTGTTGAAAAATAAAATGCTGTGCATTTTGAATCAGAAGGAGGTGTCGTTTTGTTTTATTCTTTTTCTTATTATTTTGTTTGGGGCAAAGAGATATAATTTTACTTAAACTTCTTTCCCCTACAAGGAATATATTTATTCTAACATTAAACAAGTTTCCTTATATTTTTATTCCTCAGTCATCGTCTCCGGTGTCACTTCTCTTGAAAAAGTCCTAACAAAAATAAAAAAAACCTATTTGGTGGAATATTTAAAAAAAAAAAATCTCTACTCTGATAATTTGACCAGAGAAGAACGCAAAAAAACAGGACTTATCACGATTATCCTGAAATATTGGGATAAGTTAGTAAGTATCCATTAATTTTTTAAGTAAACTTTGTGCAACTCTTGTTTTAAATTGACTACTTTATTCAAATAATTTTTCATCTTATATTTAATTAGTGTATTTGCATTGCCTTCTCTGCCTGCATTGTGAATGCTCATATCTGCTGACATACAACAGAAAAAAGGTTGGTAATTACTTTCCCTCAGATGACCATATGAGATATCCGACTTAAATTACTGCAGAAGCAGATTTACATCCACAGCTTTTTGATGGGAAGCTTCAGTGTCAACAACTGGAAAAAAAATGCTGACTTAATAAAATTAATTTCACAAAGAATCCTATTTTAAAAAAATAAAAACTTCAAAATATGACATTTAAATTTCAATACTTCATAATATGTCCTATCAATACTATTTATTTGTATAATCTGGATTTAAAACTATTTTATTTAAACATTTTATTTTTAATTTTTGCGGTGGTTGTTTAAGTTAATTAGTGAAAACTTTAATTAAATTAAAAAACATATATTGCTGCTCAATTCCTCATTTGATGATGCAGGAGAATAGGCAACTCCAAGTTTAGAGCAAGCAGTGTCAAATAAAAACTCGACATTATATATTTTTTTTTTTTTTTTTTTATTACATTTTCACCCCAAACAAGGCAAATTGCCACTTTGGTGTAGGGGGCTACTATCAGGGGCAACAACTACTGGGGTACTATGTAGGGATTTGGGCAGCAAGGTGTCGGTTCACATATTTAATTACTTTTTGCATAAAATAATAAATGTTATTATTTCATCGTTTTCAATTTGTTTTTAGAATGATAAAAAAATACATTACTTCATGAAATATTTATTAATTTCTTCAATGACAGATGGCATGATTTGGAGGGAAGTGTAAAGGTCAAACTCCCTATCTGAAGCGAACAATCATGATATGAATGGTGTCACGTTTTCGGATGAGAGAATCATGGTTTTTGCCAGTTCTCTTCACGAAGGTGGAAAACAATGTGAATAATCTAAGGCAAATCTCACATGAATGTCTGTCCGTCTGCGTCTCTCAATCCTTAAATTTAGATAGACTAAGTTAAGAAAATAATTTTCCTTAAGTAGTCTCTCTCTCCACAAGTAGAACATATAGAAGACACACTAGCAAAACTATTTGCTGAGAACTCGAATCAAATCAATCCAAAATTTAAAAAAATAAAACAGAATGCAGAAAAAATAAACTAAATCTAACCTCAAACAACTCCAAAGCGTACAACAAACCAAACACTCTTATAGAGCTAACCAAATCAATAAAAAAAATTCCATAACTCAGCAGTAAGTCCTGATAAAATCCACGAGTTTCTAAAGTAATTACCAGTAGAATCAATCAAATGTCTCCTAAATAGTATATGGACAAATAACCTATTTTCAGAAATAAATAAAAAAAAAAAAAAATGACAATTATCCCAATACTTAAAACAGATAAAGAAGCATCCAATCCACAAAATTATAGACCTATTGCTTTGATATGTTGCCACTATAAAACAATGAAGCATATGGTCAACAACAAACTAATATCCTCTCTAAAATCAACTAAAACTGGATACTTTCAGTGTATGCTTTTTCACTTACCCCCTCTTTTCCATTAACAATGAAATGGGAAGCATTGTAAAATCCTTTCCAACTATTTTGAGGAGTGAAACATTTCAGTAGATATAAAACCTATAGAATTAACTCAACAAATCAAAACGACCCATATGGGGTCATCAAAGTACCTGATTTAGGAATCGGATGCGGGGGGGGGGATAAAAAATAACAACAAAAGAACGCACTATTACTCCTACTTCAAACTAAACTTCTGAACGGTAAATATTACAAATTTTATTTTCTTATTTTATTCTAGTTCTATATTCCATTCTATCTATTCGCTTATGACTCTTTGTTTCCAGATTTCTGTCTCTCGAATCAGAAGATGTGTAACTGTTTGTTAGCATTAACTTTGATTATTAACTTTCGAAAACTAGTTTGTATGTTTTGAAATAGCATTAGGAAAGAAGTCAAAACTTATTCTTCAAATTAAATACAAGGAAAAAAAATTACCGGCCGATCCTTGAAAAGAACATACATGGCCATTAAGGTACCCCCCCCTTTTATTACTACTTTTGAACTAGTTTGTATGTTTTGAAATAGCATTAGGAAAGAAGTCAAAACTTATTCTTCAAATTAAATACAAGGAAAAAAAAATTACCGGCCGATCCTTGAAAAAAACATACATGGCCATTAAGGTACCCCCCCCCTTTATTACTACTTTTGAAATAGATAGAAATCTTGGCACCCAAAATTTATTCCACTTGGAGATGCTTGTTTGCTATGGAGCCCCTTTCAATGGACAAACTGCATCCATCCATTGTATTGTAGTTAAATATGGAGACAATGAAAGGAAATCTCATTTTAACATTTGTCATCCTCGTTAGTATAGGAGAGAAACATGTTAGTAGATGGAAGTGTTCTTGTGTGTAAGGATAGATTGAAAATTATACCGACTTGTTGAAGGAAAGAATAGTTCAGTATACAAGTGTTGTAGTCAGAAGTTAGGACAAAGGATTAAATTAGAGTCCCATGGTAGGAAAGAGTATGTGTGTTGGCTTGTGATACTCCAGTAAGCCTGTGGCTAAAGAGCCCAGGTGGTGTTTGCTGCCAGCCAGCAGGGGGGAGGGAGAAAAAAGATAATATTTTAATGGTTTCATGTTTTATACACTCGATCATGTAACTGATAGCTGACTTATGATTGGACAAGCCAGAAAGACAGTAGATTTAAATCTTGAGCCGCAATATTTCGCCCCTGCCTGCTGCTAGCAAGTTTCGACTGCTACAGTATGTAACCCATGTAAATCTCAACCCACTTCGTTTTATTTTTTGCTTTGTATATTTTACATTCCTAAAGGTACTTATTATTATTAATATTTTACTTACTTATAATAAAACAAATTAATTACTAAAACAAATTATTTTTCTCACTATACTAAATAACATACACAGCTTCTTAATGTTAGAATCCTATCTCTGATTTTAAACTTTTTTTTAGAATAGAGCAAAACTTTCTTAAGTATGATACTTAATATCATTTATGCGGAGGCATAGAAACATCTGGTGTAGAAACCATGTGCATGGTTACCCCCTCTTGGGGTGATGGACCTGTAGAACTTCTCAAATCATTCATCTAGGAAAAAGAAAATTCTGATATTAAAACTGGGGGAGAGAGGCCTCCTTAGTCATGATCGACAAACCTCCTAGAGCTGGTGACTCAAACAAATTCTCCAGTTTGCAAACCTAAATTGCTTAAGGAGCAGATAGGTATTGCATATTGCCGGCTTTCATCCTCCTTTGTCTATTAGCCATGCACAGAGGTGCAATAACAGGGATCCTTTTGAGCCACCCTGTACTTGGCCTTATTTCCCGACTAGGACATTGAATGCCTTTCTTCTATCCCCAATTTCTTTCTTTTTCTCACAAACTGATAAATTGGGTTTGCTTGCATGCCACTTGTTCTCACTGGTCAGTTCTGGGCCAGTCTTGTCTTGGAGGTTGAGTGTACCTGATTGACAGTTTGTCTGGCTGCTGTTTCCGGCTGACAGTACAGGACTCTAACTCTATCATCAGTTGTATAATATGAGGATAGTTGTAGTGCCTATCTCTGGTGGGCTTTCATGAAGCCACAACTTCCTGGGCACGACTCAGCTAATGGGCCTGTTGTGTGTATATCTTGTACTTAGCGTCAAAACTGGGCCATGTTACCCAACTCTTTCTTCACAATCTGAAATTAAACAAAACATAATGAAATGAAATGACAACCCCCAACAAATAGCATGATTAAATCGGACAACCATCCAAGCAAAACCAATTCACCTCCTCCATAAAGGCTTGTATTCACAAATATCCATGGGCTTAGAAGTAATCTAGATGATGTAAAGTCTTATCTCTTAGTAAACTCCTTATATATTTTTTTTTTACATGGAGCTCACCACTTATCAAGGCCCGAAGGCCACTTAGGGATAAGGGTTATTGTGTGTACAGTAATCAGTGAGATAATATTGTAGTAATCATTAGTATTAGGTGTTTTGATAGAGTGTCTTACTTAAGGGGGCGGTTTGTCAGGAGTTTGTTTATGTTGGCCTTGAAGACGTCCAAGTTGTAGTCAGGTTGGAAACAGGCAAGCGGCAGAGAGTTCCACTGGCGTGCAGTTCTAAAAAAGAAGCTTTGCTCATGGAATCTACGTTTGGATTTAGGCGCATCCTAGTCCGTGAATGGGGTAACATATCTTACCATTAAGTGAAACAAACCTGCATATCTTAATCCTTTCTAACTATTATAACATGACAGGATATCTCTCTCTCTCGGCTGTAAAAAAACTCGGATAGATATATGCACAGGCTTGGAGTCTATACTTGAAGCATTTTCCCCTTAACTAGAGAGCAACGTCTCGAATTGGATGACCAGACGTTTGTGTTTTCGACTAGCCTTTCATCACTGCCTTAGTTACTTATATTTTCTCTACAGTTCTTTCTCAAGTTAGGACTGTGCACTAATCGATTATGTCTGATAGTATAGATGCAGCATTCTCCTTAGATAGTAATGTCCAAATACATGTGTTTGGTGACTTTAATCGTAGTCATGATGTCCATCGTAAGAATTGGCTTGTTTTCTCAGGTTACACAGATGCAGATGGATGCTCTACTTATAGCTTCTCTATGGCCCCCCCTCACACAGACAGTCATGTTCTCAACCCACTTCCCAGATAGCGATCACTTCTAGGCCTATGTGGTCCGATACTGGTTAATCGGCTCCACATGTGAAGCTATTCCCATCGTAGGTCACCCAAATGTGACCTGTACTCATCTTTCGCAGGGAATACTTTGTTAGTTATCTCAGCATAGTAGGACCCGTTGATCGATTTGGTCAGAGTCGATTTCATCTTTGGGTTTATATTCCGCTGTTTTGTCAATCCGTCACACTAGAAGAGAATCAATCTCATGTGCACAAAAGAAAGCCAGACTTGATTATCTATTCTACTGGTTAATTCAAAATGTAAAAAATATATACAATTGTTTGTATTTTGCAAGATTCCACTGAGCCAAAAAGATATAACAATAGATTGATTTCTCTCTCTCGAGATGGCGGTGAAAGGACACAGGGAAGAGAGGGGTGACAACCCTTTGATTGTATTTGTTTCTCTCAAAACCACGACTCGATCTGCCGATTTCTGCGCTGGCACTCGTTTATGTAGTGAGGTGATGGGGTAGGCCGGGGCTGCTTTCTGGACCAATCGCAACTAGTTACATCACCCCGGCATCACCTGTGAATTCCAGGCGCTATTCTCATGATTGAAAAGTTGAGAAGTTAACCCCGTGACCTCTCAGTCAGGTAACTGCACTCCGGCCAAACAACCCTGAGTAATCACTTGCTGGCGTCAGAAATAAAATTGTTTTCATTACGACTCTCACAGTGACATGCAGTTGTCATCTTTCATAAAATAGATCAAATCTTTGTTTTAGCAGGGTTGGTTGCTGTCGCCCGGGTACACAACAATACTTAATGAATAAAACAATCATATCTGCCCGGCATTCTTCTGTGTTTCGGGAGTCTCAGCCTCCCCCAAGTGGGGAGCCCAATCGCTCCCTAGGATGGTTACGTCACACCTATTACTTACCACAGACTACAAAACTTAGGAATTCTTTTTCTGAAAAGGGATTGTAAATCCAAAATTAGTCAGAAAAAATTCTTTTTATTTGCATCTGAAAGCGTGTTTTAAAACAGTTTTTCTTTTTATTCTACATTTTTAAATATTGGTTTTTATTCACATTACTTTTTAGGACAAACCTTTTTCCATTGTGAAAAAAACTGCAAATATATTGTCATTAAGAAAATTTTTAATTTCTTGCATAAAGTTAATAAAAATGTAATATTCTTCTACATGCTAGACTCTTTATTTCAAAAATGATATTTTATTATAAAAATTTAATTTTCAAAGCATAAAGTAAAAGCACTTGCTAGGCTTTAATAGCACTTTTGGTCAGACAGAAGCATCACTATCAAACCAAAATGTAGCGCACATGAATTTTTCACGTTATCCACATTTCCTGAAGACGTAGTGCATGTATCACTGACACATCAAGATCCTAGAGAGGTTTTACCAACCATGCTTAAAAATGATCCTACACCAAATGGGAATGGTTAATAGCAGACACCGCTCATCTACAGCAAATTAATGTGGTATGATTAATTATATTAATCTATTAATAGTTAATTATTAAAGTAAAGACTCAATCAATTTAAAAACAGAAATGTACACTTAAAATGTGTAAGCATTCAGTGAATAAAAAAGCAATATGGCTGTGCAGTTACCATTTTCTTGACTAATAAGCAGCCTTGACCTTGCAATCAAAAAACTAAGATTGAGTCAAAATGAAATGAATCGACGGGATTTTAGCAAATTTGTTTAGTTTGTCTCTTTATGAATTCATGTGGAGAGAGCGAGTGGCACAAATAAAGTCGTTGTTGCACCGCGTGGATTTTATGACAATTAAAACTTTTTTACTTTTCTAGAATAAATCAATGAACCAAAACATAAAAAATAAAGTTAGACAACATCTTAAAGAATTTTCATTTAAAATAAAAAAATAATTTATGTAGAATAAATGCACAGGATGTTTCTTTTGTTGATGTTTCTTTTGTTGATGTTTCTTTTGTTGATGTTTCTTTTGTTTTTTTGTTCATGCTTCTTTTGTTTTTTGTTCATGTTTCTTTTGTTTTTTGTTCATGTTTCTCTATTTTCTTTAATTCAGGTTTTTATTCGTTTTCATTTTCATAAAAAATTATCTTAATAATTATAAAGAATTTTTAATGAATAATTTCTGTTTTCTTCATAATGTGTTTTTTGTAGCATAATTCCTTTTATTTATTAGAAAAAATAAAATGAAAATATCAAATTCACTTTTTTAACTGCTACGAATTTAAATTAATTTAACTTAATTAAAATTACATCAGCAAGTTGCTTGTCATGTCATTTACCTCATGGGTAAATAGCAAAATTGATCAAAATACATGAATAACATTAAATACATAATATCATAATCTCCATTTACATGTGTTTGTTTAGAACAAAAACTGCTGTGACACGATGAGTAACTTGCTGGTAAAATTTAATATGAAATAATTAATTAAAAGACATTTGAGATACATAAATATTGTGTTTCAGGTCTAATATGGAAGTTTATAGAATATATATATATATATATATATATATATATATATATATATATATATATATGGTAAAAAAAGTTTCATATAAGAATTGCTGATATTCAGATTTTGAATTTTTAGACAGACAACTGTTTGAGGAGAAAACAAAACAGGGTAGCTTAATTCGGTTTCCCCATATGTACTTTGTATGTAATTCTCTGCAGCGATGGGTGCCTACAAACACTACAATAAGTGTTTCCAAAAGTGGAATAATAAATAGTTATATTTACATCACGAGACAAAAATAAGTTTTAGGCTCTTGAAATTCATAGTAGAGACTTCTGTCGTGGCCTTCGTTATAAAGATGGCCGGCCAGCTGAAAAAATGACGTCATCGCCGAGGTCCCAACAAGCAAGATATGTGGAACTCTTAGACTGTCAATAATTAAGAGTAATTTTTACAGACAGCGTTACAAAACTTCAAAATTGGATTAAAATAAAGAAATAAAGAAAGAACACGATGATTTATACTGAAACTCATCTAATATTAATAATAAAAATAATAAGAAAAAAACACAAGTTATTTGTTTAAGTATATTAGCAATTGAATATTTCGTTGTATTATAGATTTTAAAGATTAGAATGCGTTCTTTAATTACTTTTAAATTACATTTTAAAAAAGTGAAGGAACACGATTTGATTTGAAATAAACTTGAAGTTTATTTAATATAATTAAATGAAAATTATGCATTTAAGATTATGAATATTTGAAGGAGAACACAAGCAAAACATTTGATATGAGTTAAGACAATAAACAAATATTAAAATTAAACTTTTTTTAATCAAAATGAATATTTTTTTTAAATCAAAATGAATATTTTTTAATCAAAATGAATATTTTTTTAAAATCAAAATGAATATTTTTTTAATCAAAATGAATATTTTTTAATCAAAATGAATATTTTTAAATCAAAATGAATATTTTTAAATCAAAATGAATATTTTTTTTAATCAAAATGAATATTTTTTAATCAAAATGAATATTTTTTAATCAAAATGAATATTTTTTAACCAAAATGAACCACAATATTTTTTCAAAATCAAAAACAATATTTTTAATAAATTCATGAAATATTTCACAGTAAAAAAATTAACCTAAAGAAAAAATCATGTTTCTTATTTAAGATTATTTCACCACATAACAAAAATAACATGCAAAATCATTTTTTTATATCCATATTTTCAGTTTGTTAAAATATGTGGGTTTGTATTACTGTACACATAGATTCGAAAAAGTTGTCAAAAAACAAATATATAACAAATAAATGTTATCAAAGGCAAGATAAGTTACTTTTCTGCCAAACTGGATATATTTTTCGTGTTTTTATTCAATGTAACATGTTTATTCAGCTCGAAAAACATAGTGTTTACCGATGTATTCGAAAATTCCAGATGGCGTTTGATTCTCTCTTTAACACGGTAAGTTTGGGAAAAGGTGTTATAAATACAAAACCGGATAGAATACTGTTAAAAACTCGCTCAATATATATTACCGTGAGATAGGTTGACATATATTCGGCGGGTTTTTAATAGTATGTTGTATAGTTTTTTATTTATAACACCTTATCCCAAACTTACCGTGTTAAAGAGAGAATCAGACGCCATCTTGAATTTTCGAATACATCGGTAAACACTATGTTTTTCGAGCTGAATAAACATGTTACATTGAATAAAAACACGAAAAATATTTTGTAGAAAAGTAACTTATCTTGCCTTTGATAACATTTATTTGTTATATATTTATTTTTGACAACTTTTTCGAATCTATGTGTACAGTAATACAAACCCAATTACGTTAATGAAATGAATTGTACCTATTTACTATGCCTCCCCACGGCCCACGGGACAGAGTTACACCAGGGTCGTTTTTTAACGTGGAGAAAAGGTACAAAAATAAAAATTGTCTCAGTCGTGAAGGATTTCTCCTCCACCGAAAGAGAACAAGAAATAGAATGCAGCATCTGGAGAACAGATACTACACTTTGATCTTGTCCCGAAGGCCAAGACTGTTTAAGACCACGAGTGAACGCGGGTTTTTTTTTTTTTAGTTTAGTTTCATATATATATATATATATATATATATATATATATATAAATAAGTATTTTTAAATTTTATCTTTCTAGCTTTAAAAAAAAAGTTTAAAAATTTTATCAGCCGGCATAATTTATTTTTAAATATTGAAAAATTTCAGGAAAATTAATTTTTGTTAGATTTTTAAAACGTGTGTCAACAGCTTAAAAAAATCGTGTTTTAAAGAGTCAATGTTGTCTCGCATTTTCATTAGTTTTGTATGCTGTAAAAAATTTCTTTTTAATATTAGCAATTTATTTGAAGCTTCTTCTTTTGAATAGTAAAACATTTAGGATGATAATATTGAATTAAATTATAGTTACATCGTGTTAAATACAGGAGGAGGGGGAGCACGTTAAAACTTACTTTGCTGAATGGAGATGGTGTAAAATATATTTTTTTTTTACTGCATTATAATTCTTTATCTTTCGGAAATGAAAATACTGTCACTTTTTGGTCCTTTACGATAATTTCCTCAGCAAGTTGGAACGATGCACCGTGAAGGCATTTTAATAAAAAAAGAAATATTACACTGACTTCAAGACGTTACGAGTGCCTACCGGTGACTACCGGTGTCACCGGTATGGACTATCCGTGATGACGTCAGCAGATTAAATTATTTTTGCCCACTGGCCATCTTGTCTTTTAAGACGGTCTTGCTTCTGTCCAGTCATAGTTGACAGAGCAAAACACGCTGCCCTTAATGACCTAAATGAGGGATGAATGACTGATTCCTGAGTTCGACAAGATACACATGAAAATGATGGAGATTGACCAAAACGTTGTGAAAATAATATCTAAGATAAGAACAGTAGTTAGAAGAATCCAAATTATACAAAGAACTGTTGATGTTAAAAAAAATAATTATTCATAAAATCTTTTAAAAGTGAAATATTTCTTTTCAGAATCGCTGTGAGCAGGAGAAAAAGGAGGATCTCATAAAAAAGCTTACTCGTGTTGCCAGAGGCAATAAGACTCCATCTCAATTTCTGCAATCTATGCAAAAGTCCCTTGAAAGAAATACACTAAAAGACTCCATACTCCGTGAGCTATGGTTCGAAAAATTACCCTCCATCATACAGAAAATCCTTGGCCCAATGCCAGACAATACACCCTTAGAAGTATTGGCTGCCTCAGCGGATCTGATCTATGCAAGGATTCATGACTAGAGCAAGTTTTCCAGGTTGCTGCAGTGGATGACATCTCCCTACAACAAAGCACTTAAGACCTCTTCCTATAAGAATGAAAACCAAACCTGTATTCCATGCTGAGTATACTAAACCAGCTTGAAACTACCTGCCTGTACACACAATATATACTAGCTTAACCGTTGCACTATGTAAATCTCACTTATTCTATATTAAGTCTATGACTCCATTCAAATCTATTTCTTTTATTCTTGTATCTCATTTATTGGTAAATAAAAAAACATGAGAAATATTTGTTTGTCTCAACTCTTTTCAGATTTTATCTACCTAACTAGTAATTATTAAAAACAGAAATTACTTTTATTATGATAAACTTCTAGAATTTATGTTTCTTGACTGATCAACTAGTGGGACTGCCAGTTAAGAATCGATGCACTGTGAAAAAGATGTAAATTTCTTTTCATCGTTATCACACAAATGCTTAGATGACTCAACACAATTGAACCTATTAATTACATAGATTCCTTTGTACACAAGTACATTGCAGACATTACTATATGAAGATGCTATGGCTAAAATTGGAAAAAATTATCTCAAGCCAAATGTAAAGCTACACATGTTTACACATGTGTTAACATCTAGGCACATGCGACCCAACACATTTGCGCAGAGTATGTTGTAAGGAACATAGGACAAGTAACAACTCGACTCCTTTTTTATAACAATATTTATTTCCAGGTACTTTTCCGAAGAAATCTTGATCATGCTGCTCCTCTCTGACCTATGTCCTCTCGAACGTCTTCATCTTGCTACTGCCCTCTGACCTATGTCCTCTTAACCGTCCTCGTCTTGCTACTCCTCTCTGACCCGTGTCCTCTTGAACGTCCTAGTCTTGCTGCTCCTCTCTGACCCGTGTCCTCTTGAATGTCCTTGTCTTGCTGCTCCTCTCTGACCTGTGTCCTCTTGAACGTCCTTGTCTTGCTGCTCCTCTCTGACCTGTGTCCTCTTGTACATTCTCGTCTTGCTGCTCCTCTCTGACCTGTGTCCTCTTGAACGTCCTCATTTTGCTGCTCCTCTCTGACCTGTGTCCTCTTGTACATCCTTGTCTTGCTGCTCCTCTCTGACCCGTGTCCTCTCGAACGTCCTCGTCTTGCTGCTCCTCTCTGACCTGTGTCCTCTTGTACATCCTTGTCTTGCTGCTCCTCTCTGACCTGTGTCCTCTTGAACGTCCTCGTCTTGCTGCTCCTCTCTGACCTGTGTCCTCTTGAACATCCTTGTCTTGCTGCTCTTCTCTGACCCGTGTCCTCTTGAACGTCCTTGTCTTGCTGCTCCTCTCTGACCCGTGTCCTCTTGAACGTCCTTGTCTTGCTGCTCCTCTCTGACCCGTGTCCTCTTGAACGTCCTTGTCTTGCTGCTCCTCTCTGACCCGTGTCCTCTTGAACATCCTTGTCTTGCTGCTCCTCTCTGACCCGTGTCCTCTTGAACGTCCTTGTCTTGCTGCTCCTCTCTGACCCGTGTCCTCTTGAACGTCCTTGTCTTGCTGCTCCTCTCTGACCCGTGTCCTCTTGAACATCCTTGTCTTGCTGCTCCTCTCTGACCCGTGTCCTCTTGAACGTCCTTGTCTTGCTGCTCCTCTCTGACCCGTGTCCTCTTGAACGTCCTTGTCTTGCTGCTCCTCTCTCACCTGTGTCCTCTTGAACGTCCTTGTCTTGCTGCTCCTCTCTCACCTGTGTCCTCTTGAACGTCCTTGTCTTGCTGCTCCTCTCTGACCCGTGTCCTCTTGAACATCCTTGTCTTGCTGCTCCTCTCTGACCCATGTCCTCTTGAACATCCTTGTCTTGCTACTCCTCTCTGACCTGTGTCCTCTCGAACGTCCTCATTTTGCTGCTCCTCTCTGACCTGTGTCCTCTTGAACGTCCTTGTCATGCTGCTCCTCTCTGACCCGTGTCCTCTTGTACATCCTTGTCTTGCTGCTCCTCTCTGACCCGTGTCCTCTTGAACATCCTTGTCTTGCTGCTCCTCTCTGACCCGTGTCCTCTTGAACGTCCTTGTCTTGCTGCTCCTCTCTGACCTGTGTCCTCTTGTACATCCTTGTCTTGCTGCTCCTCTCTGACCTGTGTCCTCTGGAACGTCCTTGTCTTGCTGCTCCTCTCTGACCTGTGTCCTCTTGTACATCCTTGTCTTGCTGCTCCTCTCTGACCTGTGTCCTCTTGAACATCCTTGTCTTGCTGCTCCTCTCTGACCTGTGTCCTCTTGTACATCCTTGTCTTGCTGCTCCTCTCTGACCCGTGTCCTCTTGAACGTCCTTGTCTTGCTGCTCCTCTCTGACCCGTGTCCTCTTGTACATCCTTGTCTTGCTGCTCCTCTCTGACCCGTGTCCTCTTGAACGTCCTCGTCTTGCTGCTCCTCTCTGACCTGTGTCCTCTTGAACGTCCTTGTCTTGCTGCTCCTCTCTGACCCGTGTCCTCTTGTACATTCTCGTCTTGCTGCTCCTCTCTGACCTGTGTCCTCTTCTACATTCTCGTCTTGCTACTCCTCTCTGACCCGTGTCCTCTCGAATATCCTCATTTTGCTGCTCCTCTCTGACCTGTGTCCTCTTGTACATCCTCGTCTTGCTACTCCTCTCTGACCTGTGTCCTCTTGAACGTCCTCGTCTTGCTGCTCCTCTCTGACCTGTGTCCTCTTGAACATCCTTGTCTTGCTGCTCCTCTCTGACCTGTGTCCTCTCGAACATCCTCGTCTTGCTGCTCCTCTCTGACCCGTGTCCTCTTGAACGTCCTAGTCTTGCTGCTCCTCTCTGATCCGTGTCCTCTTGAACGTCCTTGTCTTGCTGCTCCTCTCTGACCTGTGTCCTCTTGAACATCCTTGTCTTGCTGCTCCTCTCTGACCCGTGTCCTCTTGAACATCCTTGTCTTGCTGCTCCTCTCTGACCTGTGTCCTCTTGTACATCCTTGTCTTGCCGATCCTCTCTGACCTGTGTCCTCTTGTACATCCTTGTCTTGCCGATCCTCTCTGACCTGTGTCCTCTTGTACATCCTTGTCTTGCTGCTTCTCTCTGACCTGTGTCCTCTCGAACGGAGAGGGGGGGGGGTTAAGGCAGATAATTTGACCCCAAAATAGAATTAATCCATAAAAAACATATATGATAAATAAAAAATATTATTCTTTTATTGTGCTGTCTTCATTTTTTAGTTTATAAATTAAATTATTAACAATTTTATGAACAAAATATTGTAAAAATGTTTTTTTAAAATATTAATCTATTTCGGGTTAAAATCACAGTGTAGTCTCTGTTCTGATGCTACACTTCACATTTCCTGCCCTCGATCAGTGGAGGAGAAATCATTCATGACTTGGACAATTTTTATTTTTGTTCCTATCAAGAGTGCTCCTTTTTGGGGGAGCTGGATTTTCCACACTTTTAAAACCGACCTTGTATCTTACTTCCCTCTGCACAATAAAAAAAACTATGATTAAATTAAAACAAAAAAATCTTTCTGAATTATTTAATCAAGTAAAAATTCCATTTTTTAAATTTTTTTTTTTTTACTTTATTTCGAAAGTAAAAATAAAAGAAGAAAATAACTGGTTTTTTACTTTTACAATGGACTTTTTGAGTGGGGTAAAGCAGATAATTAGAACCCAAAATAAAATGAATCTATGAAAAGCTTGTATAATAAATAAAAGTTAAAATTGTTTCCTGAATGTTTAATTAATAAAAATATTCAAATGGAACAAAATTGCATTGAATTCTGACCTATAAATCCATCCAATGAACATTTAGAAATATTGGCAAAACCTATTTTAATCATTAGAAAACTATTTTAATTGTTTGCTTATGTGATGAGAAGGTATTAGTTAATGTGAGGGCTGATATTTTCAATTACTGTGGAATTTCCACGGTTACTACTAGTCTGAATTTACATTTACAGGATCTTCATTTAGTAAATACTGATTTTCAACCTGTAATATTATAATTAGGCATGATGGGTAATTTCAGCACATAATCAGTAACAGGCTACTGTCTCCACATATTTACAAACTAGTCCTTTTCTTTCTGCAAGTAAGGCTATAAAAATTGCTACTATGTAAAAACATGTGAATCTAATCAGAAAGCTGTCATCCTAAATTTCGGCTTTGATTATTGCACCCAGCAATTTGTTGTAAATCATTGTGTCTGCCAGTATAAACTATCAAATTATCTCCCTTGTATTATTAAAATTTTATTTTATTTTTTGAGAATTTTCTCATAGATAGTTTTGTTCATCCAATTATTTTCTTCATTTAATTCTCCTTCATAATAACGAGTATCTTTATCATGAAAATATCAGATATTTAAATAGCATTTAGGGTAAATATGAAATGATTAATTGAAGGAAAATTCAGATTTACGTTTTTGGGTGGTAAAATATTGTTATTTCAGGTCAAATATAGCAGGCGAGAATATATAAATATGTATTCAGAGTTAAAAATATCCAAAATCAAAATCATTGAATTTCACAACGTTGTTAATGCTCAATATAAAAAAAAAACAAGATATTCCATTCAATTTAGGAAAACAAAATTATCATTAGTTGTGGCAATAAATCTACTGTTTATATATTAAGCCTGACTTTTAATTCAAGCAAGACTTTCTTAACAAAATTTACCATTTATAATTCTAATTTTCAGAAAAAAAAATTATCTTCACACAATTGTTTGCTCTCTGTACTATAATGAACTACATTTAATACCCTTTTTTAAAAACGTGGATGGTTGTGCTCAATAATATTCAGTGGACCACTGGTGAAATTATGCTCAAATGGTTGCCATGATGTACCTTAATATATTCCACTATTATCTGTCTCCTGGATTGAATTTTTAAACTGACATTAATTGTGACCAAAAACTCCCATAGAAATACACAGGAGGTATTTCTAGAGGTAAAGTTGAGTCTAGATATGCTTCCTGGAAAATGAATCACAAGTCAGCACAAAACAGACAAGGGGAGGCAACTCTTCACGGCATGATTCTTATAAATGTCAGCTTTGGTTCAACCAGAAGCTGCCAGAAACCACCAGAATATCCTAAGCGCCGATCAAACAAGAAACTTGAGGAAACCTGGTCAAATTTAAAAATGCTAGGAAACAGAAAATAACATTTATCGGATACTAATTGCAGAAAAAAAAGAAAAAACAATAAAATAAACTATAGAACGTGAATGTAAGCTGAAGGATATTTTGATAGAACTTGGTCAATTTTCTCAGATATGCTTTTAAAGATAGTAACTCCGCTGTTATGGGGGCGATAGAGAGTAAATATAAATGCGGTAGTGTGAGCTAGTGCAGCCCGGAAGCACATATAGGGTAAGTTAGGATCTTCTCTGGAGATGTCCCTACCACATGGAAGGCCATCTTTAATATAGGCAAATATTCCATGACCATGGGGGTCAGATTTGGAAGTTAAGTTAGAGTATCCTTTAATTACGAACTCATTTAGGGAAATAGTTTGTCCAATTCCGGTTTCGCTTAAAAATAAAAGGTCTGGTTTAGTCTCCTGTAATTGGGCTTCAACCTCTGGAAGGTTAGAACGTAGACCCTTGATGTTGGAGAAGGAGACATGGTAGTGAGTATCTACGTTGGAAGTTTCAGATCCGGGTTTAATCATGTATTTTTTATTTAAACTTGTCATGATGGGATTTTAGAGTTTGTGGACTAGGTCGTCAGACTTGCTTAGAGCATAACAGAGAGGGGAAACTAAGAGAGAAAAGTAACAAAGAATTTTTTATTTTGTAGAACATGATAAGGTAAAGCTGTAACAATTACCCACTAATATGGCATCGAGAGGCCCCACCAGAAGCTACTGCATGGTCCAGAATCCATTCACCAAATGACAATACAGCAGCCGTAGTACTTTGCACCTGCTGATAGGACAGCCTCCTTAGTGGTTAATCCAAGGTTCGGGTCCCTGACTATCAGGCGGATAACGTCAGCCCAGATAAAACGTTTACCTCCAGCACCCTTACTAGTGACATGGCTACAAGGATAGACATAGAAACAGAAAATTTTTGCCATCTCAGTCGACTGTTCACGCAAAATACTGCCAACCTAAAATACAGCTTTTTCTTCTCCCTTTGTCAGAAAAATCACTCATTAAAAAAAATGAGGACTGAGTGACAAATAAAGAGAAGCGCTGCTTTGTTAAGTGTTTGTCATCGCTCTTTGATTGGCTGAGTGCTCGGCACATTTCCTGTTAAATCCAATGAGAATCCGGTTCATAAGAAGCAACAGTACCCAAAACTATTCAGGTTTTTAGAAATGTATTTTTTTGTATTGCAAAACCAAAAATCAATCCAAAGATTGTTTCAAACAAAATGTAATTTTTTATTAGAAACATTTTTTATGATGAAATGGATGATTTAATAAAAAATGTAGTCAAAAAAAAAAAAAAAAGTCGCAGTTTGTTACATTAAAAAAGTAGTTGCAGCTTCTTTTTCTTCTGTAGTTTTTCATTTTTTTTAAAGGTTAAGATTTATATATAAAAAAAAAAAAACGAAGGGTAGACGCATCTTTCTTTTCTTACAATTTCTCTAAGATGTACTGGTTTTAGCATCCTAAATTCACATATGAAAAATCTCTTAGTAAAATGGAGTTATCCTCCTCACACTAATGACGAGTTCTACAAAAGCGCCAGTTAAATGAACATCTAATATATTTTTTTGTTATTGTTTTGTTTTATTTTCTCTCCACTTCAAAACTAACCTTTGAAATGTAGGTAATTTAATCTTACACAGTTCAGAACTTAACAGAGTGCAAAATTAGACAATGAAAGAAAGGCATACTTACCCGATATGATGAAAAACCAGTTATCCTTCCATAGGGTTCTTTTGGCTTGCTAAAGTCGTTACAGCCTTTTTGCTACTCTATTGAGTTTTGTTTTCAAAAGAAGAATTAGTTGGTCTCTACTGTAGAATTTTTAGTTCTTGGTATGATTCTGTTTAATTACAGATCTATTTGAAGATATATATCTTTGCTGAATAGATAAAAACAATATCAGCCTATTTGCTGATGTAAGGAGACGATATTAAAAGAAACCTAATTGCTTAGGTAAAACGTCTCAAGAGAATAAAGGAGCCAACTGCCTTCAATTAATGACTTCATGGAAGAGAAAAGAGAGACACAAAAATTGCGTTTGGCTTTTTAGAAAGGTACATATGAACTGAAGTTATGGATTTGAACACCAGCCCATACCCGGTGCTCTAATGTCAATCCACCAATCAAAAAAAAGAGTGTAATAGAACATGGCATTAATTTATCAATCAATGAAAGTTCGCCTTTCAAGTCATGAAAAGTTTTCTGAGAAAAGTTACGACTTTTATAAGTTTTCGGGTACGCTGAAAACGAATATCACATGTTGCATTTGCACAGACAAGTAGTTTTCTGGATATAAATACTTTATTATCCAATGTAATCTCAATGGTGGCCATGCTTTTTCCAAACTAAAAAAAAAGTACTAATGCGCACACCCTCTTATGTAAAGAACGGTTACTGACATTTAAGTAATACATTGGAAAAATATCTTAATATCCAGAAAACTACTTGTCTGCGCAAAATTCGTTTTAGTTGTGAAATTCGTTTTCAGCATACCCGAAAACTTCATAAAAAGTGAGTGTTAAGGTGGAGAGTAAAAAAAAATTTACCATTTTTTTTTCTTACAAATTACAACAGATATTTTTCTCGTATCTCAAGATTCAGCAATGTAGATCAAAGAGGAATAACTCGTCAAATAGAAAGAAAAACATCTAGATTTGAGTTATTGCCCTTGCACGTTTCAATTTTATCATTAAAAATGATAATCTATCACCACCAACGACATTACCAGTACGGCTACTTCGCACAACTTGGCCTTCGGATCAAGATCAAAGTGTAGTATCTGTTCTGATACTACACTTCAATTTTTTTTATTTTGGGTTAGTGGAGGAGAAATCCTTTACGACTGAAACAATTTTTATTTTTTGTTCCTTTCCTCCACATTAAAAGACGACCCTGGTGCCTAACTCTGCCGGGCTGCCCTCGTGGTGAAACAAAGTAAATACGAACAATCATACTACACACATGATTAAAATTTGGCGCTCATCTTAAAGCTTCACAATAAACAAAGTGAAAAACTCGTAATATAGAAATAATTAAATGTATGTAACAAAAATATTTACTAAAAAGCTATCGCATCTCATTACGTAAAAGTGAAATCAATCAAAATTTCATAACTTTACCAAGAAGGAAATAAATATCCTGTTTTATTATATTTTTGTGCGTACTCATTTAACAAATATCTGGACTGTTACAATAAAAATACTTTCAAGCTATGCAAGATTTCTGCTTAAAGAAACGAAAAAAAAACAAAAAAAAAACTGGATTTCTTCCCGTTGGTTATTACCATTGAAGATACTCGACCGAGCCCCGGTCCTTGCTTATTGCTTTTAAAGTTCTCATGTAGCTGTTGTCTCCCTGTTTCTACTTTCGTTTTTTCTTGCTCACATGTCCCTATTCCGAATTCATAGCAATGGGCCGACATCAGTGGAATTAAAAAAAAATTCAATCTATTTCTTTATTTTTTTCATAGTATTTTCAAGTTTAATTCAGTTTTTACGATATGCTGTTTATTAAATAGTTGAAGTAATTTGCTAGATTAACATTTAAAGTTAGTAATCAAGCAAACAGGACATTTTTACTTGATTAAATATTTCGAAATAAGAAAAAATGATTTTTGTTTCAATTCAATAATTTTTACAGTGCAATAATTTATATCGGTTTTAAATAGGTTAAACTTAAATTTTTTTTTTTGTAAATGACCGTTTTGGTACCCAAAATAGGTCCAATGATGTCGGCCCACTGCTACGAATTTGAAATAGGGACATGTGAGCGAGAAAAAGCAAAAGTAGAATCTTTTTTTTTTTTTACACAGTGATCACCACTTATCAAGGCCCGGAAGCCACTCAGGGATAACGGTTATTGCAAGTACATTACGTTAGTGTGCAGATTTGATGAAGTGTTTACTTAAGGGGGCGGTTCATTAGGAATTTGAACTTGAAGACATCCAAGTTGTAGTCCGGTGGGAAGCAGGCAGACGGAACAGAGTTCCACAGGCATGCAGTTCAAAGAAAGAAGCTTTGTTCATGGAATCCACGTTTTGATTTAGGCAAAGATAAAGAGTGGGGGAAATTTTTCACAGTGGATTCGGCTAGACGGGTGTTTTTCGTGAAAGTTTGGCGAGGGGGGACCAGGGATTGGAGTTCAGACGAGCACCTGCCATGGAAATAACGATAAAACAAGGATAGGCTCGCAACGTCTCTTCTGTGGGAGAGAGGTTGCAGGGTAGAGAAAAGGGCATCCCCCACTAAGCCACAAAGTCTATTTTGTACTCTGTCAAGGCAGGATAGGCTGTTTTTTTGCAGCTCCTGCCCAGATATGGAAACAGTATTCCATCCTTGGACGTACTTGGCTTTTATATAGATAGAGAATTGCATCAGTAGTGAGATATCTTCTGGAGCGGTAGAAGGATCCCACCATCTTTCCAGCGACCTTGGCAACAGACTTGATGTACGTGTTCCATTTCAGATCAGGAGTAAAGGTCAAACCCAGAAGCTTGTCAAAATACGGGGCCTCACCCAGCCGAGAGCCATCCATCACAATTGATGCCAGATGGCGATCAGAGCGTTGATGATGTAAGGATAGGAGTTTGGTTTTGGATGCATTTAAAGTAACCAGCCACATCTTCCCCCACTGAACCATGTGCTCGAGATCAGAGGAGAGAGAACCAGAGAGAACTTTGTCATTTACAGCCTTTGATGTGATGCCGTAGATGGTCGTGTCATCAGCATAGATGTCAACGAATGAGTTAAGTATGTGTTTAGGGAGGTCATTGATGTAGATCGGGAAGAGAGTTGGGCCTAGGATTGACCCCTGAGGGACTCCAGCATTTATATTGCAGGCCTCCGATTTTTGTCCATCTACCACTACTCTTATGAGCCTATCGGAGAGAAATGATTTAATGATTGAGAAAACATTTCCAGTTATACCGTAGCTGAAAATCTTGTGAAGTAGACCCTTATGCCATACCTTGTCGAAGGCCTTTGATATGTCAAGAGCAATTGCCCTAGAAAGGAAGCGTTTGTCAAGAGATTCACTAATCCTGTGGGATATAACCGTCAGCACACCTGCGGTAGATCTTGCAGAGCGGAAACCATATTGTGTGTCACTAAGAAGGTTATTCCTGCCGAGGTGGTTGACTATTTCTCTATTTAATATGGATTCCAGCAACTTACTCATAACACACAGGAGACTTATTGGTCTGTACTGAGAGGGAGATGACTTATCACCTGAATTCTTAAATACAGGGCAAACTGATGAGGTCTTCCAGGGAGTCGGAAAGCACTTCTCCTGAAGGCAGCGCTTAAACAATTTCGTAAGTATGGGAGCAAGTTCTGGTTGAAGCTTTTTTAACACTATAATTGGGATGCCATCAGGGCCAGTTGCTTTACTGGAATCTAGGTTCTTGATTAGCTTGGCGACCTCATGCACGGATATTTGTATGTTACCTAGCTTGGGAGAAAACAGCTACATAAGATCATCAACACTCTAATCCCCATCTGGCATCAATTGAAATGAATAGCTTTTCGTGGCTCCATGTTTTGACAAGCTTCTGGGTTTTACCTTTTCTCCTGCTTTGAAGTGGAACGTACATCAAATCCGTTGCTGAAAAACTCGTGGGACCATTCTACCGCTCCAGTAATTATCTCACTGCTGATGTAATTCTCTACTTATATAAGAACCAGATACGTCCAAGGATGGAGTACTGTTGCCACATTTGGGCAAGAGCTGCTAGAAAGACCTTATTCTACCGTGACAGAGTTCAAAGTAGACATTGTAGCCTAATGGGGATGCCCTTTTCTCGTTCCTGCAACCATTTAACCACAGAAGAGACATTGCAAGCCTGTCTCAGCTTTATCATTATTTTCATGGCTAGTGCTCTATGGTCCCTCCTCGCCAAACTTTTATGAAAAACACTCGTCTAGCTGAAACCACTCTCAATAATTTCCCTCATTCTTTATATGTGCTTTAACCTAAACATAGATTCCATGAACAAAAGTTCTTTCTTAGTACTACACGCCTGTGGAACTCTGTTCCATTTGCCTGCTTTCCAGGTGACTACGATTTGGTCATCTTCAAGCCCAACGTAAACAAGTTCTTGATGAGCCGTTCCTCTTAAGTAACCCAGTTTACCAAATTGCCACTACTAACGATTACTACGATATTGTCCCATTGACGACTGTACACTCATTAACCCTTATCCTCGAGTGGCCTCCGGGCCTTGATAAGTGATGGCTCCTATGTAAGAAAAAAAGAAGAACCGGTTTTAAAATACTTGCAGCAGGAACCTGCTTTGTTATCACATCGAAAAGAGATTTTCTTCTCCCTTCATCTGTCTGGAAACAGGTAGAATTTTCATGGATCTAGCTTCTTTGTAAGAATCTCCATCTGTGGAAGACATTACTCTGGCACTGCTTTCCAACTGATTAAGACTAAGTTCAATGAATAATAATCAGTTTATATTATCATTGTTGAGTGTTATTTTTCTATGCTGCTACCAGATCAGGCTGTCATAAGATATAGACTCCCTGACTTAAATGTACTGCATATTAATGTTATTGTTATTTTTTTCCCTCCTTCCAAAATTTAATCATGTTCTATATAGTTAAAAACAACAGAATCCTCAACAAAAACACCAAGCGAAACATTAATTATGTTTGAAGATGTAAGCAACTTGACGCATACAAACGTTTTTCCAAAATTACTGGATCTGGAATTAAATAGGGTTGATAGTCCGTGAAACAAAATAAGCAAACCAAACATTATGTATAAATATTTGAAGATGTTTTCTTTTTACAAAGAGTCACCACTTATCAAGGCCCGGAGGTCACTCGAGGATAAGGGTTAATGAGTGTACAGTAGTCAATGGGAAAATATCGTAGAAATCGTTAGTAGTGGAAATTTGTGGAATCGGATTACTTAAGGGGACGGCTAATCATATTGTAGTTAGCTGGAAAACAGAGAAAAAGAGCAGAGTTCCACAGGCGTGTAGTGCTAAGAAAGAAGCTTTGTTCACGAGACCAGACGTGACGTGTCAGCTGCTCCATTTGGGTAAGCTGAGTAAAGTTTTGTTGAGTTGAATCTCATACATTGAGAAAGATAAACAAGCTCAAGCTCCCCAAAGGATGGTTGGCGAATCCCCTAGAAGTGACCAGCAGAAAACAGGTATGTCGTCTTCATTTTGTGTATTATATGTTCTAACACGTACACAGAAAAACTCATTAATTAAGATAGACATTTAAGACACAAGGACAAACGTTTATTATACTAAGAACCATATATATATATATATATATATATATATATATAAATACATATATATATATATATATAAATACATATATATATACATATATACATATACATATATAGACATTATATATATACATATATATATACCTATTTATGTACATATATATGCATATATATACATATATATACATATATATATACACACACATATATATACATACACATATATATATACACTTATATATATATATACACTTATATATATATATATGATGATTGCAACGTCTTGTCAGACGAGTGCCACTCCCTCAGGTACTGAAAGTCTATGAGCCGAAAATGACTTTAGTCCTGCCGGCAAAATTAACACGCACAAGCAGATATGACACTGAAGACGGTCAATGGTATACATACATATATATACATGCATGCATACATACACATACACACGTACATATAACCCACATATATGCATACATACATACACATTACATATACTTATACATACACATACTTATACATACATAAACGTACACAAGACGGTCATTGGCATATAAATATATATATATATATAAACGCAAACATACGTATATACACATACACACATACATATATGTACATATATATACACATGTATATATACCCACATATATACATATATACATACACAATGAACAATACACATACATACGTATACAGGCACACATGCAGACATACAAATACACAGATATACACACATATACACATACACAAACATATATACATATACACATACGTACACATATGCATATATATTTACATACACTTACCTACATATGCATACACATACATAAATATGCACTCATACACATATACATACATGCTCATATATACATACACATATATATGCATACATACATATACACATGCATACATCTACATACATACACACATGCCTAAATACACATACACACACATATAGACACACATGCACAAACATGCATATATACACATACATACATACACACACAAACATATATATACATACATATATACATACATATACACATAGATATACACACATATGCATACACATGTACATAAACATACATACACCTATACATACATGGATACATATAATGATGGCAGATCAATTATTACATGCTTCCAGCATTTCAGACCTACACGCGTCACAACTTTTCCATCGCAATAGGACCATTTTTTTTTATAGACAAATGCCTGAGGGAGTATCTATACACAGATGATGTTACAGGGTTTTAGCTTTGTACGACAGCTAAATCTCTCTCTCGGTTCAAAATGCTGACATCCAGCAACAAGCAAGAGCAAGACAGCCAGCAACAAGTCAAACTGCAGACCAGCTTAATGCAGGTACTGGGCTCCTGCTTTATGTTTTTTAACTGAGAGATTTACGGTTTACGGGAGCCCTCTCAATACCGCATACACATGGAAACAAACACATGTGTACATACAGATGTACACCAACATACGTATGCATGTGCACACATATACAAACATAATCACGTAGAGGCACACATATACGCATATACACACATATGCATATACATACATACACACACATATACATGTAAATTACATATGAATAAACAGTCCAAAAGTCATAAATAGTAAGTGATCAGCGACTGACCCGTTTTTGTCCCTTTTCCTTCCTACTTGGATTTTCTTTTTTTGTTTTTTAAATAAAGTTTGTTTTAGACTCATACATCTGCAGCACATGACAATAATATTGACAAACTCACACATAATTTTCCAAATAAATCAACGTACGAATCGACGAAAATACAGTCCAACTGAAAATGATTTAAAGACGCTTGGATTTATTTTTTTAAATTAAGTTTTTTTTGTTTTTTTTACACAGGCATCAACACATTATCAAGGCCAAGAGGCCACTCAAGGATAAGGGTTAAAGAGTGTACAGTAGAAATTGGACAATATAATAATCATTAGTAATGAAAATTTGGTAAATTTGATAACTTTGATATGGAACGGCTCATCAAGAACGTATTGTAGTCAGCCGGAAAGTAGGAAAACAGAAGACAATTCCACAGGCGTGCAGTTCTAAGAAAGGAGCTTTGTTCATGGAATCTACGTTTAGGTTTTGGCACAGATAAAGAGTGGGGGGAATTATTGATAGTGTGAGAAAGAGGTTGCAGCACCAGGCCACGAAGTCTATTTTTAAATCTATCAAGGAAGGACAAGTCCTTTCTAGCAGCTCCTGCCCAGATGTGGCAACAGTATTCCATCCTTAGACGCACCTGGCTCTTATATAGATAGAGAATTGCATCAGTACTGAGATGTCTACTGGATCGATAGAAGGATCCCACCATTTTTTCAGCGGCCTTGGTAACAGATTTGATGTACGTATTCCATTTAAGATCAGGAGTAAAGGCCAAGGCCAGAAGCTTGTCAAAACTTGAGGCCTCCCCAAGACGAGAGCGATTCATTTTAATTGATGCCAGATTGGGATCAGAACGTTGATGATGTAAAAATAAAAGATTGGTTTTAGATGCATTAAAAGTAACCAGTCACTCCTTTCCCCATTTTACAACGTTATCAAGATCAGAGGAGAGATAATCGGAGAGAACTTGGTCGTTTACTGTCTTAGATGTGCTACCATAGACGGTAGTGTCATCAGCAACAAATTTCTACGAATGATGTAAGGATGTGATTTGGAAGATCATTAATGTAGATCAGAAAAAAGTTGGCCCCAGGATGGATCCCTGAGGGACTTCAGCATTAATACTGTGAGCTTCTGATTTTTTCCCATCAACAACTACTCTTATGAACCTATCAGAGAGAAATGATGTAATAATGACGCACATCAGAGACAAGCTCGCAACGTCTCTGTGAGATAGAGGTTGTACGGGAGAGAAAAAGGACATCTCCTATGAGGCTACAAAGTCTATTTTGAACTCTATCAAGGCAGGACAAGTTCATTCTAGCAACTCCTGCCCAGATGTGGCAACAGTATTCCATCCTTGGACGTACCTGGCTTTTATATTTATTTATTTTTTTGTTTTACATTGGGGTCACCACTTATCAAGGCCCGAAGGCCACTCAGGGATAAGGGTTATTGCTTGTACAGTAATCATTGAGTTAGTATTGTAGTAATCATTAGTATTGGGGGTTTTGATAGAGTGTCTTACTTAAGGGGGCGGTTTGTCAGGAGTTTGTTTATGTTGGACTTGAAGACGTCCAATTTGTAGTCAGGTAGGAAACAGGTATGGAATCTACATTAGGCACAAATAAAGAGTGGGGAAAATTATTGACAGTAGGTACAGCCAGACGGGTGTCTCTCGTGAAAGATTGGCGAGGGGGGGAGGGATTGGAGCTCAGACGAGCACCTGCCCTGGAAATAACGATAAAACAAAGACAGGTACGCAACGTCTCTTCTGTGTGAGAGAGGTTGCAGGGTAGAGAAAAGGGCATCCCCCACTAAACCAAGAAGTCTATTTCGTACTCTGTCAAGGCAGGATAGGCTGTTTTTAGCAGCTCCTACCCAGATGTGGCAGCAGTACTCAATCCTTGGACGTACTTGGCTTTTATACAGATAGAGAATTGCATCAGTAGTGAGATATCTTCTGGAGTGGTAGAAGGATCCCACCATTTTCCCAGCGGCCTTGGCAACAGATTTGATGTACGTGTTCCATTTGAGATCAGGAGTAAAGGTCAAACCCAGAAGCTTGTCAAAACATGGAGCCTCACCAAGACGAGAGCCATCCATTTCAATTGATGTCAGATGGGGATCAGAGCGTTGATGATGTAAAGATATAAGCTTGGTTTTGGATGCATTAAAAGTGACCAGCTACCTCTTCCCCCATTGTACCACGTGCTCAAGATCAGAGAAGAGAGAATTAGAGAGAACTTTGTCATTTACGACCTTTGATGTGTTGACATAGATGGTCGTGCCATCAGCATAGATGTCAACAAATGATTTAAGTATGTGTTTTGGGAGATCATTGATGTATATCAGGAGGAGTGTTGGGCCCAGGATGGACCCCTGGGGGACTCCAGCATTAATACTGTGGGCCTCTGATTTCTGCCCATCAACCACTACTCTTATGAACCTATCAGAGAGAAATGATTTAATGATTGAGAAAACATTTCCAGTAATACCATAGCTAGAAATCTTGTGAAGTAGCCTCTTATGCCATATCTTATCGAAGGCTTTCGATATGTCAAGAGCAATTGGCCTGGAAAGGAAACCTTTGTCAAGAGATTCACTAATCCTATGAGATATAACCGTTAGCACATCTGCTGTAGATCTTACAGAGTGGAAACCATATTTCATGTCACCATGTTGAGGTGGTTGACAACTTCTTTATTTAATATGGATTCCAACACACATAACACACAGTAGATTATTGGTCTGTACTGAGAGGGAGATGACTTTTCACCTGATTCTTAAATAGAGAGCATACTGATGAGGTTTTCTAGGTTGTTGGAAAGCACTTCTCCTTAAGCCAACGTCTAAACAGTTTTGTAAGTAGGGGGCAAGTTCTGGCTGGGCTTTTTCAGCACTATAACTGGAATGCCGTCAGGGCCAGTTGCTTTACTGGAATCAAGGTTCTTGATTAGTTTGGCGACCTCACGCACAGATATTTGTATGTTGCATAGCGTGTTGACTGTTATATAGATAGATAATTGCATCAGCAGTGAGATAGCTACTGGATCGATAGAAAGATCCCACCATTTTTCCAGCGGCCCTGGCAATAGATTTGATGTACGTGTTCCATTTAAGATCAGGAGTAATTGTCAAGCCCAGAAGCTTGTCAAAACTTGACGCCTCTTGAAAATGAAAGCCATTCATTTCAATTGATGCCAGATGTGGATCAGAATGTTGATGATGTAAAGAGAGAAGCTTGGTTTTAGATGCATTAAAAGTAACCAGCCACTCCTTTCCCCATTGTACCATGTGCTCAAGATAAGAGGAAAGAAAATCAGAGAGAACTTGGTTGTTTACTGTCTTAGATGTGCTACCATAAATGGTAGTGCCATCAGCATAAATTTCTACAAATGATGTAAGGATGTGATTTGGAAGATCATTAATGTAGATCAGGAAAAGAGTTGGGCCCAGGATGGACCTCTGAGAGACACCAGCATTAATGCTGTGAGCTTCTGATTTTTGCCCCTCAACTACTACTCTTATGAACCTATCAGAAAGAAATGATTTAATAATTGAGAAGACATTTCCAGTTTTACCATAGCTAGAGATTTTGTGAAGTAACCCTCTATGCCATACTCTATCAAAGGCCTTAGATATGTCAAGAGCAATTGCCCTAGAAAAGTAGCCTCCGTCGAGAGATTTGCTAATCCTATGAGATATAACTGTAAGCACATCTGCTGTAGATCTAGCAGAACGAAAACCATATTGAGTGCCACTGAGAAAGTTATTTTTGTTAGGATGGTTAATTACTTCTGTATTTAACACAAATCCAGCAACTTACTCATGATGCACAGGAGATTATTGGCCTGCACTGAGAGGGGGATGAGCGATCATCTGAATTCTTAAATACAGGGCATACTTTTGAGATTTTCCAGTGTGATGGGAAGCTATTCTCCTTAAGACAACGTTTAAACAGTTTTGCAAGTATGGGCGCTAGTTCTGGTTGAAGCTTTTTGAGTACTATAATTGGAATACCATCAGGGCCAGTTGCTTTACTGGAATGAAGGTTTTGATTAGCTTGGCAACATCACGTACAGATATATGTATATCACATAGCATGTTTTCTGATACATAACGTAATGGACTTGAAATAACCCTTATCCCTGAGTGGCTTCCGGGCCTTGATAAGTGGTGACCACTGTGTAAAAAAAACAAAAAAAAAAAGGAGGAAATATTGGGGGTTGGCGGCCTTGGTCGCAAAGCGTAGAATTAGCTGCAAAGTCCTTGGCAAAGAGTTTGGCTTTGTCTGATGCTGACGAGATTACCTCAGGTCCATTGATGATAGTTGGGATAGAGCACACGCTTCTGTTCAGAATTCTGTTTGCTATTTGCCAAAACTGGTGGGAACCAAACCGCTGCTCAGCTACTTTGGACTTGACGGATAGAGCAGGCAACTCTCTTGAATTATTTATTACTTTCTTACAATAGTTGCTGGCAGTCCTGGAAGCTCCTTTAGTTTCCATAAATCTATTTCGTTGGAAGCAGTGGAAAAAGTGATTTCTGTGCGAAAAAGCAGCAGCACATTCTGGAGAAAACCATGGCTGGCTGTTAGGTTTTTGCTGGAACTTTTTTGAGGGTATGAAACGGTCTATACCTACAATTAACCATTCCGTCAGGTCTGATACTATAGAGGACACATCCTTTTTTAACATGGAATGTAGAGGTAGATCCGATATAAATGTATGGAAGCTATCCCAGTCAGCCATAGTATACTGTACGGTGGAGAGGTACGTCTGAGGGGTTATTACATTTCATTTTTATCTTAATTGATACAACAGAGTGGTCGGAAGATCCAAGAGGAGACAGAACAGAAACTTAACATAGTTCAAGGCAAGTTGTGAGAAAAAGGTCTAGTAGACTCACATACTGGCCGTCATTGTCGAGCACACGGGTGGGTTCGTGAACAATCTGAGTGAGGTCATAAGCAATGGAGGAATCATGACAGAACCTCCCCTCATCATCGGTCTTGTTTGAGTGGGTCAACCATTCCACATTGTGAACATTGAAGTCTCCACATACGTGAATATTAGCTGAAGGATAAGCAGATAGGACTTGGTCAATTTTCTCAGATATGTTTTTAAAGATAGTAACTCTGCTGTTATGGGGGCGATAGAGAGTAAATATAAATGCAGTAGTGTGAGCAAGTGCAACCCGGAAGCACATATAGGGTAACTTAGGATCTTTTCTGGAGATATCCCTACCACATAGAAAGTCATCTTTAATATAGGTACATATTCCATGCCCATGGCGATTTTGGGGATCAGATTTGGAAGGTAAGTTAGAGTAACCTTAATTTGCGAACTCATTTAGGGAAATAGTCTGTCCAATGCCGGTTTCACTTAAAAATAAAAGGTCTGGTTTAGTCTCCTGTAATTGGGCTTCAACCTCTGGAAGGTTAGAACATAGACCCCTGATGTTGCAGAAGGAGACATGGTAGTGACGGTCTACTTTGGAAGTTTCAGGTCCGGGTTTAATCGTGTATTTTTTCTTGAAACTTATGATGGAATTTTGGAATTTGTGGACTAGGTCGTCAGACTTGCTTAGAGCAGGACAGAGAGGGGAAACTAAGAGAGAAAAAGAATATATATATATATATATATATATATATATATATATATATATATATATATGATAACAATATTTATTTAGATGGTAATACAACCATTTGAGATGGGTATATTTGCTGATGTCATGTTCTATTAATGATATCTGAAAAAAACGCACACACACACATATCGAATGCAACAACTGAATCATTAGAAAATAACCTCCTCTCCGTAATTGAATGGGAACGTAAGCGGATGGTTACATTCAATGCTACTGATATAATTCTCCTTTTCTCTAACAATTATGGGAATCCTTTTAAACAGTTGTGTCATGGGTAATAGCAGAATTATTTTTTCTACATAGTCACCACCATTCACCATAAACTTTTGCCAGAAATTCATGATTCACCTCTACTTATGATGCACGCCAATGACAACGATTGCTTTCTTAAAATTTCACACTATCAATATCTGCAGCTGAGAGATGAAACTTTCACGTCATGAATGTGTAAGTTTAGTTAGAATGAAAATTTTCTGTCGTTTGTGATACATTGGAGCAGAATAAAAAATAGGAGGCATTACATTCAAACTCCTTGGCCTAACATCTATATGTAACATTACATCTAACTAATCAACATCATATTGTATGAATCCGAAGATTCTATTGTTTCATTGGTTTCCCCGGATTTTTTTATAGACAGAATTATTTCTCGAAAGCTCTCATGTACTCATGGGAGGAACTGCATGACGGTTGCCAACGTTCTAAGTGAAAGTGATTTTTGTGTAATGAATTGGATTCAAACTTGGGACACCCAGGTCGTCAATCCGTGTTATTCACTACTGAACCACTGTCACTTCCCATTAGAACAAATACATAAAAGTCATTGTAATATCTGGACTGATCCACTAACTACTAATCTCTCTCTTTTAGAAAGGGTTAAAAAAGAGACTTTAATAGGTCCCACATTATCTAGCAACCTCAGACTTCTGTCGCATCATCACAACATGCTTGTTTTACATGTATACAAAATCTGCACCTATGAACTGGCTGCACTGAAACGCTCTCGACCTAAATACCCCAGCCGACTCTCACCCATTCACAGTAGCGGTCCCCAGATAACTAAAGATTTTTGATTCTAATAGATTCTTTCCTTGAACTGATAGTATTTTAAATTCCCTTCCTGCTTCTTTGACTGTACCAACATTCAGAAGTTTAAATGTAATTAAAACAAATGTTTCACTTCATACCTCCCTACTTAAAATGGCCATGTAGTTTTGGCTTCTAATGCAATTGTCTTGTTTGGGGATGAATGAGGTTAAAACAAATATATCTGGTCTGGGGTCTTGATAACCCAGAATTTTTGTTGTCCATTTGAAGAAAAAAAAAAATGACTCTACAGATATATTAGCTAGTGTGGTTATGATTCACGCAAGATTTTGTAAATACAGATAAGTGGGTGATTCACCACAGAGAACTAGTATATCTATATATGCAGATAGGTAGAATAGGGCGACCAGTTGGCTTTCTGGGCGTTTCACAATCAATTGAGGTTTTTGTGCCTCTCAGAAAGAGATGGACCCTTGGCCCTTTAGCTTAGTGATTGTATTTTTTTTTTTACTCATGTTCACCGCAAATAAGGTATATTGCCAATCGGATGTAAGGGGATACTATTTGGGATCATGTCTTACACGGGATTGTGGAGATGCTTTCTCACATTACATTTAAATTTCAGCATGCCTGTATAGTCAGGGAAACAGGAAATATTGAGGGAGTTCCAATATCTAGCAGTGTAAGGTAAGAAATTATTAGAATAAAAGGCTTTCCAACATCTAGGGGCCTTAACAGTGAAGGAGCGGTATTTTGCTGCTTTTCAAGTTGGTTGGAAGTATGTACACGGACACAGGGGGTATGCATTTATCAAAGCATATTCCATCAAATACTTGTAAAACAGGCACACGGATGTAACATTGCAGTGAAGGCAACACAGATACAAACATTTATTTGATTTATACAAATACTGTCAACATACAGAATGTTCAGAATATATTGGAGAGAATAACATTTGATATCTTTTCCAGATTCCCCCAAAATATTTATACCAACTAGGCTTGATTTAAAAGTTTAAATGTGCCTTCATTGATATACAGCAGGGGTTCTCAACCGGGGTCAACATAGACCCTAGGGGTCCCTGGAATATTTCTGGGGGTCCTCAGGCAAAACATAACAAAACTTATCATAATTATTATAGTTGTTGTAGAATATTTTATTTGCATTAAATTAGTTTTCATTTAAAAATAAAGCTTAATTATATAATATTTCTTTGATTATTAAAACCTCAAAATTTATATTAGTGAAAAATAGAAGATTGTCTTATAACCAATACTTATGAAGGGGTCCACCAAGATAAAAAGAAGGGAAAAGGGGTCCATGAGTAAAAAAAGGTTGAGAACCACTGATATACAGGATGACAGCAGGAATGGATAACTTGGAGTCAGCTGAGTATTGAAAGAGAATCACTTCTATCATGATGATTCACACCGGCCGTCAAAATGAGTTTATGGTCTTAGATAATTGCAATGGAGTCTACGAGTCTGTTATCCAAAGAAAGCTACATAAAAGATCTGATTGCTCTCACACAGCAGAATTCTTCGACAATCTGCAGGAAAAAGTGTTGGCGGACATTAGAATTCGGGTTTTATTTTGTGAATGGAATGTTTCATCTTTTACCATGAAGCTTGCACTCAATGAAAACATTTGCTATCACTCATAAAAGCATCACAAAAGTCAAGTTCTCACAGAAAACGCCCACGAGAAAATCGTCTGATAAAGACAAAGCAATTTCTGGGCAAAGTGAAAAATTCTGGAAAACTACAGACAACCTGTTTTTTTTTCCCGATGAGAAAAAAAAACTTTGGCTAAGATCAAAAGCACAACACATATGGTTAACAGATGACTTACATACACTCGTAAGGGCACTCCTTGAGTCATGCAGACTTAATTTTTATCAAACTGTCATGGTTTTGTGATGTGTGTCCTCAGGGGGTGATGTAATGCCTTCACATTTTTTTTTCAAATAGTGTCTCAGATTGAATTCAGATGTCTATGTGGAGTTGCTAACCACTTTAGTTAAGATCAAGATAACAAGGGTATGTATGGTAGTAGGATTCCCCCCGCGCCACACTTCAAGGGAAAATAATAAATGGTTGTCAGTCAATTTTTATTACTACACAAATACCAATGCTTTGCCTCCATACTCCTCTGATCTTAAGCCAATGGACTCTTATGTATGGGATGCTGTCACGAAAGATACCAATCGACGTGCCAGTACAACAAGAGACCAGTTAATTAAATGAATTTAAGTGTTTTTTGAGGGTCTTCCAAGGAAAAGCATAAAATGGGATGCTGTCAAGAAAGATACCAATCGACGTGCCAGTACTACAAGAGACCAGTTAATTAAACGAATTTGAGTGTTTTTTGAGGGTCTTCCAAGGAAAAGCATAAAATCAGCTTGTTCCAGGTTCCGGGCCAAGATTCTGCCTGCAACACATGATAATGGCGGTTATTTTAAGTGAAAGTCTTCAGTACTAATTCAATTTTTTGAAAATGATTTCTTTGAAACGATTACATTTCATAGAGACCAAGCCGTTTTTCTTTTTCCTGGTAAAAATGTTAAATTTATCCTAAACACCTTTTAGCTATAAAACAGGATCGAGTAGGAAAATATATCATTGTAGCAATACCATAACCGTCTGTATCTAGTCATGTAAATGTTAAATACAATAGACGTCCAAAAATAATGCCTTCTATTTTTTATTCTACCGCAATGGATCAGAGGTGATTGCAATTATATTGTCATGATGACTAAACATATGCATTCATGACCTGAAAGTTTTATCTTCTCAGTTGCAGATATTGACGGTGTAAAATTCTAAGAAAGCAATCCCTGTCATTGACGTGTGTCAGAAGCAGTGATAAAGCATTGAATTCCTGGCAAGAGAAAATGGTGGGTGACTTGGTAAAAAAATAAATTCTGGAGCACAAAAGGTTGCTCGTTTTAATGGCACCACTCCCATCGTTGCAGCTCTTCAACTTTTTTAGTTAAAAGAATAGGGGCTTTATTTTTGAAATGATCTTTGTGTGTTGTGCAGTGCGATAAGCCAAGAAATATTTCACTATTGGAATTTGTAAATTTACGTTCAATATGCTTATATATAATATTTATGAGATAAAATTATCAAGGGCGTAGCCAGGAAGAACCAAGGAGTGGACAAACTTTCGCAGCAAAAATTTGACAAAATATAATGCTCAATTCGTATTTTTTTTCCGATATACAAAAGTCTTGTTTCGTTCATTTGTTATTATAATTATGGCAACATAAGAATTGCAATTAATACTTATTGAATATTCTTATAACATGAAAGTGAAATATCTTGATTGTATTTTGTCAAATTACTCAATCTGATTATTAAGTGCAATTTTTGGATTGCTTTAATTCTAACTTTTCATGTTGCATAATGTTTTGTTAAACCATGGCACTTTTTGCCATAATTTAATTAAATGCTTATATATGAACAGAGCGAAGTAAAATCGATCTAAAAGCAATAAATAATTCCCTCATAAGCTGACAAATTATTTATGATGAGACAAATCTCTGTGCCTGCCTACCTCTGTCTTCCATACTGGCGCTTTAAATTAGGGGAAAAAAATCTCGGTTGACATCTCCGAGGGGTGCGGGTTAAAACCACGGAAATCATGGTTGGCTATTCCCTTGAAAATTATCAGTGTTTTGCATAGTATGGCATCATGTTTATTGAAATCTTAAGAACTCAGTAGATGAGAATATCAATAAGATTATGTTGAGGCTACTTCTTAGTCTGTAAAAGAGCACAGACACACATGCGAACTGACGTCATTGTAAGAAAAACGACGATAAAAAGTAGAGCGAGAACGTTAGAGAGACGATCACGTAAGAGATGTCACAGCTGTAACGAGAAGTCGTGCGTGGTGGGAGAATGAGAAAATGAATATCATTGTTACCAAACAAAAAAAAAAGAGTTGGAATTATTACTTATCTTATGTTCCTTTGCGATTGAGTCTATAACGTGTTGGTTCTACATGTGTAAACGTGTGTACAACGTTACAAGTCAACTACAACATAGGAGACTAATATAAACAAATACTTGCTGAACCATCCTTTTAGATAATCAAATTTAATAATTCAATAATTTTCTGTCAAGTTTTATTCAGATTTTCCGAGATTTTGTGACAGTGATTATCGTTAGCAATCATTCTTTTAATTTTGTGACAGTGATTATCGTTAGCAATCATTCTTTTAATTTTGTGACAGTTATTATCGTTAGCAATCATTCTTTTAATTTTTATCCTTGAGTTACCCCTTGCCCTTGATAAGTTGTAAAAACAGAAAAATGGTATTCATATTGGAAAAATCCTTACACATAAGAGACTATAGACAATATGACAAGATAGCATGAAATCGATTTCCATATTTTCTCTTGTTTATTGTCATAAATAATATCAATAAGGTTACTTTTCTTATTTACGTGGCGTAGGGAAACAAACAATGGTATACATAAACGTTTCAATCCTGGAACCATTTTAGATGAAAATATCAAGGAGCATCATTATAAATGTCCATGTTAAATTGCATTGATGTGAGTAAATCACGCAGAAGTTGGTGAAACTTTTGTTTTGTCACACCCTGAGACAGAAAACAAGCAAACGTGTTCTCGACGTAACGTATGTAAATTAATAGTTCTGCAGTTTTAGAAAATGATAGTTTTCATAATCACACAATAATATTTGTCAAGAATTGTCCAAAATATCGGCTTATCGAGATACTATCTATCCGGTGATTCATAATCTTGTTTTAGATAAAAGAAAATTATTTATTATGCGTTACATCTGTTTAATACAGATTAGTCTAGCAATTAGTGGAGATTTAATAAGGTTGAAATGTAGTCGTCGCAAACACTAATGATTTCAGATAATGACAGATTTGTAAAATTTCTCTCAACATCAAACGATATGAGGAACATGGTATTCTTGGAGTAAAGTAATTTGTGTATGTAAGATACAAATCAGATAGGATCAGCGACACAATGGGCCGAATAAAAAATAAATACAAGCTTAAGTATATGAACTAAGCATTTTTCCAGTTCATCTTCTCATGAACGACATTTATAAAAGCGGACGCAAAGGAAGGTTGCGTTTATGAACTCAAAGTATTTCGTATAAGTTTAGTTTTTAAGAAATGATAAGTCACCTTCGCTCATAGATCTATTTTGGTAATAAATTGCTTCTATGAAGTTAAAGACGTCCTTTCTAGAGTTTCAAATTCATCTAAAGAGCAGAGTCTTGGTTTAACTTATTTGAAGAACACACGCACACACATACACACACCTACACATGTAAATCTTCTATCTACTGTTATATAAAAGGAAATTTGTGTGTATGTCTGTGTATGTGTGAGTTAGTTCCTTATAGACTCGAAAACAGCTGGGTCGATTTTTATAAAATTTCACTGGAAGGAACTTTATGTGCCTAACAGTGGTCTTAGATAGGTTTCGTATCGGAAGGTCATCGATAAGTCTCGATAATCGAAAAAATCCCATGAAAGAAAGAGCAGGCGATTTTGACCAAAGTTAACACCTTACACAGCCTAACATCACAAGTGCACTTGAGAAGTTTTACTACCACACAAGTTTTTGGCTTAATATAAAAATATAAAATCAGCAGTAGGTGCATTTGAAATGAATGTCTTTGTTTAGAGCAAACCATGATGCTTTTACGTAGTAAACTTAAATTGAAGTTATTACATATAAAAAATAATTTGATGAAATTAACAGTCTGGTCTCTACAATGCAATGTGCTGTGGAGTAAGTCACTGGGGAAAGGTATGTGAAGATTCCTTCGGGTGGAACGCGATGGGTCTCTTACTAGAGCAGGCAATCAATCCATATGATTTAAAAATGGGCGATTTCACCGATAATAAATATATGGGTGGGTGAAACATGTTCGTTGATCATCATTCAATCCCGCGCAACATCGGATCTCCCTGCTAGTGTATATATATATATATATATATATATATATATATATATATATATATATATATATATATATAGTGATGATCATATTTATTGGCACGGTAAAATAAAAGTTAAATTTTGTCTAATAAATTCTAAAAAAGGGATTAAATTAAAGAAAATAACAAAGTATATTATGTATTTTTAACTGGCCTTTCCGATGCAGCAATCGGATTTTAGAAAAAATAAATAACAAAGGAACAACAAACATAATTTCAAAAAACCCTTGTTCAAAATTATTGGCACGGCTTTGTTTTTCTTTTAGTATCAGTATAATATCAATCAATTTCCGGTTTACGTGCTTTCTGAACTTTTTTATAGCCATATTATGCTTGTTTAACGCTAATTCAGTGAATAATTTTTTTCAGATAATTTTTAGATAGCGATTTATTTAAACTATTATAAGTGACTAAATTATAATTTTCAATCGCCACGGAAAGGCCAGTTAAAAATACATAATATACTTTGTTATTTTCTTTAATTTAATCCCTTTTTTAGAATTTATTAGACAAAATTTAACTTTTATTTTACCGTGCCAATAAATATGATCATCACTGTATATATAACCTGAAGCCAGAAGACGAGAACACCAATGGATATGTAATCCTTATAATAGTGGGGAAACTAGAAATTACAACAACCAGTCGTTCAAAATACTGCAGATATATTTAGAAGCTTAAGAGATTGTTGACATCAAGTTAACATTCAACTTACCAGTATATGGTGTTGTTTCTGGTGGGACTTTATATATATATATATATATATATATATATATATATATATATATATATATATATATATATATATATATTATGGTACTCAAAAACCTTTAACCAGAACTAGCGCCCATACTTACAAACTGTTTAAACGTCGTTTTAAGGATAATTGCTTTCCATCACCCTGGAAAATCTCATCAGTATGCTCTGTATTTAAGAATTCAGGTGATCGCTCATCCCCCTCTCAGGACAGGCCAATAAGTCTCCTGGTCGTCATGAGTAAGCTGCTGGAATCTGTGTTAAAGAGAAGTAATCAACCATCTCAGCAAAAATAACCTTCAGAGAGCAGATGTGCTTACAGTTATATCTCATAGGATTAATGAATCTCTCGACAGAAGCAACCTTTCTAGGGCAATTGCTCTTGACATATCAAAGGCCTTTGATAGGGTATGGCATAAAGGTTTACTTCACAAGATCTCCAGCTATGGTATAGCTGGAAATGTCTTCTCAATTATTAAATCATTTCTCTCTGATAGGTTCATAAGAGTAGTAGCTGATGGGCAAAAATCAGAAGCTCACAGTATTAATGCTGGAGTCCCTTAGGGGTCCATCCTGGACCCAACTCTTTTCCTGATCTAGATTTATGATCTTCCAAATCACACCCTTACATCATTCGTAGACATTTTTGCTGATGACACTACCATCTATGGTAGCACATCTAAGACAGTAAACGACCAAGTTCTCTCCAATTCTCTCTCCTCTGATCTTGAGCACGTTGTAAAATGGGGAAAGGAGTGGCTGGTTACTTTTAATGCATCTAAAACCAAGCTTCTATCTTTACATCATCAACGTTCTGATCCACATCTGCCATCAATTAAAATGAATGGCTCCCGTCTTGGGGAGGCCTCAAGTTTTGACAAGCTTCTGGGCTTGACAATTACTCCTGATTTTAAATGGAATACGTACATCAAATCTGTTGCCAAGGCCGCTGGAAAAATGGTCGGATCATTCTATCGATCCAGTAGATATCTCCCTGCTGATGCAATTCTTTATCTATATAAGAGCCAGGTACGTCCAAGGATGAATAACAGTTGCCACAATAGAAGCTTCTTGAAAGGACTTGTGCTGCCTTGATAGAGTTCAAAATAGACCTCGTAGCCTCATAGGAGATGTCCTTTTCTCTTTGCTGCAACCTCTATCTCACAGAAGAGATGTTGGGAGTTTGTCTCTGCATTATCGTTATTTTCATGGAAAGTGTTCAACTGAGCTTCAATCTATGGTTCCCCCTAGCCAAACTTTCACGAGAAACACTCGTCTAGCTGAAACCACTATAAGTAATTCCCCCACTCTTTACCTGTGCCTAAACCTAAACGTAGATTCCATGAACAAAGCTTCTTTCTTAGAACTGCACGCCTGTGGAATTGCCTTCCTTTTCCCTGCTTTCCAGCTGACTACAATATGTCTGTCGTCAAGTATAACGTAAACACGTTCTTTATGAGCCATTCCACTTGTTAACAAATTTCCAAAATTTCCATTACTAACGATTACTTTATTGTCCAACTGACTACTGTACACTCTTAACTATTATCCTCGAGTGGTCTCTGGACCTTATAAGTGGTTATACTTATATAAAAAAAAGAATGAAATAAACCAAAATAAAATTAATTTCGAGATCTCAATTAAGAATGACACTTTTTTATGTAGATCAAAACGTAGTACCAGTTCTTCATCAGTGAGAGATATCCTTCTTGACTGGTTATTTTTATTTTTGCTACAATTTACAGTGTTCTCTTGGAGAGAGATGTTTGTTTGTTTTGTTTTACCATATATCAACCCTATTTCTGTTATTTAACACCGAAGCTAGTAATTTTGGGAACATGTTTTATGCTTTCAATTTATATCAAATATTCATATATCAAATATTTATATGTATATTTATATATCAAATATTTATATTTATATTTATATATCAAATATTTATATTTATATTTATATATCAAATATTTATATTTATATTTATATATCAAATACTTATATTTATATATCAAATATTTATAGTTATATTTATATATCAAATATTTATATTCATATTTAAATATCAAATATTTATATCAAATATTTATATATCAAACATTTTTATTTATATTCATATATCAAATATTTATATCTAATATTTATATATCAAATATTTATATTTATATTTATATATCAAATATTTATATCAAATATTTATATATCAAATATTTATATTTATATTTATATATCAAATATTTAGATAAAATATTTATATATCAAATATTTATAGTTATATTTATATATCAAATACTTATATTTATATATCAAATATTTATATCTAATATTTATATATCAAATATCTATATTTATATTTATATATCAAATATTTATATCAAATATTTATATATCAAATATTTATATTTATATATCAAATATTTATTCATGGAGGTTTGATTGTTTTACGGCATATCTACCTTTTTCAGGGTCGATAATTTTCGCAGTTTTTATGTTTCAAGTTATTTATGTCTTCAAATATTTATTCATAGTGTTTGGTTTAGTGGTTTTGTGGAGAAAAATGTTTTTTGTCTTTGGTTTTGCAGAACATGATTGAGTTTTGCAACCGTAAAGGAAAAAAAAACAAACAAAACAATAGCAACAATGTTAGTGGCATTTAATTAAAACAGCCGAATTTTAAAACAGCCGTATCTGGTAGCACCAGAGGGAAAGTTGGATCTTCGCCACATTTAAAATGGCTTTGTGTCTAACTCTGCTCTAGAGATGGATAATTGAATATTAACGAATTTCAATCAGTTTATCTGTTATTTAAATATCTTTTTCATTTATTTGAAATATTTCTAAAAAATATGTTTTTTCTCTATTCCTCTGATTAATGTGCTTTGCATCTTAACCACCACTTCTCCCGTCTTCTTCCAACTCCAAGTTCTATCACAACTACTAGCACTAATAATACTACTACATTTTACACCCACATATGATTTAAGGACTTCCTTATCTCTGTTAATTGAAGCTTCTCACTTTATCTTGACATAAATCAAACGGAAAGAAGGTAATAAATTATTTTCATTTCATTTCTGACATTTTTATTTTTGCTGTTAATCAAATGATCTTATGTATATTGAGCCTTTAGTCAGTTGGGTTGTCAGACCGTTAGATTTCTGATTTTTAAAGAACTCTCTTTATTATTTTAAAACCCCAAAATTGCATTAACAATTAAGTTTTATGACATTAACATGTCATGCCCTTTTTCTCCCTGAGATTCTCATAGATGGCTCTGCCCTCGATGTGAAATCGACTCTAAAACCTCTTTGGTCTTTCTTTCTCATCAAATCTTTTTTGGAAGTCATATATTACATCCATTTCTTTTTCTGCTTTTCAAAAGATCGTTCCCCTTTTTTATTGTTCTAAACACATTCCCACTCAGCTATATTTGTCATATTTAAGCTGGTTAATATCGGTTCTACTTGAATGTTGCAATTTGATCGACCCCACCTTTTTTTCTCGGCAAAGTCTGTCTCTGTCTCTCTGTCTGTCTGTCTCTCTCTCTTTGTGTATGTGTGTGTGTGTGCGCGCGAATTCATTCCCTATGGATTTGATTTTTTATGAAATTTCACACGAAGGTTCTTTATGTGTCTGGTAGTGTTTTTAGATAGGTCTTCTATCGGAATGTATTGATAATCGATAATCAAAATAATCCGATGAAAGAAAGAACAAGCGATTTCAACCAAAGTTAACATCTTACAAAGCCTAATATAAGTGCATTTAAGAAGAGTTATTACCACACAAAATCAACTGTAGGTCCTTTGCTATGGCAGGGGTGCGTTCAAATTAAATATTTCTGTTTAGAGAACAATTGAAGCATGATACTTGTCTGAAAAGTATTATGTCATGTGTTCTTCAAAATTATTCCACCCCCCCCCTGTTTCCTCTGTTTCAACTCGTTTGACTTGTTGATTTAGTAATCTGTTTTGATGTGTAAAAATAGCGGACACATGCATTTTTATAAAAATATATAATTTAAACCAAACACCTGCATGAAACGTCTTTAACTTCATCACAAAGTCAGACACGAGGTTAGAAGCTAGATATAGGGGTTATTAATGTAGAAGTTCCCAGCTCCCTTAAAAGGGGCTACATCATTGTGCCACATTGATATCTAATTGTTATGCAACTTCTTTCCCTCAACTGCAGGATTATGGAACTTCCTGCTGACAGTTTTCCTCTTACCTAAAACTTTGGTCCTTTCTAACACTAAGATAAGTTGGCATCTTCTGTCTTTGTGATACTCATTTTTCATTCTAATTAGCTCTTTACATACAGTGGCTTCAAATCTTGTCTGTAGTGATTTCTATAATAAATGACATTAACTGCAAATAGTTATTTCCTTTATTAGTTTTCTATGAATATGCTAGTTAATACAAGGCCAAAGTATCCCAACCACAAAAAATTGCAAGTTTACTTTTGTGGTTTCATGACAAGTTGGGTCTACTCTACATCATATTAAAAGTTTGACAAGATTTGAGCTTGAAAAAGTTTCAAATTTCGAAGTTAAACATTTTCGACTCACAAGTCATTTTTCATTACGTTTTAAAACACTAACTCAGTCATGATAAATAAATAAACACCCGCCAAGCTGAAACTAGAAGTCACATTAGATTTTATTCCAGTATGTTTGTGGTTCTTGTTACAGCATCTGTTTTTTTTTGGAATGGACACGTTCAGAAAGGTTGCTAGAATCGAACAAGCATTCGTTCAAGCAGTGCACCCAAGAACTGTTATAATGCCTCTACAACTTTGTATTGCGGTGTAAATGCACCACTTGTATATATCACTGATAGTCTTTTAATAATGGGAATTAATTCATCATGTCCAGAGGTACAAAGTTTGGAAATAAACACCAAATATTCAATTGCTTCAAATGTGTTAGGCAGTAACACGGAAATTCTTAGTCATTTGTTTGCAGGAGACAACGTGAATCATAACATTATAACATTGGATGGGAAGGGTACCTTCCATGGGATGCGAATGATCGAAGCCATCATATCAGGAAAGCAAATCACTCATGGTATACTACGATAAAAAAACGTCCAACTGCTTGAAACGATGAAGATCAACATTATAGATTATTGCTTTTCAAAGCATGTTAATAGTTACTTAGAATTTCTATCGGTTTCATACATGTCCGACGTCTGTAATCGCAAAGTGGACATTTTTTGGGAAATGTCTTTTTGCTTCCATAAGACCACACCCAATCGGCAAGTCATGATGCACCTGCTACATAAGGAGTGCAAATATCTGGGGAAATCTTTGGTATAATTTCTCCCAATGATAGACATGGACACAGGAGATAAAACATGTATCATATCCACTCTAGATTACCTATGCAGTCTATCGTCAAAACAGAACATACCGACGATTATAACTTTTGATCAACCACTATTTTGGAAAGCGTCTGAAATCGTGAATGCTGTTACAGATGATAGTTCAATTAGGGATGTTATCCTGTTGCTTGGCACCTTCAATACCTTCATAAATGTGTTGGGTGCCATTTGGACTTTGATGGATGGCACTGCACTCAAGGAGATCATGAAGACAGAATATGGTGGAAATGTCGTCGTACACATGATGATAGGAAAGGGAATTCAATATTTGGTGTGACAAACCACATACTTTTTCAATTCCCAGAAATCTAACAATGGCCTTACTTTCATCTTGGTAGATTAAACCACGGCTGTGAGTGGCAGAATTCCTTAAACCTTTTCTGATCATATTATTAAAATTTATTCGCCAATCCACCTCTATACTTCCTTCTCAAACTTTGACCATATCTCTCCTTTTAGTGTGCTTTTGTAGTAATTAACCTTGTTTGTCAATACAGTTCGTTCTGCTGTCAATTGTTGCTCTACTGTCCACTTGTCACCATCGCAATAGACATTCCTTAATCTGACATGACTTTCGTTTTGTTGGTTGGATGATATTGCTACTAGTTGCAATTCTTGTCATTCTCAGTACACATGATTGCCAAACTTCACTTGACCTTTAGCAATTGTAGCTCCTTCCAGTTGGTCTATCATACCCAGGCCCAATACCACGTCTATTCCCGCAATAAGCCTATCCAGCACAATCACTTTGAGTCGAATCGGCATATTCCTCACTATGATCTTGGCATTGTCCTCTCCACCACACTTCACCTCTATGCCGTCTACTGTTCTAATACTGCTCGCTCCATTCCAAGAGTTGGCGACACTTGTAGTAAGAATCGTAGTTGTACAGCCTGTATCAACACTGGCTTTAGCCCTCTCCCGTAAGCAGTGACCACTACCTGTGGTAACAAGCTCTTACATGCCTTTCCAGTATTAACGGGGTGATTACTCGCGCAATATCCCCCCTTTACTTGTTTTCCAGGACTGAAGAGCAATCCTTGATAATGTGCCCAACCTGACCGAAAACAGATAATGCCTTGTCGCGGCTTTCTACAGCCTCTCATCATCACCTTGACATCTGAAGCATTTACTGGAAAATTTACGACTTTGTCTTCTCACCATACTGCTCTCTTCTGGGATTGTTTACCGTAGAGGCTTCAACTGTCCCTGGTTCACCGAAACGTTTTGCCAGCACTCTGGCATGCCTCAAAATAACCTCTACCTTCATGATTTCAATCCCAATCAGTCCTCCTAGTTACATAGAAATGCGGCCAGGAAAAGTACCCACGACAGCAAGTTTACCGGCCTTCTCAAAGCTGCGTCTTGTATATCCAGTCAATCCTGCTAGACACTTTATTTCTGATGCATATACATCCACCGATTCCTCGATCTAGGTAACTTCTAAGCTTATTGTGTGCCTCAAAAACGCTCTCTGCACAGGCGGTCTTTAATCTCTTTTCAATACTCTCAGCAATGGTCTGACCAATATATCCAATTTCCAAGTAGACCGCTAACACATTCTCTTCTAAATACATTAGACTCAATGTTGCTACGTTTTCGATATTTTGCAACTTTGCAACTAGCTTTAGCTTATTAAGACACGTTGCTACACCGCCTTCTCCGATAAACGGTTTCAGGATTAAACTGCTTAACCTTACTCATTCGTCCATATTGTGCTTTTGCCAAAATAGCTTGCTGCAAAATATTCTGCAGTCTCACAACAATTTATGTTAATTATTCTTCTCCTCATAATTTTCGGTATCGAAATTCGACACAGCTGATTCTTCCACTTCTTACAATTCCCGGATTCCAAATCCAATAATCATCTGACAAAACTCACTTCTGCCAAAAGAATGCCGCCTCTCTGATCAACAGGCTTTTTATTGAAAACGTCTACCTTTCATATGCATATTAAATGCCCTGAAATCTCGTTACCTTATGAGATCGTTAGCCTATAAGTAAACAAAACGGCTATTTGGTGATTCGGACACTACATGCAAAATCAGGTTTGTACTAATTTTTAATCACGGGTATAATAATAATAGATTTCATCGCTCTATCACCGTTAAGTTTAAAGATCATTTTAAGATACGTCTACACATGTCTATAAGAAGCTATTGAGAGCGGTGACGCTTAAATTTGAAATAGTTACGTTGTTCTTCAATAAATGTTTCTCTTAGGTAGGATCAAAACTCTGTACATATTAGGATCAAAATGTAGATTACAATATGTAGCGATGTTCAAAGTAAATCAAATAAGCATGTAAGAACTGAAAACATCGAGATGCTATTATCTTTAATCATTAGTCAAAATGTGTGGATGTTTCGCCCCTATTGACATTATCTGTAAACCAAAGTTGTCTGCAGCTTTTAATTTTAGATTCCAGCTATGGTTTAAAAATGTTGTTAAAAACTACTTTCATACGCCCGTTATAATTCATAGTCGCTGGAAACCATTCGTCTAGCAAGACGATGGTGTAGCTCTGGTGTCTATCTCTACCGCCGGGAATGGTTGTACAGTCCAACCCGTGAGTGCCAGTTCCTTCCTAGTGCAGCTACATAACCTGGACAGATAAATATGGGAGGATAGCTGTTTCCCATGCAGTAGGCCCCCTCTCCTCGAAGCGAGAGGATCATAGGGAAAGACCGAGTTGATACAGCTTGGCTCTTAACTTCGTTGCAGAAGCTGCCGGCGATGACAATATAAAGTCAGGTAACCTTAGGGATTCCATTTCCGTATTTTTTTTCCGGGTTTACTCCTTTAACCTTTATTCTGATCGGTTAATTTCGTAAGGTACCGGAGATTTTTAATCAGCAACCATCCAAAGTTGACAAGTTTCACATGCCCGAAGGCGCTATTGGACCTTCTTTGCAACTTCTGGCAGTTAATAGAAACAGTTTTGTCGGGCTTAGTAGTAAAGCCACACGAGAAAGCCAGACGCTGGACGAGGTTGTTAGACGCACACATGGGAGAAATTTGTAGGGAGAGGGAGAGAGCTTATCCCCACTACCACCCTTGATTATGACAACCTTTGACATCACCAGATAATAGTTTTTGTTATTTCGGTTTTCATATGTAACTCATGTCGTTTGCTAAATGAGGGCTTTAGTGAAGTAGTTATTTTGTCAAGGACAATAGTGGGAAAATTGCATTTATAGTTTTTCTCATCATTATAAAATTTCTCGTTTGCATAGTGTCAATTACTATTGTATCTTTGAGAGCTTTGTATTTCTTGTGATTATATTACAACTGCCATTGTTAAAATTGTTTTTTCAACTTATATATAAAATACATTTTGTGTATTGTATGCGTACTTGTATGTGTATGTGTAGTTTCGTTTCCTATTAACTCCGAAACAGCTGAGCCAATGTTTTTGAAATTTTACAAAATGCCTTTTATGTATCTGCGAGTGATTTTAGATAATTTTTTTCAATCGGACTGCCTATGCAAACGCTTCATTATGGAAAGCCAGATAAATATCATGCAGAACTTTCATAAACGCTAATTTGAAAAATCTTCAACAAACGCGGAAAATTGTCATCCTTCAAATGGCATGAATGGTATTGGAATATTCCATCTACATCTATTATTCGTTGCATATTTCTAAGTGCAAACCTATTCAGTATTTCATTCGGGATTTTAAGTAGAAAAACCTCACGGGAAACGTGCAGATGTTTTTGTTAATCAAGTATTAAGATTTACTGTTTGTGAGTAGATATATAATATTTCCCCCGAAGCAAGACATATATATCTTCCTTAATATCTCACTTCACGCATCCCCCGCCACATACGCACATACACACGTATATTTACTAAAAGATGTACCAAGCGTTGCCTGGTAGTAAATGTAATGTTACATTCCTTTAAAAAATAAAGTAAAAAAAAAAAATAAAAAAGGTAGAATACTAATACATGTGCATGCAAGTATTATGTTTTTTCTAAACAGTTCACTTCTTATGAGTAAAAAAATTCTAGAACTGAGATCGAACCAAAACCTAGAGACAGTGAGTCAAGTACGATAACAAGCTGATCACGATCTTATAAAAGTGTTTTCAAATCTTGTAAAACAGTTGACAAAAATCCGATGACCACCAAGTACGATTAAAAATAAAATTTTTTTTAGAAGCCTTTTTTTCCCGGAGGAAAAAACGATTAAAAAGTTTTCCACATATCTAAATACCCTATATACTAAATTTCAAGGCTTTAGATCAGAATTCCTTTGAGCATATAGGTTGAGAAGTATCCTTGCACACACTTACACATTATAACTTTTATATATATATATATATATATATATATATATATATATATATATAGATAGATAAAAGGGGAAATAACAACTGCTTTCTCAATTACATGTTAATGACATACATGTGTATAGCATTGGTAAAATATTCAATAAAATATATTATTAAAGATAATTTATATACATACACACACACATATATATATACACATACATATATATTATAAGTGAGAATGTGTGTATATATTATAAGTGTGTGTATGTGTATATATTATAAGTGAGAATGTGTTTTTAAGGACACTTTTCAACCTATATACTCAACGAATTTTTGATCTAGTCTGGAAATTTGGGATATACGATATGCAACCACGTAGAAAACTTTATAATCGATTGTCATCGAGAAAAGGGCTGCTAAGGAGTAAAATCTGAAAAATTGGTGTCATCAGATTTTTATCTGTTTACTCATTTGTTTCACAAATGCGTGTGCGTGAATAATTAACATTACAGATTATTTATGTTAAGAATTAAAAGTTTAAAACGTCTTTTAAGGATCATTTCATCCTGGTCTAATGGTTATCTTACTTGACTTACTCTTTCTAGGTTTTGATTTCGATCTCATCTCGAGTATTTTTTCTGTTTTTTTTTTACTTACAATAAGTGAACGGTTTAGAAAAAAAATAACACTCGCATGCGCATGCCTCAGTTTTTATATTAATGTTATGTAGCGGAAAGTGAACGGGGACGAGACGTTCATAATATTACGTGGTTACACAGGGACGACCATTAGACAATAACTTTAAGAGTTCACATTTATATTAGGAGGCTGATATAGACGAAGAGGTGCGTAATAGACGGCTCTTTCAAACACAGAATGGAGATACATTATTGAAAAGGGAGACAAAGATAACATCTTTAGAAGGGTGTTTCCTGTATAATTCATTATACGAGACGAAGACAAAAACATATGACCTTGCGGTTGAAATAACGACGAAGATAAAGGCTTACAGATAACATGAATACATGTATTCCAGATGCCTTCTCTTCCCCGCATCCGAAAGGGCTTAGGCTTACTCTCCTCTCTTAAATCTCTTCCCTAACTCCATCCGACTCCAACTCTCAATCCTAAATCTACTGTATATATTGAATCTATATTTCTTTTTGACGCCAGAAAGTGATCAACATGGATATTGCACCTGCTTCTAACACATGTTCTAGCACACGAAGAACGTTCCTTAATTTCCATTGTCCTATTCCATCTGTTCTGACCTAACTTGTATAGTTATTTCTAATATAATGGACAGTCCTATACATTCCTGGAAGTGCATCTAAATAGCAATATGCATTCATTTAAAAATTTCGACCACTGCGTTTGATTCCAGCATTATACTTTAATAAATATTATTTTCGATCCTAATTACTTCATTTCTTTAAATACCGGGATATGTCCCCTTCAATATACAATATTAATTAAAATATAAGATTTATGCGTATTTTACGACCGGGCAACGACAGGCAGCCTGCTAGTATCTATATATGCATATATTTACGCGCACACACACACACACACACACACACACACACACACACACACACACACACACACACATATATATAATAAAATATAAAGCTGAATGTCTGTGTGTGTGTCTGGTCACGAATACGCTCCTATATGGTTGACTATTTAAAAAAAAAAAACTGATTACATGTAATGATAGAAGATGTACCGAGACACATAAATGGGTATGTTTGATCTGGCAGAACGGTGGTTCATTAAAATTGTGGGGTCTGCGTTCGCGCCTGGTCCACAAAGTATGGAAATAAAAATTAAAAAAAAAAAACGTTTACAAGTGTTTTTGTTATAAATGGACATAAGAATACTTTGATAAGTATGTTTCAATTTAAATAGGGATGGTATAATAAAATTCTGGGGTCTGCGTTTGCGCCTGGCCTCCATAGAATTGAAATAGGCACAAACTTTAATAAAGACTTTTCATATCTATCTGCGTAAGTATACTTTGATAATTATGTTTCAGTTTGAAGAAATATGGTATAATAAAATTAGGGGGTGTTCGTTCGCACCTGACCTCAATAGAATGAAAATATGTCACAAAGTTTGACAAGGTTTTTTGATATAGATCCACAGAATATTGTGATAAGTGTTTCAGGGGGAACAGGTATGGTATACTAAATTATGGGGTTTATCTGTTTTATTTTTACTATCATCATATTTTGCTTTGGTTTTGATACCTCCAAATTCGAAACTATCTTTTTACAACCCTTCCTTTTCATAACCTATCATACTTTCATAAATCAGCGTCCATTTTCTGTTGGCTGTTTTTGGACCCAGTCAACGACGGGCACTTTTGCTAGTATATATATATATATATATATATATATATATATATATATATATATATATATATATATATATATATATAAAGCTTTTGATTTTTTGCGGAAATGAAATATGGACGCATGTGTGTAGTTTACTTGAATATATATTTGCATACAGCTACTATTAAGCTTTACTTACGTATTGTGCTCTACTGAGGTAGATACTAAAAGTATATCCGCAATAATGCATTATGATATTATATTGCATACACTTAAAACACACACACATTATCTATCTATCTATCTATCTATCTATATATATATATATATATATATATATATATATATATATATATACATGAGATAATTTGCATTCAATTCAAGTCAGGAACGACTGGAAGAAATTTAACCGAGTTGCCTAAGAATTACAGACGTAAACCTGATAGCTGAATTCTGGTAAGCATAATAAAAAAATAATTTAAAATGTTTTTTCTTTCAATCATGTATTAATTTTTCTTTCAGTTATGTATTTTCTTTCTACACTTGCCCTCGAACACCTCTCCCAAATTCTATTGTTAAAATTTATTATTAGAATTTATTATTGTCAATTTGCGGCTTGTAATCCACTCACTAAATTTCATCAAAATAAAGGCGTTCTCCAATTTTGAATTCAACGTTTACCGACATCTTCTTTTGCAAAAAAACAACAAAAAAAAAAACAACAACAAAAAAAGACAAAAAAAAAACAAAGAAAACAAAAAAAAAACGCCGACATCATTCCATTTTTTAACTAATAATTGCGCCGCCTGGCGTCAAATGTAAATGGAAGGGGTAGACAATTTGCACTCAGATCAAGTCGGGGACGACTCGAGGAAGTTTACCCGAGTAGCTCAGAAATTTCACTCGTTTTATTTGTCAACTGAATTTTCTCCTTACTTCAGTTAGTGAGAGAGGAACCTATTCGATCCCCTAAACAGACCAATTGTACTTTTATTAAGTAGAATACTTAATATTATCATTTTTAATGGAGAGTAGTCAATGCATTGTGGATGTGTTGTCAACAGTTCCCAGCACTCTCGCTTCTCCTAATTTGTCTCTCAGTCCTTGTTTAGAACGAGTGATTTTTTCTCACAAAGGGGGGAAAAAACTGTATTTTAGGTCGGCAGCATTTTTACGTTAGCAGTAGCCTGAGATGTCGGAAATTTTCTGTTTCTATTTCTATCCTTACAACCATGTCACTAGTAAGAGTGCTTGAGGTAAAAGTTTTTCTGGACTGACGTTATCCGCCTGATAGTCAGGGACCCGAAACTTGGACTAACCACTAAGGAGACCGTCCTATAAGCAGGTGCAAATTACTATGGCTGCTGGATTGCCATTTGGTTAATAGATTCTGGACCATGCGGTAACGTCTGGTGGGGCTTCTCGATGCTATATTAGTGGGTAATTGTTACGGCTTTACCTTATCATGGTCTACAAACAAATAATATTTCTTCACTTTTTCTTCCTTACTTTCCCTCTCTTCCCAGGTCTAACAATGTCCGTCGACCTATTACACAAACTCTAAAACTCCATCATGAAAAGACTCCAGAAAGAATACACGATTAAATCCAGAACTCCGACTTCCAACGTAGATCCACACTATACTGTCTACTTCTCTAACATCAGGGGTCTACGTTCCAATCTTCCAGAGGTTGAAATCCAAGGAGACAAAACCAGATTTATTTATCCTTAGCGAAACAGGCATTGGACTTACTATTTCCCTAGATGAGTTCGTAATTAAAGGATATTCTAATTAAGCATCCGAATATGACCCCCAAGATCGACATGGACATGGAATATGTGCCTACATTTGTGATGGCTTTCTATGTGTTAGGGAATCTCCAGAGAAGACCCCAAATTAACGTATATGTGCTTTCGGATTGCATTTGCTCACACCACTGCGTTTATATCTGCCCTCTATCGCAGCGGAGTTACTATCTTTAAGAGCACATCTAAGAAAATTGACCACATCCTATCTACTCATCCTTCGGCTTACATTCACGTCTGTGGAGATTCAATGTTCATAATATGGAACGATTAGCCCACTCAAACAAGACAGATGATGGAGGGAGGTTATGTCACGATTTCTCCATTGCTTATGACCTCACAGAGATTGTTCATAAACGCACCCTGATGGTCAGTATGCAAGTCTCCGAAACCCTTTTCTAACAACTTTCCCTGAGCTGATCGACTTCTGTTCTGTCCCCACTAGGATCTCCCGTTAAGATAAAAACAAAATGTAATGTTCTCTGACATACCTCTCCATTGTACAGAATATCGATACTCTATGGCTGAGTGGGATAGCTTTCGTACATTTATATCAGATCTACCTCTGCGTTTCATGTTTAGAAATGATGTGTTCTCTATAGTAACATACCTGACGGAATGGTTAATTGTAGGTATAGGCCGCTTCATACCCTCAAAAATCTACCGCAAAAACCTAACAACAAGCTGTGGTTCTCTCCAGAATGTGTTGCTGCAATTGCGCATAGAAATCACTATTTCCATTGCTTCCAACGTAATAGATGTACTGAGACTAACGCCGCCTTCGGGATTGCCAGTAACCACTGTAAAAGAGTAATAAAGAACACAAGAGAGTTGTATGCTTAATCCGTCAAGTCCAAAATAGCTGATCAGCGGCAAGGTTCTTACCAGTATTGGCAAATAACAAATAGGGCACTGAATAGAAGTGTGTGCCCTATCCTATTCCCCATCAATTGAGCTTATCAAAAACCTCGATTCCAGTAAAGCAACTGGCCTTGACAACATTCCTATTATAGTGCTGAAAAAGCTTCAACTAGAACAGCCCCATACTTACAAAGCTATGTAAGTGCTGTGTTAAGGACAAATGGTTCCCAAACTCTGGAAAACATCATCAGTATGTCCCGTATATAAAAATTCATGTGATCGCTCATCTCCCTCTCAATACAGACCTATAAGTCTCCTATGCGTTATGAGTAAGTTTTAAAAAAAATTATTCAATCTTCACCCCGTACAAGGCAAGTGCCACTTTGAAGTAGCGGCTACTATCGGGGACAATTTGCGGGGACATTATGAAGGGAGATGAGTAGAAAGATGTTTGTTCACATTACACTTAAATTTCTGCATATCAGTACAGTTGGGAAAGCAGTATCACGGAAGGGATTTTCAAATACTTGCCGTTCTGGAGAAGAAACTATTGGAGTAAAAGGCTTTCTTACACCTAAATATACCCATCTCCGAAACAATTTTATCAGGAGGTCATTTATGAATATCAGGAACAATAAAGGTCCTAGGATAGACCCCTGGGGTTCTCCCGCGTTTATATCATATTGTTTAGATGTACGACCGACGAGGACAACTTGGATTTTTCTCTTACTTAAGAAGGATTTAATTACATTGAATATTCTTCCACTGATACCATATGATCTAATTTTCCTTAGAATACCATCGTGGCATATCCTGTCAAAAGCCTTAGATATATCAAGGGCTACCGCTCTACCCTCCCTTGTTTTGTCCAGTGAATGGTATATACGTTCAGAGACTACAGTTAAGATATCTGCTGTTGAACGGGCTTGTCTGAATCCATATTGTTTGTCGATCAGGAATTTAGCAGCTGTTAAGTGTTGGACTAGGGCTTGATTAACTAATGACTAAAATATTTTGGCGAAAAGTGGGAGGAGGCTAATGGGGAGATAATTTAGTGGGTCAGTTCTTTCCCCAGAATTCTTGAAGATTGGTACCACAGAAGCCGTTTTCCAGCAGCCGGGAAAGCAAGATTCGCTAAGGCATTTATTGTATAGTTTGGAGCAAACTGGAGCAATCTCAGCAGAGCATTTTTTTATTAGCACAGCCGAGATCTGGTCCGCATGCTTTTGAGGTGTCTAGGTTTTTATGATACCATGCATCTGAGAAGGGGTGATTTTCAAATCGTCTAGTGTGGCGTCTGTCCGCAAAGGAAAGTCGGGAAGGGTGTGGTGTGCCGGATCCAGTGTGGAGTTTGAGGCAAACCGACTAGCAAGCAGATTTGCCTTGTCGGTTGCCTGCAAGCAACCTCATGATTGTTTGATAGTGGGGAAATCGTTGACTGCCAGTTAATTACTACACTGTTGTAGATTTTCCAAAAATCACGGGTTCCTACTTTCTGTGCTTCAATGCGTTTCCTGGTGGTTTCAGTGTAATCTGTCTTAGCTGTCGCTATTACTCTCTTACAATTATTTCTGGTTTCTGTATACTTCTGTCTGTTTGAACTGGACTTATGTCGGTTGAATCTGCGGAACGCATGCTGCCTTTGAGCAATATCAGCTGCACAAACAGAGGAAAACGATTGGGGAGAGTGGGATTTGCTATAGAATTTCCGTGTGAGAACATGTGCTTCCATTGCAGTTTTGAACCATTCAGTGGTCTCATTCGCACACTGCTCCGCTGGAAGAGAAAAGATATTTCGCCATTGGGCATCTCTGATGAGTGCCCTGATGGCTTCCCAGTCAGCCTTTTTGTAATACCTCGTTGTTTTGAGTAGTGGGTCTTCAGTTTTAGGGCGAGAATTTAGGGTGATTTCTACCATTATCACAGCGTGATCAGCATTCCCGAGTGGGCTGTGGGCATTTGTTGTACAATCATCGGGAACTGTTGTCAGAAATAGATCTAGATGTGAGGCATGTTGATCTTGCTGGTCTGGGAAACGTGTCGGAAATGTAACCGTCTGAGATAGGTAATGGGATATAGCGAAGCTATGTATTGTGCTACCAGCTACATCTGTGTAATTAGCGAATCCAAGCCAGTTACTGTGGTGGACATTGAAGTCAGCAAATACATGTACTTCAGCGCTAGTATCGAGGGAGACTGCTATATCTATGCTATCAGAGACTTTGTTAATTAGGGTACAGTCCTGGGTTGAGGGAGAGCGGTAGAGAAAATACAAGTAGCTAATATTATGTTGCATATTTAGTCGGAAGCATATAAAGGCCTGCTCGTCTGCTTCTAGTTTTATTTCTCTAGTCAGGGGGAGGGTGTTACGAATATAGACTCTAAGCCCATGCATATATCAATCCGAATCCTTACGACAGAGTGGGAGATAAACAGGCATGGTAAAATGGTCAGAGGAAATGGAGGAGTGATCAACAGCCTCAGCCAATATAACCTCTTCAGTGATATGCAATATGGCTTCCATTCTATTAGATCTACAACGGATGTGTTAACAGTTATGCCTATTATGATTAGTGAATCTCAATGGAGGCTTCCTTTCTAGGGCAGTTGCTCTTGACATATCAAAGGCCTTTGGTAGAGTATGGCATAAAGATCTACTCCGAAAAATCCCCAGCTATGGTGTAGCTGAAAATGTCTTTTCAATTATTAAATCATTTCTCTCTGAAAGATTCATAAGAGTAGTGGCTGAAGCTCAAAGTATTAATGCTGGAGCCCCTCAGGGATAAATCCTGGGCCCAATTCTCTTCCTGATCTACATCAATGATCTTCCAAATCACACCCTAAGATCATTCGTGGACATTTATGCTGACGACCCTACCATCTATGATAACACTTCAAAGGCCGTAAACGACCAAGTTCTCTCTAATTTTCTCTCTTCTGATTCCTGGTGCAATGGGGAAAAGATGGCTGGTTAATGTTAATGCATCTAAAACCAAGCTTCTATCTTTCCATCATAATCGCTCTTATTCCCGTCTGACACAAATCTAAATAAATGACTCTTGTCTTGGCTCCATGTTTTGACATACTTCTAGGTCTGACCTCCTGATCTCAAATGAAACACGTACACCAAATCCGTAGCCAGGGCTGCTGGGATCGTTCTATCGGTCCAGTAGACACCTCACTTCCGATGCAATTCTTTACATGTATAAAAGTCAAGTACGCCCACAGATGGAGTACTGTTGCCACATCGTCTTCAGTAAAATAAAACAACAAAAAAATGGGGCGATTTCATTATGATATGAAAATGATTTTCATCCAAAGGCACTGACGCGTCGCATGTTATCAAGGTTGAATGAATAGTAACATATATTGGTCAATTCTAAAGAAGAATCATCAGAAATCTGCAACTTCCTTAGGATATGGTTGGTATATCGTGCTTCAACACGACAATAATCCCAAACATACGGCAAAACTTACAAATGAATAGTTTTAAAATAATGGAATTAGTCTTCTATAATTGGCTAATTCAGTCTCTTGACTTGAATCCAATTGAAATCTTTTGTAATACTCTGCCAACTGCAGAAAAGACTGGAAATAGTGAAACAAAACGAAAGCTACACAACACAATAATACATTCATGTATCCAATGTATATTACATAGCTCAATTTTGAACTTTTAAATGGATTTAGTCATAAGTTTTTAATTTTGTCTTCCCGTACATCTAAAAGAACTTTACGAGGTACAACTTATCAAATCTCAGGCAAAAATGACTAACATAAAATAGAGTTATAACAGAAAATACTATAATCCAATATTTATGCGCGTCACAGTATCATTATATTTTGATACACAAGTGTTCACTGTCTCTCTTTTGTAGTAGGCATTGTCCTAAGAGCTACATTCACCCAGGCATTACATCCGTTTTTTATAGGAGTTTGCATCGTATCTGACCACCTCACTCGCTCATTCCGGGGAATACCGATTGCTCCGTCATCTATTATTTTGTACCCAACCATAGTTCCCTCCGTCCCGTCCAGCTCTTTAGTCAATAGAATTCATCACGCTGCATTGGGAAGCAAAGTAATCTAATGACGCCTTGATTTGACGTTTCTGAATTTATGAGATGAGGACTGTTACTCGTTTATTTGGATTCATCGTATCAGTGCACAGGACCCGTGGCGCAGTGGTTAGAGTACTTGGAAAAATCAATTATAAAAAAGTGACCTTCTCCTGAAGGTTGAAGATTCAATCCTCAGTGCGGACGACCGAAAAATACAATTGCGAATTACTTATGACCTCTATCCAGTCATGTCTGACGGAACAAGAGCATGCTAGGCCCGAAAAATAAATTCCCGAGTTCGACAGAAACATTCTCGAGTTCGACAAGATACACCTAAAGAAGGTCGGAGGTTACGTCAACCGAAACGTTGTAAAATAACACCCAAGATGAGAAGAGTAGTCCGATGAATCCAAATAATACGAATACGCTTTGATTGATTATCGATCTTTCAAAAAATACTTTTATATATTTATTCCTGTTTTCACAACAAAAAGTAACATACACTTATTCATGATAAAGTCAACGTTTTTAAATTTTTTCTCCATTCTTCACAAAACAATATTTACCGTAGTAGAATACATCCATCTTCTATAAAGCTGTAATTCACATAAATATTGCACTATCATTTTTTAATATAAAAACTATCATTCTTTTTTTGACATTATATAGTATTAATATGTGTAGGTATATTATATCAAAAAGGACGGTGAACACTGATATATAAAAAGTATAATTTATATTCAGTCGTGGAGAACAAGTGGGGTGAGTAATAAACGGGACGTAGAGAAACCCATAAAGTAGTTTTCGTATCCCTATCATTAATCGATCATAAGTCTTAATTTCGGTTTAGTTTGTATAATAGTTTATGACATCCACAAATCCAAGTCGAAATGTTTATTCTGAGGTTATCCCATCGCTATTAACGTACCCACGTTCCCAAGCTATTTGTCTAGCGATGTCCACGCACAGCTTACCATGTTCGAAAGTTTAACTTGTGATTTTTAGTCAATCGAACGTTTGCTTTATATCCAGCATTCGACCGGGCTTGTTTCTCCTAGCCACGAAACATTTTCTTTTTCTCTTGTCCGGCCAGACCCATATTTATGTGAATCATTTCATGACATTCAAGGTACACTCATCCAGAATATTTAACAAATGGATAAATATCTATATACAACCTGTTAAGAAGTAGTAATACTTTTATGACGTGTCTCATCGTCGGCAAATAGAAATGTGATTGCGTTTCAAACGAAAGACGCAAGGGTGTGGTGTGCCGGATCCAGTGTGGAGTTTGAGGCAAACCGACTAGCAAGCAGATTTGCCTTGTCGGTTGCCGTGCAAGCAACCTCATGACTGTTTGATAGTGGGGGAATCGTTGACTGCCCATTATTTACTACACTGTTGTAGATTTTCCAAAAATTACGAGTTCCTAATTTTTGTGCTTCAATGCGTTTCCTGGTGGTTTCAGTGTAATCTGTCTTAGCTGTCGCTATTACTCTCTTACAATTATTTCTGGCTTCTGTATACTTCTGTCTGTTTGAACTGGACTTATGTCGGTTGAATCTGCGGAACGCATGCTGCCTTTGAGCAATATCAGCTGCACAAGCAGAGGAAAACCATTGAGAAGAGTGGAGTTTGCTATAGAATTTCTGTGTGGAAACATGTGCCTCAATTGCAGTTTTTAACCATTCAGTGCTAAGACAGTAGATTTACAATGTAAATACAAATTTCGAATCACATAAATTGAAAGGATTGTTTCAGAACTAGTTTATGATTTTTAAATTAACATCGTGTTACAAAAACATTACATTAGTATTTTAAAAAGTAAATGTAAAAGGCTACCAACAATCATTTCAAATTAATTATCGGATACATGTACTTGTGCGTTGGTATCGAGGGAGCGTGCTGTATCTATGTTGTCAGTGACTTTGCTTATTATTGTACAGCCCTGGGTCGAAGCTTACGTAAAACAATCAATATTTTTTATGCAAACAGTAAATTTCTCCTTACGTATACTCACCAGAAAAAAAAACATCAAGTTTTTCTTTGAAAGAATAATCATGATCATATAATGTTGGAATGAAGCATATCAAAGAATTCACTTCGCCTATTTATTTAGGTTGCCATCTTTGTTTTAAAAGTAAAACCGTTCATATTTTTCTTTTTCTATTGGTTTAAGCTGTATAGTATTTCTATCGGGTTCTAATCTACAGAAACACACACACACATACACACACACACATATATATAAATATATGCTCTGGTGTTATATTTAATACGTATAGAGCTTCTAAACAAAACTATTCGTATACAAAAAAAGTGAAATATAATCACAAAAGCGGATTTTCTAAAAACACATACACAAAACAAATATACTAACACACACAAACACACACACACACACATATCACCTTAGAACACAACACTATCTTAAGCACAAACAATTTTTTTAAAGAAGCAATGGATCAAACAAAGAAAGCTGAAATCGAATTAGGTCCACGCAAAAAAGTACTACTAAATCTGAGTTCTGAACGACCACCTGCAAAACAGTTGACACAATCTATATAATTAAAACAGTATATGTATGCATGTGTGTTTGTGTGAAAATATTTAACCGTTAAACTCTTAAACCACTACTGGTAACAAAACACTGATATGAACATACAATTGTAATCATACATCAAAGTTTTATAACGAGTAAAATCTTTGTTTGAATGAATGAATAACGCGTACAGAAATGTGTCGGTAACTTCAAATACAAAATGTTCACTTCAACTTGCCGACATATTTCTATTACTTTTTCACACACGCAAATTCATTTATAGCTTTAAGTGGTTTAATTCAAAATATTTCTTATCAATCTGTTGATGGCTAAAACCGTAGCGAACGCGGCTGGAGCGCTAATTGTTTTCATTTTGATTCTATACAAATCGTTTTTTTTTACTTTTGAAATTAGTAGAAAAATCCCTTTTGGCAAAATGAAGGCGCCCAACTACAAAGCACTTGTTGAAATATTACTCATAAGTCTTCATCAACTGGATGCAAATATGGGCATCAAGTTATATTGTTTTGCACAGCCATCTTGTCCGTTTTCCAGGTGACAATTTAGGTGATGTGAGCGACGAGCAAGCAGGGCGCTTCCATCTAGATCTCATCAGTGACATAAAATTTCGCTATCAAGTTCGTTGGGATACCACCATGCTTGCAAACAACTGTTGGTCTATCAAACGCGATGATGCTGGAGCTCCCTGTTCTGGAAAATCAGTAAAACGTCAATTTATTGATGATGATGTCTATGCTTAACCTTTTTCACAACTTCAAGCTTTAATTGTGAATATTTTGGTATGATTTGATGAATATGTGTCTTAAAAATATTGTTTCTTCAATTTGCCTGCGTTTATTGAAGCTGTAGGGAAACGTGCGACTTACCTAATTAGCACGTGTGCATAATTCAACGGGTCGGTCGTGGAATGAAATGAATGAAGAAGAAAGAAACAAAAATGGCTGCCTTATCTCTTTATATGCTTTTAATGCGACCACCCGATATGCAAATGAGATGCTCCTGGTTGGAGATAAAAGAGGGTTGATTTTTTAGAGGGAGGCCCATTTTGGAGTTGGATTTTGAAGAAATAATTTGAATTAGCAGAAGTTCGTTGGGAGTTGAGAGAAGGTGCGTTACATATACAGAAGTTTGGAAGTTGGAAGTTTGGACCAAAGTGTTAACCTTACCCAGGAAATTATTGGTGTTACGGGCGGAAGAAATAACACCCAAGTTATTGAATTATATTAAAGTTCTTTATTTTTTAGATGAGGATTGATTATTTCTTGCGAAATAATCCGTGACGTAGTGAAAATAAAGTACTTAGTAAAATTCAGTGCTAAAGTTAAACACTTTTGGAAGTTAAAGATTAAACCTTTTCTGTTCTGAATTGAAAATCCCTTAACTTTGTAGCTTAACTTTCGTTGAATACTTTTTATTTTATTTTTTCAAATGTTTTTCAGACTGCAGTATGCGTTAACCACTTGGATAAGGGGAAAGGAAATAACACTAGGTAACAAAACCTTTGTTGTCTGCGCTTTTCAGCTGATCTAATGTTAATCTGATGTGCTGAATCCAGAAATCACACTAATTTCGCTCAGTCAGGTCAAGTTTTTGAGATATGGCCACATGTCGTTTTTTTTACATTTTTTTCACATGTACACATGTGTGGAACATTTTAGAAGAAGTCGGTGCGGTAAAATGCCGTGTGGAATACGTTTTTTACTTATGGACTGGGTTAACTTCTAAAAGTGCTTGATCTACCGTCTTTAATTTAATTTTTTATTTTTTGTAAATTATAATTTGTTGCGTGTGAAATCTGGCAATCCTTATTATTTATTGTCATGGCAACGTGTTTATCGATGCTTTTGCTTTTTCTGTGTATTCTTATCTTCTGTGTATTCTTGTTTTGCAGGTGAATGCGATGGATTTGTTCACCTGCAGAAATAAGGTCGACGTTTTCTGCTACATATGTGCAAAGTGCACTATTGCTACTGATAGGAAACCAGTTACAAGTTTCAAAAGGCGTCCTTACCATGCTTATTTTGGTATTAAACTTGGTGATTAGGATAAAGTTTAGGTGCAACGCATGGTGTGCAACGCATGCACCTAGACTTTCCGTTGGTGAACCAATGGCAAGAGCAGTCCGAGTATGAAATTCCTATGGTTTGGAGGGAGGCGATAAACCATGTCACTGACTGCTACTTCTGCGTTTTTGATTTAATTGGGATCAACAGAAAGAACGGGGGCAGCTTCAAGTATCTTGATCTTCAATCAGCACGTCGTCCTATAATTCATTGTGATGAAATTTTAATGCCTATCTTCAAAGAACACCCGGGCATTAGTGAAGAAGAAGAAGAAGGAGAAGAAGAAAATGAACTTAGCAGATATTGCGCAGCTTCTGCTCAAGTTTGGGATTCCACAGTACGAACCCAAAGTTTTGAAACTATTCAGTGACAGCAGCAAAAAATGTGTACTGTTAAACAGCAACAACAAGTTTGCCTCCGACTACACTGGAAGAGAAATATGAAGCGGTGAAGTATGTGCTGGAGAAAATTGGTTATGATCAGCATAAGTGGTTTATGTTGAACTAAAGATGGTGGACTTTTTGTTGGGACAACAGTCTAGCTTCAAGTATCCATGTTTTCTGTGCATGTGGAAGAGTAGAGACCGTGTTTAGCATTACACGAAGAAGAACTGGCCTGTGCAGGAGGAACTGGTGCCTTGCAAAGAAAGGAACGGCATCAATGACCCACTGTTGGACAGAGACAGAACACTCTTCCCACCGTTGCACATTAAGCTCTGCTTGATCAATCAATTTATCAAGGACCGTGACACGTATGGTGACTGCTTCACTTACTTGGCCAGGTTTTTCCTGGATTAACCATGGACGAATTGAAAGCTGGCATCTTTGACGGTCTTCAGATCTGTCAGCTCATTAGAGATCAAGAGTTCGAAAATTCAATGAACGAAGTGGAACTGGAAACGTGGAAGATATTTGTTCTGATAGTGAAGAACTTTCTTGGTAACAATAAGGCCAGAAATTACGCAGAACTTGTTGACAACATGCTGACCGTTTTCAGAAACCTAGGCTGCAACATGAGCATCAACATGCAATACCTATTTTCACACAGGGACCGCTTTTCTGAGAATCTAGGCTCAATAAGTGAAGTGCAGATGGGGGAAATCCATCAGGATATGTAATTAAATGAGACTAGGCATCAGAGTCGTTGGGACGCAGTCATGATGACTGACCACTATTGGACTTTGAAAAGAGACCTCCCTGGCACTAAGCATTCCAATAGTGACGCAACATGCAATTTACGTTTACTTACCGTTATCAATGTCCACCATTCAGTTTACAGTAATTGATTTTCCATCAGATAATAAATATTGTTGGACAGACATTTTATTTTTATTTAACTTAGGATGATGTATATTGACAGAAATGAGCTGATAATGCCACAAAAATGTCATCAATTTTGTCACACAGTCTTCATTTTTTTTTCAAATCATTTTAGCACACAAACCTAACCTGATGGAGAGAAACAAATGCTATTTCCTGATTCAGCCGTGCGAAAATACCCTAAATCACTTGAAGAAATCTAGAGAACATTCACAAAGTAAAAAAATTGTTGTCTAGTGTAATCGCTTATATAAATTACATGCTCTATATAATAATAATGCTATGATTCGGACCATGTGCATCATCCAGTAGATATGTGTACATGGATTTGCATCTGATATATGTATATTAATGAGCATATGCCATTTTTCTTGTATGTTTCGATTTATTATTAAGAATAATGTTAAAAATACTTTTCAAAATGTGGTATTCGTCGTATTTTACTACAGTTTGTGAATCTCTTGATTTTTAATCATTAATGCATTAATATTGGGAATTTTGTTAGAGTAAGTTTCCGCATTTAAAAAAATCTATTTTGCGGATATCCTTTGAACGGAAACTAATGCATTTAAATATACTTTTAATTTCCGTTTAGTAATATTACACACATGCCCTATATATATATATATATATATATATATATATATATATATATATATATATATATATATATATATATATATATACATATATATATATATGTGTCTGTGTGTGTGTGTGTGTGTGTGTGTGCGTGCGTGTATCCTATTTTCTTTTTAACCTGCTGGCAAATATTATTTCTGAATTAACAAACATTTATGCAAACTGAAACGAACCGGCCGGCGTTACGTGGCAAAATTTCTGCCTTCAGTTTAAGTGATTCCTCTTTCTAATTTGGCTAAATTATACAACATTAATGAGCCCCCACCTCAAAAACAAAACGGCGAAGCAAATATTTGCAATATATATATATATATATATATATATATATATATATATATAGTCTTTGAAGTTTTTTAACATTTGAAACTACACAAAAAATTACTTTTTATCATTCGTTAAAAAAAAAACACTTAGTCAGTAAGTCATTTAATCACCTGCAATCACTGCATCAACTCTCTCGAATTTACTATAATACCAATTTT